>NW_023416313.1:32582880-33040380 GCF_014108235.1 Myotis myotis
GCTTGTGAATTATGCATGACAGAGTCATGTAAAAAAAGTTTAAAAGTTCTGTATTACTATTACTATACCTATCTATGTCACCACAAAACAGGCTTAGATTTCCTTTTTGTTTGTTAATCCTCATCCAAGGATATTTTTCCATTGATTTTTAAATAGAGTGGAAGCAAGGGAGAGACAGAGAGTAAGAAACATCTATGTGAGAGAGACACATCGACTGGCTGCCTCCCACATACACCAGAGGAGGGGGGCGGGGATCAAGCTGTAATCAAGGTACATGCCCTTGATCAGAATCAAACCCAGGACCCTTAGTCTTCGGGACAATGCTCTATTCACTAAGCAAAACCAACTAGGGCCAGGCTTAGATTTTCAATCAGAGAGATTCTCAATAATTCTCATTGAAATACTTCACATAATTTAACCTCATGCAAATATTTTAGAAATGGAAATAAGACAAAGTGAATCATTGTTAGGTTTAAAAACAGTTCAGATTTCTTTACACCTATGCTTCTCAAAGTGAAATACTACATGTGTGGAAGATAATTAATAAAGGCTAATATTTATTGAGCACAGTACCACAAAATGTGACTAATTCTTTGCAAGTATTGCTCATTTAATCCTTAATAATCTTAAAAGTTCAGGACTATAACTATCTCTATCTTAACTGAAGAGGCACAAATAAGTAATTTACCCAAGAAGTAGCAGACTATAGATTTCAACCCAGAGCCTAAAACCAAGGTAACAGGGAAGAGAGGGAAGTGGTTCAGGGAAATCACAGAAATATTAACTCCCAATGTAGAAAAGAATGCTGTTTACTGGTGACATATAGTTCTGTATACTACTCTGAAATAGTGGCCTGCAATCCTGGCTACACATAAAAATCACCAGTAGGACTTTTTTTAAAAAACTACCCAAGCCTGGGACCCTCACTCTGAAACTTGGCCTTCCATTGGCCTGGCCTGGGGCAAAGGCAGGTTTTTTTTTTTAAGCTCCCCAGATGATTCTGATGGACAGCTAAGACTGAGAACCACTGGTAGTTCTCCCACCCTGTTATAACTCTCTGGTAGCCAACTACAATCAAATTAACTGATCACCTATTTGGTTCTGAACATTTTGCCTATTATATTTTCCATTTACCCCAAATAAATGCTTAGCTTTTCTTTTCCTTAAAAAAAAGGAAACATTACAACTATGGCTGTACCTTTTTAAATACCAAAATTTTGCCAGTTTTTCTTTGACATCAGGAACGTAGGGGGGTAAATGGGCAGATAGCATGAAAAAGTTTGAAAATCCCTTCTTTAAGCATCCACATACTCCTTAGATTTAAAACAATTTTTAAAAATCATGCTAAAAATTAAATAACCGGTTATGAGAGTAAAATAAAAGTTCTGTGAAATATGTTAAAGAAAGATTTAATATCCATGATATTTGGTTATAATTCTTAATTCTGCTGGTGATGACAGTTAAAACATTAAGTAACTGTTCGGATGTGGTGGCTCAGTGGATTGAGCATCGTCCCATAGACCTAGAGGTCCCAGGTTTGATTCCCAGTCAGGGCACATGCCCAGATTGCAGCTAGATCCCCAGTAGCAGGTATGCAGGAGGCAGCCAATCAATAATTCTTTCCCATCATTGATGTTTCTCTCTCTCTCTCCCCCTCTCCCTTCTTCTCTGAAATCAATAAAAAATATAATTTAAAAAAATAAACAGTAACTGCTACTGTGGTGATAAATTTCATTGTCTTTTCATGGCGCTGTGACAGCAATGATGCAGTTTTTACCCTATAAGTCACCTGAATATAAACTAACAGGGGCTAAAGAAATTAAAGCATTATATAAACATAGCCTAACAGCAATACCACTAGTCATATCATGTACTAACAAATGCAAGGATTTTCCTGAGAATCTTATATGAGAAGTCTTACTGTTTCACTGAAGTTATTCAATTACACATTCCAATCACCCTATAGTGGTTCTCAACCTTCTGGCCCTTTAAATACAGTTCCTCATGTTGTGACCCAACCATAAAATTATTTTCGTTGCTACTTCATAACTGTAATGTTGCTACTGTTATGAGTCGTAATGTAAATATCTGATATGCAGGATGGTCTTAGGCGACCCCTGTGAAAGGGTCATTCCACCGCCAAAGGGGTCGCGACCCACAGGTTGAGAACCGCTACGAATGGAACCTGTTAAAGAGTCTCAGATTTGCTGGCCCTTTTATTTTACTGAAAAGGTAGAAATGTGGAAATATCTGACAAGCATGGGGCGTTTGACCCTATGATTTGAACAAGAGATCTAAGAGGAAAAAAAGAGTATAAATAGTTCAAGTCGTACAAAACTCTGGACTTCTCAGAGAAACATTACAAAACTTCCTGCTTCCGGCCAGCTCGTTATTTGGTTCAGTCTTCACATTCCTTTATTAGTCATGACCATTCAGGAAGCTACCATTCCTTACTGTTTGAATAATATCGGACTTTTAAATGTTCCCAATTCAGACTTTCAAGGACCTTTATCAAATGAAGAAGCCATCCCAGAGTTCATGCCCAAAAGAGGGACTCATATTTCAAAGAACCCTTAGTAACCTGAGAAGTAGATCTATCAGAGATTTTTTAAAAATTATTTGTACACATAGACCGTTCTGCAGATTTTAAGCGTCTGTTCATCTGTGCAGTTTCACCATGCACCATTACGGGGACTTGCATGAGTTCTGCAGAAATGGACTCTGCGAGAAACTGAGACCCGCGGGCAGTGTGTGAAGCACACAGACACAACGACCGCGAACCAGTCATCACCGATTGTCACCGGGGTCCCGGGCGGCCCAGATCTAGCCTCGGAGTCGAAGCCATATGTCACCAGGCTCCAAGGCCTGGCCAGACACGCGAGCGAACCACGGGGTAACTGGGTGAGAAAACAAGGGGGAGGGGCCTCAAAAATGCGTGTCCTGCTCCCCCGGAGCTGAGGGGGTGTCCCGAAGGAAGGGCCCCAAAGAAAAACCTTCCCTTCTGGGATCCTGCCTATCGCCCCAGGCGTGTAAGGCCTGCTACAAGGGTTGCTGGGGAGGAAGGTCCTCACTTCGGAGACCGAAACAAATGAAAATAAAGCAAGTTCTCACTTCCTGGTCGCCTAGTTTCCCGGAGGCCCCCGGAACCAGACGGACGTCGGGAAAATGGGGCTCCCGAGAAGTAAAGCCACCCCTCCCCGCACCCCCACCCCGCCCTCAGCCCTGCACCTCCCGTCCTCGCCCTCGCCCTCCTCCGGGCCTTACACGGTGACGTGACCCGAGCCGCGGACCACCACCGGGTCCGGCGAGTACTTGAGCAGCTGCTCCTCCAGGGCCCGCTCCTCGTCCTCCTCCTCCTCGTAGATCTCGTCGAAATCCGCCATCCTGAGCCCCGAGACCCCTGCCCGAAGGAGCCGGACTCCAGGGACTGTGGCCGGGATACGGGCTGCGAGGCGGCGGAGGCTGAGGGGAGGCGCCGCCGCGAGCTCAGAGGCCGCGGACTCCGGCTACAGAGGAGATGTGGTCCCGGCCGTCGCCGCCATTACCGTCAGCAATAACAACACAATGTCAACATCCGCCCGAGGGCCGACCCCTCCACCAGCGCCGCCGCCGCCGCCGCCACTCAGGCAACCACAGCAACAGCCAGAGCCGCCCGCAGCGGGAGCAGCGGGCTACGGCATCGCGAGACTTCCCGGGAGCGCGGGCGGTGCGTGGGCGCGTGGGCGCGTAGGCGCGCGTACGTGAGCCTCGCGCGCTCCCAGGCCGCCTTCCCTCCTCGGCTCCCACCCGCGGACGGCGCCTCGAGGGCGCGCTCCCGCGGCGCGTCCCCGACCCCCGCAAATGGGTCGCCGACCAGCCGGGGGGAGGAGGAGGGGGGTGGGGGCGGGGGGGCGGCTCCGCGGGCCGGAGGCGGTGACCCCGATTCTTCGAACAGGGCTCCGAGCGCCCGGCGGGGCACAGAGTTCACCAAAGTCGTCTCCAACCAAAACAACTGGAAATGAAAACCCTGACTGGAAATAGAGAATTTATCGTGCGTCTGATTGGCAGTTTATCTAACAATTGAATCTCGCTTTTCGTCCGTTTTTTTTTTCCGTCTGTGATGAGGGCCATCGTCTGACTTGGCCAATTTGAGGAGCCCCACAGACACTGCAGACATTTTTGTCCACTAAAATACAGAATTTTTCAAAACAAATTCAAGCATCTTGTCCGATCATCCTTTTAAATATATTCTAATATGTGAGGCCAACGATGCTGATACTTCCTGTTCTTAAAAGAAAACTCACTGTCAAAAAGTGAAGGAACTAAAAAAAAAAAAAAAGCACATAAAAAACAAACAAACCTGATAGACACAGACAACAGTCTGAGGATTCCCAGAAAGGGTGGTGAGGGAGCAGGACAGGGTAAAGGGGAGAAATGGCGACGGAGGGAGGCGGCTTGGGGTGGTGAACACTATACAACAGACAGGTGACGGACTGTAGAATTATACACCTGGAACCTATAGAATTTTATTAAGCAAGATCACCCCAATAAATTCAATAACTTTTTTTTAAAAAAAAAAAGAAAGAAAACTCACTGTAGTCATGCCATAAAACAAAATTGACAAATTCTCTGGATTACCTCAACCATAACCTGTTTCCTTCCATTAAGACCTTAGGTAATCCCTTCCTTCCTCCCACAAAGAAGGAAAGGGAAGGAAGAAAATGTCTAATGAACGCTGCTTACCTGCTTAGACCAGCAGTACAGGCCTAAGGGCCACCTGGGTACTTGGTTTCAGAGTCAAGAACTTGCCCTGGCAAAAAAAAAAAAAAAAAGAAAGAACGAAAAGTTCAGGGACAGGAGTGGGCTCCTGAAGGAGTCCTGGATATTGAGCATATACTGTGGGGGCAGGAAGAATAGTCATATCAGACCCAGTTCTCCAAGTTCAGTCCCCTGCTAGCAGTTCACTTGAGACGAGAGAACGTGCCAAGGAGGGCAATGAGGACAGTGAGAAATGACTAACGATCGCCTACTGGAAATAGCTGAAGGAAATGAACACAGCCACGAAAAGGTGAGGAAAAGACACAGTAGATGTGTCAGGCTTGCTGTGTATCTCCCCAGAGGACATTTACTCATTTACGCACTCAACAAATGTTTCCTGAGCTCCAGTGATGCAGCAAGCACCATGCAAGTGTGTGTATGTGTGCACGTGTATGTGTGCACGTGTATGTGTGCACGTGTATGTGTGCACGTGTGTGAATGAGATATAGTCCCTGCCTTACAGTAGCTTATGTATCACAAAGGGAAGCAATTGAACTTGCATTTAGGAATCCCAGAAGGGTATACAGAGGGTGCTAATGAAGCACGCAGAAAACAGCTTGGTTTGGTAGTTAACAATGAGCTCTGGGGCCTGCCTGCCTGCCTTTATTCTCAGCTCTGCCACTTACTGTGTGACCCTGAGCAAGTCACTTAACCTCTCTGTTCTCCATATGTAAAATGAGAATATAATAGTACCTAGCCCACTGGAGTGTTTAGAAGAAGGCTAGGCACACAGGGACCTCCAAGGCCCCTCCAGCCAGTCAACTCTACGAGGATCAGCACAGTTTTTTACATTATGTACTAGTATACTCTCTACTGTTTAAGTCAGGGGTGGGCAAACTTTTTGACTCGAGGGCCACAATGGGTTCTTAAACTGGGCCAGAGGGCCGGAACAAAAGCATGGATGGAGTGTTTGTGTGAACTAATATAAATTCAAAGTAAACATCATTACATAAAAGGGTATGGTCTTTTTTTTTTTTTTTTTGATTCATTTCAAACGGGTCGGATCGGCCCGAGGGCCGTAGTTTGCCCACGGCTGGTTTAAGTAATGCATGTCACTTAATATTCCCCAAGAACCCTGTGAGGTAACTAAGGAGGATGTAATTTATTCCTTCATTTCAGAGACATTATGTGACTTTATCATGGCCAAATGACTACTTAATAGTCACACTCAGGACTTCCACCTCCAGTGCACTGAATAAACCAACATCTCCTGAATTTTCTTCTTAGTAGGAACCAGGAGGCCAGTGGCTGCGCTTAGTTGAAGGAGAAGCTGCAAACGGTAGGGTGAGAAAAGGGAACAAGAAGAAGGAAGGGCAGACTTTTTCAGATATGGTCATCCACCTTTCTGTAGTAATAGTGGCCAAGATAAGGGGCAGGTACCCCAAGATATCTAAATCATGACATAGCTGACAATTTGCCAGGGGCTGAGGAAGTCACCCACAGCTCCTTAAACCTCCAGCGCCTTCCATGGTTCCTGCTCCAGGGAAGGAGCTCAAAAATCTTAACTGAACTGAGATACAGAGTTACTAGTGCTATTTCCAGAGCACCATGAATTAATTCGGCTTCTGAGGACTGCAAAAACCTTATCCTTATCTTAACACAGGTTCTGTAGGGGAGAAATGTCCTAAGATCTATTCAGCAGAGAGATTCTTGTATCTCCCACCGCCTCAGGGTAAGTTGGGGCTGCCTTATTTCTGTTCTTCTTATTTTGTTCTTTTTTTCTGCTTTAAAAACAACCTGTCAGAGCCAGCAGAAGGGTGTGGGACCCGGGAACCAGGCCCAGCGGGTGAGGAAACATGTTGACATCAGAATTCCAAACTCCACCCCCAATCCTCTGGGCTCCAGTTTCCTGTCACACTCCTTCCCCCAGTCTCTTCCCTGGGCTGAACCCCACTGGCAGTATCTTTTCCTTCCGTGTTTAGGTGCTCCCCTGCTCTCTGCTGGGCAGACTCCGCTGCATTTGAGTTCCCCTTTACATTCCTGCTTCACACACTTTCACACTTACCTTCAGACCAAATGGCTTCAGACCAAAAGGGATAATGCCTCAAGAGCCTCATGAGGCACCAAATCTTCAGTTGTTTTTAAGACAAATATTCTTAGGTTTGGAAAGTTCCAAGTTCTGTCATTACCCAGCTGAGTCCCCTTGTGCAGATTTAATTTTCTAAGCTTCCTTTTCTTCGACCTGAATGGAAGCCTATGTCATGGGGTTATCAAGGGTCAAATGAGGCAATGCATTGCTATGGACTGAATTGTGTCTTCTCAAAATTCATATGTGGAAGCCCTACCCCCCAATGTGACGGTATTTGGATATAGCGCTTTGGGGAGGTGATTAGGTTCAGATGAGATCATGAGGATGGGGTCCTCAAGATGGGGTTAGTGCCCTTATCAGAAGAGACCAGAGAATTTGCTCTCCCCATCACCCTCCCTTGTTGTAAGGACACAAAATGAAGATTGCCACCTGCAAGCCAGGAAGCTGGCTCTCTGGTGGGGCTACTGGAAGGTAAAGAAATAAAATTTTGTTGTTTAAGCCACCCAGTTTATGGCATTTTGTTATGGCAGCCCAGCTGACTTAGACAGCATGTAAACGCTTATTTTTTCACTCGTTCACTTATTAAATAAGTACTAGTATGTAGTGAACTATTTCCAGGTGCCATATTCTGTGCCAGCAACTTGGGTTTAGCAATAAGGCAGTAAACAAAACACAGTCCCTGCCTTCATCAAGCATAAAATCCAGTAGGAAGAGCTAACAGATAATTATAAACATAATTAACTGTTAGAATTATGACCAGTCCTGTGGAGGAGTACAGGGACCATGACAGCCATTAATCTAACTCACTCTGAGAAATCAGGAATTCTTTTCTGGAGAAATAACATGTAAGTTGATGAACTAAACAAAAGTATGAGTGTGGGGAAATAGAAGGGATGAGAAAGCTCCAGGCCCTGGGAAGAGCATGTTTGTCTTAGTTGATTTGGGCTGCTATGACAGAGTAGCATAGGCTAGAAGGGTCTATGGTGGGAAGATAGTAATAAGTAATGGAGAATAGCACTGCTGCTCTTGGGTTCTAGGATTATGGAAAGGTGTGCAGTACAATTTCATGCATATGCAAACAGAGGCAAAAGGAAATTAGGTAACTTGACCCAAAGCCACACAACTAGAAACTGGTAGAACATGATTTAAGCCTAAACAGTATGTTTCATCACCCATGATATTATCACCATGCTCTGTTGTCTTAAACACCAGCAGGGTAATAGTCAGATTGCCTTCTGTCTCCCGATACCTACAACAGTGCCTGGCATACAGTTAGTGTTTTATAAATATTAAATACATAGCTACATATGTGAAATAATATTGTTTTCCTTTTTCCTTGATCATTTCATACTGTATTTGTATATTTACTTTAGTGTATGTCTCCAAATATTTTTATAATAAATTTGTAAAATCCAAGTGGGTTCTCTTAGATTACCCTAGAATAATATCTATGGCAGCTCACCTGATTTAAACCAATGCTATAAATATAACCTACAAGATGGACTGGGATTTCTTCACTTCTATCTTTTAAATTCACAAATATCTGGGGACTACTCCTAAAATCTTGGGCTCATCAAGCCAGAATGGAGCCCAGAAGTCACATTGACTTCTAAAACCATGCTTCAGTCTAAATTACAATATGTGGTGCTTCTTTCTTTATTGAACATCTCCCATAATTATATTAAATATCATTAGCATATTGAGCACATACAAAAATACGTTATGTTCTGCTACAGTTCCTAAAGACTAGATTCTTTAAGGTCAAGGACTGTGTCTTGGCTTTTTATTTTTTTACTAGAGGCCCAGTGCACGAATTCATGCATGGGTGGGGTGGCCAGTGATCAGGGCGATGAGGGCCTGGGAGGTTGGCTGTGGGAGCGCACTGACCACCAGGGGGCAGCTCCTGCATTGAGTGTCTGCCCCCTGGTGGTCAGTGCGTGTCATAGCGACTGGTCAACCAATTGTTTGGTCACTTAGGCTTTTACATATATAGATTCCAAGCCTTTAAATATGAACCTGGAGTGCAAGAATCATTTAATACCGCTTTATCTCTTAATCCTCCTTCCAATCTCTGGGGAAATACAAGTTTATTCTTTCTTCTATGTAACAGTCCTTCAAATAAGTGAAGATATCCCCACCTAAAATCTTTTTCCTTTGAGCTAAACATGACCATTTACATAATTCATTTTTCCTCCAAGAAGGTAATTTCAAGTTTCTGACCTTACAAAGGCTATAGCTAACTCCTAACAGCTTTGTAGCCTTTTTACTCTTAGAGGCTCAGAACCAGACATAGTGTGATTTGACCAGTGTGCTAGCCAGCCTCCAAGATGATCCCTAATAAGCCTCCTCATCTGGTGTTTACATCCTTCTGCAGTCCCCTCCCACAGTAGAGCTGACCTGTGTGACCAAGAAGATTTGTGAAAATAGCAGTATCTGACTTCTATGGCTAGGTTGTAAAGGGCATGGCAGCATCCACCTTGTTCTCTTGAATCATTCACTGGTGGAATCCAGCTGCCATGTCATAAGGAAGCTCAAACAGCCCTATAGGGAGGCTCGCGTGGAGAGGAACTGAGGCCTCCTGCCACACATATGGGTGGGTCATTCTACAAGCAGATTCTCTAGCCCTGGTCGATCCTTCAGATGACTGCAACCTCAACTAGCATCCTGACTGCAATGTTCTGACAGACACTGTGTCAGACCACCCAGCTAAGCCCTTCACCAATTTCTGACCCACAGGAACTGACAGAAATAACAAGTGTTTATTGTTGTTTTAAGCCAATAAGTTTCAGGGTAATTGGTTATGTGATATTACATAGGTGATACACATAGGTGATTATTACATCCAGGTCAGAAGAAAAAGAGGCTAGCATTTCCTGACCCTCGGTATCATAAGAAACAGTAGAATGATCAAAGTATTAATTTTTAAAGGTGTGTGTGTGTGTGTGGGTTATGTGTGTGTGGCGGGGGGGGGGGGGCGGTATTCTTTGGTATCTTTTTTAGTTTCATTTTGTCTGATGCCTCTGTAGCACTACTATACTGCGACACTTACGTAGACATTCCATACATTTGAAATATTGGGCTTCACCTTTAAGTCTTGAGGGTGCAACCAATTATACTCCTGAATGGGTGTGGTGAAAATCTATTCTTTACTCTTTTGGAACTCTCAATGGAAGCCAGTGGCCTTCTTACTCACCAATGTTAAGATTTTTCCTGTACTTCTTTGTACATGATACAGGGAAGAGTTGGATTTAATAGTTATAATCATGCTGGGTTTCTCACGTGATTGAGTTGATGCAGTATGCGGTTTCCATGGGAATTTAGGAGAGAATGTGTCCTGGTGCGCTCTCTCTCTCTCTCACTGCCCACCCCAACACCCAACAGAGACAGGTGACCTTGCTATGGTGCATATTTTTCTCATATCTAATTTTTTCTTATAATATTTTCTTTCTGAATGTCTGTTTCTTTACATTCATACTTTTGAAGTTTCTTTTCTGATTTCATTGGCTAGTATGTTTCAACCTCTTCTTGTAACCTCAGTTACTTTTATGTAGAACTAAAATTTTAAAGAACAAATTCTCTCAAGTAAGTTAACTTTAGGGCTTCAATATCCAAGGTGTCATGATGCTCCTAGTGACATTAAGCACTTAAGGAGAGACGTGAACAATTTTAGGCTTAGGAGGTCATCTAGTAACTGCCTCCTTGGTATATTTAAAGATGCCAGTGTGTCCTTTGAGGATATAAATGCACTGTGAGGAAAACTGAAGGTTTAGAAAATTAAATGCACCTTATTCACCATAAAAATAACTTAGGCCTGGAGGAACAAAATAGTTCTAAGGGAACTACTTCAGAAACCTTGCTATTATCTTTTTGCTATAATTAATTACATCATTTGGAAGACATTTGGATCTGATAAACATGTAAAAGAATTCAATGTCTTTATTCAGAAAAATAATAGGGAAATGAGGCAAAGAAAAAAGACCATCTGTAAGTAGAAATATTTATATCAGTGTTACATAGTACTCAATATTTAACAAAATATTTTCATTTATAATGTCTTCTGGACCCTCACATTTCAGTGAAAGAAACAGGGGTATGATTCCCATTCTCTAAACTTCAGAGGAAACAAATAAAATGACTGCCTTGTACAAGCTCAAATGGCTCCTAAAAGGCTGAGGTACAACAAAGATCTAATACTCCTTTTGTTTCGGTGGGTATGTTTTCACTACAAGGAAGGGAAGAGAAATACGAAGGGAAAACACATAAACTAACTTAGTGAGAAAGTGGGGCTGTCTTAACACAGTAAAATGAGGAATTGCTAAGTGGTTATAAAAAGAGCTAATTTACTCTTTCAACCACTTAATCTCAGGATGATATTAAAGAAACAGGGAACAGTTTTAGCCAATACTTGTTTTCCTCATCTGTGCAGTGGAGCTAATTATAGTACTCATTGGCACAGAGTTGTTGGAGGATTAAATGAGATAATACATGTAAAGAATGATAAGTACTCAGGAAGTGTTAGTTGTTATTATTGATGATGATATTGTTATTTCCATCAGGGTGGATTAGAATACTAGAATAAAGAGTAGTAGATATGCATTTTCATGCTGCATTGTAACCAGTATACTCTAAATTGTCTTCCTTCAATTCTCTTATCTAGAGAATGAAGACAATATTTCTTTGTAACTGCCTTTTTCATTAATCCTCACCTGAGGATATTTTTTCCCATTGATTTTCAGAGAAAGTGGAACTGGTGGGGAGAGTGAGAGGAGAGAGAGAAACAGCAATGTGAAAGAGACACATCGATTAGTTGTCTCCTGTACGCACTCCAATTGGGGCCTGGACAAACCTGCAACTGAGGTACATGCCCTTGACCCTTGACCTGGAGTCAAATCTGTGACCCTTGGGTGCATAGGCTGACGCTCCAACTAATGAGCCTGCTGGCCAGGGCTGTAGCTGCCTTTTTCACAAAACAATTCATCATGCTGGATCATGGTCTGAGCATCTACAAAGCCCTGTGAAAATACAAGAAGGTGCTGAGACCATTTCTCTCTTCCAGCTTTAGTCTCTCCTTGCCATCCTGAGCAAAGCCATACTTTAGAGCAGTGAGAAGGGCTTATGGGTAATCATCCATTCAGGCCCACACAGTCACCCAGCAATTTAAGAATTCAGTGGCTGAACAGTCAAGATTCAAAAGAACCATGCACATTACCTATGAGAGGTTCACTGAGGTGGCAATGCATATATCATCTAAGGAATGGGCAGATGATTTTGCTGTGGATTAACATGGTGATTAGCCTGTGAGAGGTCAGTCCACAGGAGGTGTTTCCTTCAAAAGTCTTTGCAAAGCTATGGTGGCTGGTGCTCAGCTTAGAAGTGATTCTACCTTGGACCAGAGATACCACTCTACCCACGGTTTGTTAGGTCCTTGTAACTTCATTCCTCCTGTGACCCCACTGTGACCAACCATGAGGACCTGTTATTTAAGGGCATGGCATATGAGCAGGTGATCATTCTTGTTAGTATCACAGAGCAGCCAATAATTCACAATTAGGCCATGACGAGTGACTATATCAGAGCCAATTTGGACACATCTACACCCTGTGACATAAGCATGTGGTTCTATCCTGTCCTGCCTGATTTGAGACACTTTAGGAATGATGTAACTTGGCAAATGAATTCAAAACAGAAATCTCTTTAGATGATAAGCTCAGATTATCTACTAGTGATACCAATCAACCCATGAATATAATGTTTCTCACATGTTGATTCTATAAGAGGTGCCCACAAATACAGGTTTTTTCAGGTTACTGAAATGAGTTTACAAACTTTAGGTAACTCAGGACCCTACCATCATATACAGGTCAAATGTCATTTGTATAAATGCCATTGCCAAAGGGCCAGATATTACTTTTTGTTCTCATTCCTAAAATGATCAAAACAATATTTTGATTGTCATATTGAACAGAGTAGTTCACTCAGATTTAATTAAGTCAGATTAGGCATAGACAATTAGGGAATAGTTCTACAATCCTTTTCAATACCATGTTTCTAGGACATAATTAAGAGAACATATAAACAACCTTATTAATATACTTTGAATTATATTTGTCTGTCTTTCACTTGAGCCTGTCTTTCATTTTTCAATTCAATTCAACCTTAAGAGATCTTCTTGTGATTTAACTATATAATCTTTTCATTTTCCTACATGACATTAAATTATACAGTCATAGAAATTTTACTGTATACTTTCTCTTTATGTTAGTGTTAAAACTTCCCCTTCTTCATTCAAGTACAATCTTGAAGATGGGGAAAACTTAAAACCTGGAGAATAAGCATTAAAAAGAGACCAGCCCCGTGAGATTTATTATCACTGAACCTTACTAAAAGGAACTACTAGAACCTAAGCCCCACTGGGAGAAAACTTCGGTTGTGTTCATTACTTTTCCCTAGTGCTTTGAAGAGTGCTTGACATATAGTAAGCACTCAATAAATGTTTGCTGATTAATGAAAGAACTGCTTTCTAATGAAAGATATTTTATCTGAACATTAGCAAGCTTTGTTCTTACAGGGGGGTTGGGGGAACCATAAAACTCTAAGTAAGCCCCTTCTGAGGAAATGGGCATGCGGAGGAGCGATTTTTCCAGTTCTCCCTGGGTCTGACTTTGCAGTTACTGAAGCAGATCTTACTTTCTTTTACCTCCCTGTCTATCCTTGTCAAAAACACTCAGCAACATGCTTAGTACAGTGAATCCCATAGCAGATGCTCAATGAATGACGTTGTCATCATTATTATTCTTACCATCTAAGAAACTTCAAATGACTTAGTTGAATAGTCCATTCAACTCAACCATCTATAGGCGATGCTGAGGACTAGTCTATCAGATATGGTTTTGGAAAGATTAAGAGCATGCATAAATAAGTCCTAAGAATTATACCCCAAGGTATACTATGTTGAGATAAAACTTACAGTTTTCATATATATCAACAGTAAGGAACTTGGCCAATGTGGCTCAGTTGACTGGGCATCCCTTGCCCCGAAGGGTTGCCAGTTGAAATCTCATTCAGGGCACATGCCCAGGTTGTGGGCTCAATCCCTGGTAGGGGGTGTGCAGGAGATAACCAAATCATGTTTCACTCTCACATCCATGTTTCTCTCTCTCTCCCTCTCTCTCTAATAATCAATACAAATATTTTTTTAAGAAACAGTAAGGAATTTGGAATGATTTGAGTTTTCACCATTAGGAAGAAAAAAATTCTGTAAAGAAGCTACAGCTTGAGGAACATATTAAAGACTAAAAAGTGGATGATTGAGAGAAGAATAAAAGCACCTTAAGTGGGGAAAGGTGTCAGGAGTAAGCTCCAGATATGGGGCTGTGTGTGCTATGGACCCCAAAGAGGCCTGCCTGGTTGAGGCAGAGAGGTTGATCCAGAATGTAATGGGATGAGGGCAGTTAGATAGATAATGAGGTGACTAATGGAAAATAGCCAGGGCCAATAAAAAAGTTATAACCGATAACAAATGGTCATACTGTATCTGATTTTTAGCATTATCTTACCATTTTCTATCTACATGGGACCTCAAAGATGACCCATCTTCCTTCTGGAGGTGGCTATGACCATTTTGAGAGAAGCGTGGGGAAAGGTGTCAGGAATAAGCCACAGACATGGGGTTGTGTGTGCCATTTTGCGAGTATTTAAGTCCTTCAGGAAAACACAAACACCTTGTGACCTGGAGCAGTTATTAAAACTCTGACTCGGACCGGGAATCTGAGCAATGCTGTGGTACTAAGCTAGGACCAGGATGTAAAATCCGGCTGCCCTACACAGTGGGTCCTTGGCCTGTTAAGTTGTCAACAGGCTCTGAGGAAATAAGGTGAATCCATCAGAAAATGCCTAAGGTCTATATGGAAAAGAAAGTCTCTTGGAAAGAAAACAAGGCCGGGTATCTAAATATTACATCAGGATTTCCCACTGCCCTCTAATTCTTAGATGGAATGGGATGAGGAAAGATTACTTAGGCCAACTTTCTAAGGCACCTGGTTGGGTAAAGGAAGCTATTTTTTAATTTTAACTCCATAATCACACCAAGCCACCTTACAACCTTGATTTGGTTTCCAAATCCACTGTATTCCAATCTCACTGTCAAGTAGTAAGTACTAGTACTTGATTACTCCTAGATAGACCAACCGAAAGATTATATAATTCCTGTGAAGAGGCAAGTGAGACTCTGAAACAGTCAGCATTCAACAAACATGTCAAATACCATGTGCCAATCACTCTGATAGGTCGTATGCCGAAACAACAACCTTCAGGCCTTTCCTGACCACCACCCAAGCCCTAGTCATTTCATCTTATCTTAATGCTGCAACTATTATATATGCTTTAAATACTATAGGCTGATGCCATTTCTATTTCCAATCCCAATTTCTCTGAAGTTCAGATCCATATTTCATATCACTCCTATACATCAAAAATTTCATGCCCTAACCGGTTTGGCTCAGTGGATAGAGCATTAGCCTGCGGACTGAAGGGTCCCAGGTTCGATTCCGGTCAAGGGCATGTACTTTGGTTGCGGGCATATCCCCAATGGGGGTTGTGCAGGAGGCAGCTAATTGATGTTTCTCTCTCATCAATGTTTCTAACTCTCTATCCCTCTCCCTTCCTCTCTCTAAAAAAACCAATAAAATATATTTTTTTAAAAAATTTCCCATTGGTTGTTCTGACCATACTTACAACTCAGAGTGTTTAAAACCAAATATTTGTCCTAGGAGGTTTTGCTCAGTGGATAGAGCATCAGCCTGTGGACTGAAGGGTCCCAAGTTCAATTCTGGTCAAGGGCACATGCCCGGGTTGTGGGCCCGATCCCCAGTAGGGGTCGTGCAGGAGGCAGCCAATCAATGATTTCTTGTCATCATTGATATTTCTCTCTCTCTCTCCTTCTGGGGATCGAGCCCACAACCCAGGCATGTGCCCTGACCAGGAATCGAACCATGACCTCCTGGTTCATAGGTTAATGCTCATCCACTGAGCCACGCTGGCCGGGCATGAATTAAGATCTAGATGGAGATGGCATGGAGAGAATCTGTGAATAATCAAACACTGAACTAATATTTCAGTCAACAGTTAAATTGTTCTTTTCCTTTCCTTGTCTCAAAATGTTTAAATTTCTCCCATTCATATAAAAAGTAACAATTTATGCTATTCGAGGGATAACAAAGAAGTGACTGTCATTATTTTACTGCAGGAGAGCATCCTTGAGGAAAAAGTATTACCTTTAAAAACTTGTTCAGAATTGGTAATTTTATTTTACATCTATTTTCTGAATATTACCTTTTTTCTTTTACTACTTTTATAGGTCAATATGATAAATTTCAACAACAGGTATTAGTGACTATTGAGATACCAATGCTCTGGTAAAGGGATGTCAATTGTTACTGGTGTTTGTAGTAAACAATGGCAGTGTGTGTGCCTAGAGAATTAGGGACATTGTCTTGCTCAATCAGTTTGCAGTCAATGAGCCCATCAGCTAAATCTGATGGACTGACAGAGAACTCAGACTTGAGGAAGGGAGTGTAATACACTGACTAAGACAGTATGTTGGTTTTCCCAGAGCAGTCAGATGAGAGAGGGCATCCAGCCAAGTCCAGAGATTCAGGCCAGACTCCAAATGAGCTCAATCTAACAAGACAATATCTCTTGTTTTCAACCCTGGGCAAGTTATAAAAACAAGAGGATGTGGCCATTGTGGTATATTTCCCCAAGCACCATTCATTTAGCTGGGGCTTGAGCAGCTGCTTAATACCGAAGGCAAACAGTGAAGCGAGGACCCCAGCCCTCATCCCACAACCAGGACTTAGAAAGATCCACAGTAAATCCAGTGACCTATTAGTTTTCTTCATTCAGCCAAGAGATAATAGAGGACTTCTCTCCCATCCAAAATGACATTCCGATCTAAATCCTAGTTCCAGTTCTGATTCGGACAAGTGTTTTAACCTCTGAATACCTCATTGTGGAAATAACAGCTTTTTAAAAAGCCCTATGTCACTTATTTAATTGTGCAGAACCAATGACACAACATATTTAAGAGTCTTTGTCAACTTCAAAGTGCTATGTAGAGGTAAGATAGGATTGTGGTTAGGCATCTACCAAGAACCTTGGGTTTCTTTTGATCCCTCATCAAATACTGATTGATACCTACTGTGCCAAAAATTGTTCTCAGTGACCCCAATGGACATCAATATCCTCCAGGAGCTTTCATTCTCACAGGGAGATTCATAAAATAAACACATAAACAGTGCATTGTGTAGGATATAGGGAAGTGACAAGTGCTATGGGAGAACAAAATAGAGCATGGTAAAGGGGTTTGGAGTACAGGGCACAGTAGGGGCTTTGGTATTTTTAAAAATAGTGAGAACAAGTAACATTTGAGGGAAGACCAGAGGTGAGGAAGTAGGAAAGAGTTCTTGACAAAGGGAAGGCCTGTGCAAGAGAGGACCAGACAAACAAAGAACACAAAGCAAGACAGTAAGCCAGCAAGAAGAAAAGGGACCAGATAAAGAGGCACAGCCAAATCAGGGAGGGCCTTTTTAGCCATTGTAAGGTCCTTGGTTCTTGCTCTGACATGATCTAACTTCTATTTTTTTTATTGCATTAACATTGGTTTATAACATTATACAGGTTTCAGCTATAAAACATTATAATTGGTATCTGTATACCATCAAAAGTCTAGTTTCCATACATTTCCATTCATCACCATACATTTGACTGCTTTTACCCATTTGCCCTCTCCCACCCCTTTTCTCCTCTGGTAACCACCAATCTGTTGTCCATATCTACGAGTGTGTTTGTCTTTCTCTGTTTCCACATATGGATGAAATCATGATTCTGTTCTTTTCCATATGACTTATTTCACTTAGCATAATACCCTTCAAGGTCCATCTATGTTGTCACAAATGTAATATTTCATCTTTTTTTATAGCAGAGTAGTATTCCATTGTATATGACTTCTATTTTTAGAGGACCTTTCTGGCTCCTGGATTGAGAACAGACTTTAGAGGCAAGTATAAGAGGAAGGAGCCCTATCAGGAGGCTAGAGTGTGATATAAACCAGTATGATAGTGGGGGGGGGGGGGAGTGTGGAGAGTGGCCATTTTCTGAATATGTTTAAAGGTAGATCCATCAGTACTAACCAAGGGATAAAATGTACAGAGAGAAAGCAAAGAGTCAAGGAAGACTCCAAGGGTTTGGGTCTGAGCCACCAGAAGACAGAGTTGCCAACAACAGAGATGTGCCCATATAGAATGGAGATGGAACTTCTCCTCCTTTTTTCCTCCTAGTTGCCAGGGCATCTTCCAGCAAATATAAAACTGTGGATAGAGGAACAAAATTGAGATGTTTCTACTTGGTGACGGTTAGAGGAACTGACCACTTACCCTATATCATCTCTCTGGACCTAAATTTCTCTGGTTGGAACATGAGATGGGTCAGTTGAAAGCATCTGACACACAGAGCCTTATGCTAGAGAGGAATCCTATATAATAAAAGCCTAATATGCAAATTGACCAAATGGCAGAACAACCGGTGGAACGACCAGTCACTATGATGCACACTGACCACCAGGGGGAAGACGCTCAATGCGGGAGCTGCCCCCAGCCTGCAGGCCCCAGGCCAGCCAAGGTGGGTGCTAGCGGGCCCCCCACAGGTCGTCCCACAGAGGGAGGCGACCAGCTGCAGCGGTGGGGTGTGGAGCTGGCACACAGGCAGTGCCAGGCCAGCCAAGGCAGGTTCCAGCAGGGGCCCCAATAGCCCCACAGGTTGCCCCACAGATTGGCCCTGATCGCCAGCCAGGCCTAGGGACCCTACCCATGCACAAACTTCGTGCACCGGGCCTCTAGTGTACTATAATTACACACAAATTAATTTAATTTAATTCCATGGATAATCTCTTAAATTCTGTAGCCCACACACACAGTATATCCCCTTCAAAAGGCCGGGAGAACATCATTTCACTATCATTATTGCTTGTTTATATTGAGTGCTAACCATGTGCAAGGCATTGTGCCCAGGGTTTCCATGACTTAATCCATTTAATCCTCACAGCCACTCTATGAGAAGGGTTGTTATTACTTCCATTGTCAAAGGAGCAGGGATTTACACTCAGAATCTCCTTTATTTTTAATCTTCAAGGATATGTTTTTATTGATCTTAGAGAGAGAGGAAGAGAGAAGAGAGGAGAGAGAGAGAGAGAGAGAGAGAGAGAGAGAGAGAGAGAGAGAGAAACATCAATGTAAGAAAGAAACATTGATTGGTTGCCTCCCATATGTGCCCTGACCGGGATTGAACCTGCAACCTAGGTATGTGCCCTGACCAGGAATCGAATCCAGGACCTTTCAGTGTATGAGACCATGCTACAACCTACTGAGCCACACCAGCCAGGGTAGAACCTCAGCCTTGAGCCCAAGCTGGACAGTGCAGTAAAAATGGTTGAGGTTGGGATGGCAATGGAATGCATATGCTCTTATTTCAATGCTCTTCTTGAAGCCCTCCATGCCTCTCTGAGATAAGGGCAGAGGCCAAAACTTCTGTTTGTATCACCAGCATTTTGCAAAGCAGTTACACATGAACAGAAAGCCCTGTGGAAGCTCCACAGAAGGAAAACCTACGTTACCTTGTTCTCCAGGTTTCCCAGCTGCTGAAGCAGAGCCTGGCATACTGTGGGCACTCCATAAATGCTCATTTTGTAAACAGACAGAAAAATGACCCAGGGGGTGAGTAAAGAAAATTGAGGGCATTAAAAAAAGAGGTGGACCCCAGGCGTTGCTCCCAGAGCCCTTCCCACTTAGCGGATCTCAGTTTCCAGTGAGGGCCCTTCCTTTCTCCCACACCCACCACTTTCCAAGGCCCCAAGCTGCTTGAGGAGCCCCAGGCGCCCACCCCATACTCCCTCCACACGCAAACTTCACACACACTCTCACACATCCACACTCATACTCACAGGCTCACACTTCACTCGTACTTTTCACACACAGCCTGGCTCACACAGCCTGGCATACACACACGGTCTTACACATACCCACACAGTCTGACAAGTGCTCACAGGAGCATACTCACAGTCACACACCCACGCACACATCCTCCCCAGCACACACTTCCTCAGGCACCCAGTCTCTCTTATTCCCGTATTCATATATTCACACACTTATGCTGCATCTCCCCACTCAAGCGCTCAAACACCTACACTCTTCTTCACTTCTACTTACACTTACACGTACCCGCTACTACTCATACGCATGCTTCAGCTCTTCACAAGCTTGCCGACATATGCATTCACCTCACACACTCAAGTACACACTCATTCTCATGCTCACCCACCCTCACCCCTACCCACCCTCTCACACACTCTTCATGCACACTTGCACACACACACACACTCGGGTCTCCCCCCTTGCACTCACACTCCCGCATGTGCACCTGTCCTGGCTAGGATGCTGTGCAGAGCATGGATGCAGATGTGTTTGGAGTTTGGGGGCCTTTGCTGATGGAGATGTTTTCAGGCTGTGGGTTCAGTAGGATCACTTAGAATCGCTTCGTTTTCCAGTAAGAAATAAGTTAACTGGGGTGGGGGTGGGGGTCGGGGGGGGGTGGAGGAAAGCCTGGGCTGCGGTTCTCACCCTGTGGGAACTACAGCCCCAGGAGGAGCAGCTGCATGGGGAGCACCTCACTGAGTCTCAGAGCCAAGTTACCCTCATCTAGGGAGTGGCCTCTCCAACCTCCTTCTACCTCCTTCTGCTTCATCCAAATGTGGGGGTGGGGAGGGATAGTGAGGACGGACTTCCTGATCCCAGTTCCAGTGCTCAGTCCTTGTGGCCTAGGGTGAAAGGGGGAGCAGGATCCCAACAACATTATGGTGATTACCAGAAGGAAGGGGGTTGGGAATAGTAAAGGGTATAGGGTGTCAAATGTATGGTGACAGAAGAAGATTTGACTTTGAGTGGTAAACACAATGCAGTATATAAATGATGTATCATAGAAATGTACACTTGAAATCTATATAACTTTGGATGTGAGAGAGATCTGGCTGTCGCCCCATTGATCCTCAGCTTTGATTCGGCTGATCTGGCTGGCTGGGCGGGTATCCCCTTCCCCCTTTCCCCACTCTATGTGTGCATCCCTCCTGAAGCTGAGTGCTGGGTGGAGGAGGACGATCTTGCCCGATAGAAGAGAGAACTGTTCTTCTGTCAAGGGTATTGGAGTAGCTGTGCTCCCCTTCTAGAACCTCCAAACAAGCTTTCAAGGAGAAGGTAGGGTAGTCAAGCTTCCAAGACTCCAGACACATCCAACCAAGTCCCTGCATGTGTCAGCCTACCGAGAGAGAGAGAAAGAGAGAGAGAGAGAGAGAGAGAGAGAGAGAGAGAGAGAGAAGAAAGAAACCTATATAATTTTATTAACTAACTAGAGTCCTGGTGCACGACATTCATGCACTGGGGGGTGTGGGGGTCCCTCAGCCCGACCTGCACCCTCTCCAATCTGGGAGCCCTCAGGGGAGCCCGCTCGAATCTGGGAGTTTCTGTCTGTCTTTGCAATCATATGAGCAAATTATCTGAGACCCCAACTCAGTTTGGTTTGTTGCTCACAGAATAATAGAGGCATTTTTTTTTCTTCTTTGATTCATTGGTGGAGATTTCCTGGAATGTTTAGGATAACTTCACTTTAATTTTTCCTAGATACTCTGATTTTACTTATGTCTCTCACCTTTGCTTTCCCTCCATCCCCCACCACAACAGTAACTTGCTCCAGGCTCACTTTGCTTTAGTGTCTAGGACAGTGGTTCTCAACCTTGGCTGCACATTAGAATAACCTGGGAATCTTTTTAAAATCCTGACTTCTGGGCCTCATCCTCCAGAAATTCTGTTTCTTTGTTATGCGGCAGTGGTCGGCAAACTGGCTCGTGAGCCACATGAGCCTCTTTGGCCCGTTGAGTGTGGCTCTTCCACAAAATACCGGTTTCTGTGCATAGGCCACAAAGTGTCAATTGCACTGTACATGCGCGCCCACACGTGGTATTTTGTGGAAGAGCCACACTCAAGGGGTCAAAGAGCCACATGTAACTCACAAGCCACAGTTTGCCGACCACTGGTCTAGGAGATCCGTCTGCCACCAGAACTATGATTCCCAGTATTCCTGGTGCTCCCCATGCTCTGGGCTTCTGCTTCCAGTCCTGGGGCTGCCACCAAAACTACTATTCCCAGAATTCCTGGTGCTCCCCATGATCTTGGTTTTCCCTTCCTGCTCTGTCTCTGTCCCATGGCCTCCCATTCTGCCAAGTCCTCCAAGCCGCCAGCTCTACCTCTCTTGCATACTCACTCCTGATTGGCTGGTGAGCATAGCAGAGGAATGGTCAATTTACATGTTTCTCTTTTATTATATAGGATGTCACCCCCAATAAACATAATAAAAAAAGAAACATAATTACAAGCAAAAAAAGAGGGGCAGGATCTTAGCATAGAAAGTCCTCATTTTGAATCCTCCATCTGCTATTTCCAATCTTTATGGCCTTGGACAAGTTGCTTAGCCTCTCGGACACTGTTTCCCTATCTGTCAAATGAGGAATCGGGCATTCAGCAAATATTTACTTCACTCCTAATACATGCCAGCGCGAGTCTGGACGTTTGATATACACTGGTGAATAACAGAAGAGACCCAGTTTCTGCCCAGGTGCAGCTTGCACTCAACTGAACAAAGTACCCACCAGCTATGAAATAATCCAGCAGACATAGGTATTGATTATGATGAAGGCTTTTGAAGTAAAAGAATAAGATGTTGCTTTTATCTGCTCCAAATGTCTTTCAGCACTTACTATAGTCTGCACACAAATAAAGAAAAATCACTAAAAAAATAAATAAAAATCACATTCCCTCAACCCAATTTTATTCTGTGCCCTTTCTGTCAAATGGGCTACATCAAGCTCTCCTTTGTAATCTTTAAAAATAGGAAAACCACACTAACCAAGGAGTGGACAATAAACAATGGAGACATAGAAAAGTACCTACCTCACAGGGTCATTGTAAGAAATAAATGGTGCATTAAAGGCTTAAGGCATAGTCAGCACATAGTAGGTGCTCAATAAACGCTAGTTATTATTAGGAGACTAGAAGCCCAGTGCATGAATTCATGCATGGGTGGGGTCCGGCCAGCCCCGATGGGGGCCGATTGGGCCAGGGGGAGCGGCCGAGGGAAGTCAGATGGCCGGCCCTGCCCCCAATCGGGCCTGTTGGCCGGTCTTCTGGTCGCTTGGCTTTTATATATATATAGATAGTATTGCCTAGTGCAGCCGTGGGCAAACTACGGCCCGCGGGCCGGATCCGGCCTGTTTGAAATGAATAAAACTATTGAAAAAAAAAAGGCCGTACCCTTTTATGTAATGATGTTTACTTTGAATTTATATTAGTTCACACAAACACTCCATCCATGCTTTTGTTCCGGCCCTCCGGTCCAGTTTAAGAACCCACTGTGGCCCTCGAGTCAAAAAGTTTGCCCACCCCTGGCCTAGTGCCTAAGACTCCAGACCCCTACATTCTACAGAGTCTGAATCCTGATGGTAAGCTTTGCCATCTCTAGGTGTATAACCTTGGGTAAGTCTTTGAACTTCAATAAGACTCAATATTATCATAGAAATAGCCATGATAATGGTGCTATAGCTGGCAGGGCAGTTGTACAGATTAAATGAGGTCATGAAGGCAAGGCTCCTGATCCAAGGGAGGACATACAATGAGAGGTCCGGATACGGTGGATTTGAAGATTGTCATATGTCCTAAAGGTACCTGTTTCCTCATCTGTGAAACCAGTCAACAAAGCTGGAGGTTTCTCTAGGTCTAGGGCAAAGGAGCCTTGAAATTTAGGGTGCAGTCCCAAGTGAGGATTGCCAAGATGAGAAGCCTTGGACGAGGTGGAGAGTGGGAGGTGGCAAGGTTCGCCTGGCAGGCCAAGGTTGATGGGGCTGCTAAACAGAGACAGGTACGCCCAGAAACTGAGGGCTAGAGAAACCCCCGGGCTAGGCACCTTCCGGGTGCCAGAGCCAAGCTGCGGAGGAGCCTTGGAGGTGAAACGCTGCCAGAAAAGGCAGGCAGGGGTGAAGATATGATAGCGCAGAGGCTCCAACTTCCTGGTTATTCTGTAGGAACCCCAGGGCTCTGATACCGCTTTTCCAAGCCTCCGAGCCCAGGGAGCTGTAGGTCCCAGACAGTAAAAGCAACAGGCACCACCAACTCTTACTAAGCACCAGGAATACTGCCAGGCAGGCCTTAGTTCCCCATAAGGACTGGAAGGTGGCGTGCATTTCTCCTATGGTTAGCAATGAGATTAAGTCCGTTCTGCTAAACGGATGCAGAAACTGAGATTCTTCAACCCACCTCCCTGGACTCCTTTCAGTTCTTGCCATTAGCCAAAGGAAACTCTCCCCGGCTTTGGTGCTCACTCTTTGGTGGCCCTACACGTTCCCCATCCCCCCTGTCCAGGGCCAACACCCACCCATCCTTACAGGTCACTTCAGGTTTCCGTTTTATCCATTCCCAGAGCCAAGCGGGAATATATATTCAGGAGAACTACTGTAATTCACCAGCTCTTTGTTGATCTGTGAATCATTTACCATAGGGGAGACCCTCAGGGAATGGGACTTGGGCAAGGAAATTCCCTGGCACATTGCCTGTCGTTTAGTAGGTACACGAAATACAATTTCCAAATATCAACTGCTGAATGACACTCAGAGGTTAATTCTCTTGAGGTTCCAGGATAAGTGGGGGTAGGATTCATCCCTTATTTCTCAACTCACACTTGCATCAGAACCTCGTGGAGAGTTTTTTTTTGTTGTTGTTTTTATTCTGATGAACTGGTCCCACCTCATTAAATCAAAATCTCTAGGGCAGCACTAGCTGGTTTGGCTCAGTGAATAGAGCGTCTGCCTGCAGAGTCCTGGGTTCCATTCTAGTCTAGGGCACATGCCCCGGTTTCGAGACCTATCCCCAGTAGGGGGAAGTGCAAGAGGCAGCCAATCAATGATTCTCTCTCATCATTGATGTTCCCATCTGTCTCTCTCCCTCTCCTTCCCTCTCTGAAATCAATAAAAATAAAAATAAATAAAATACAATAAATCTCTAGGGCATCCATATTTATATAAAACTCTCCAGGTGACTTTTGTAGATGTCCAAGGTTAAACATCAGAAAGACCAAGTTGCTAAAAATTATAAATGTTTACTCTTTTAGGTAACTTTTTTTTAAAAAAACAAACAAACAAACAAACAACTTTCTTTAATCACATTGCTAAGCAGCTATTTCGGCTCACCCCTTTCAGCAAACTTAGGCCATGGGAAGAGGGAAATTGGTATTCCTCTGAGTAGGTAATTCAGCCCTCCCCCTCCACTTTCAAAGATCTCCCCTCCGCCTCCTCCCCCCCCCCGCCCCCCCCAACCCTGTCAACCAGACAAAAACCACCAACTCTGAAAAAAGGAGTAAAAAGGGTGGCGGGGGGAGGAGGGGGTGGGGGGTTGGGAGGACGACTAGCACCAGGGAACTGTTGGGGGAGGACGGAAGGTGGAGCATTTGCTTCAATTATCCGGATAATTGTTCCCCCACCTCACGCCATTGTTACTGAAATGAAACAATATTCTATTGGATACAGTCTGGGCCTTTTCAGGCGCGCTCCCCGCGGCGCTCAGCACACGCTGGGCACTGAGTAGGAGCTCAATAAATTTTATCCCAATGACAGAGGAGAGCTTTGAGGGTGGGGGAGGGATGACTTGTTAGGCTTAAGGATTTGGTGGTTGGCGAGTATTAACCGAGGTGAAGTGGAGAGCCAGGGGCTGCGTGTCGGGAATTCGGTGCCATCAAAACCCGTTCGAAGCGCACCGAGTCTGTTCTGAAATTCTGAACCAAACTTTTCACTGCTTTCCCGGAAGCCTCCGCATTCCCTTCCTGGACGGCCGGAGTGAACTCTTGCGCCGGTGCGGAGTGCAAAGGCGAATTGAGTTTTCTCCAAGGCCCATAGGCTCTGAACAAACACTAGGGCAAAGCAAGATCGTTTTTTTTGCTGGTGGGTGAGCCCAAGGCTCGCAACCTGCCTTTTAAAACGCGCGGCGCGGCCTCGCCGGGCCCTGCATGAAAAGTAACAATATTTGGGCAGAGGAAGGGGCAGCCTCATCCCTCAGCCAGCGGAGGAATGTGGGGACCGACTCACAACTGCCCCTCTTTCATCCGACTCCAGAGGGCTTACGTTCGCTCTGAGTGTGCATTTTGCTCCTTGCAGCCTCGGTTTTAATGAGAGTCTTTAACTCCCCCGAGACTGTGTGCAGGTTACAGCCTTATCTGGAGACCCCGCTTTTTCCACTCTGCCTACACACCCCGTGAACAATCGCTTCTCCGACGCTTTTCAGGAGAGCGAGAGCCCCACTTCTGCTGAATGCCCGGCTCAGTTCATCCCAGGCAGGCGGGCTTTTGATGGCTACAATAACAAGTTACGCCCAAAGAGTGTCTCTTTGGTCAGATCGACAACGCCTGGCTTCACGTTTGCAAGTTAAACGGGCAGAAACCCGGTTGAAACTCCCACGCCAGACGCCAGGGACACTTCCCTCCGCCTTGCTCAGAGCAGAATTGGGGAATGGGTCTGGGCAGGGGGAGAAAAGAAGGGAGGGGTACGGGTGCTGGAAAAGAGTTCCGATTCTTGGCGGCCCTCTAAGAAGAAGAAAGGGGGGGGGGGGGCACCATTTTCTCTGGTATTTCTCTCATTTATTTTTTCCACTTTGCTTTGTTGGCAGCTTTACCCAAATTTAAAAAAAACAAAAACAAACAAAAAAAAAAACAGAGCGTTTTCTCCTTCTTCACCTAGGTAGCTGCTTTCCTCCAGCCCCTGAAAATGTGACTCCTTCATAAAATCAAAATTTGTGATTATTCAAATGTTGGGGACTGTGAAAAGAGAGGAAGAAAGAGAGAAAATTAATATTGCAGCTGTTCTTCTGATTAATGAGAGATAATTGCTCATGAAAAGTCACCCCTGTGGCATTTTGTTGTCTCCTGGATCTTTGTTCTTTTCCACTATTATTGAGGACTTTCTTGAAGACTAAGCGGTTCTTTTCAATTTTTGGGTATTCAGAAAGGGTTGCCTGGTTACAGAGAATGGGGAAATCTCGGGCTATATCGGGTAAGATGTGCCACAGACAGCAATATCACAATGCCACTCGGAGAAAAGGATGGATACAAGTTAACGATGCGCTTTCAATAAAACATTCATAGACTTGTTCACGCTTTGATAATGACCTCATTAAAGGGAGCTGGGGGCAAGTAAGTCCTGTCTCCTGTTTGTGTTCGCCTAACAAAACCCAGCTTTGAGATCATTCATCGCTTTGGAAACTAATATGAAATCAATGTAAGAGAAGCAAATAAATCCGAGGCGGCCCCGCCAACTCCCGGGTTGTCCCGCCCTGCTCGCGGCCTCGGTTTGGGGCAGGGGAACCATGTGGGCAAACGCTGAAACGGAGAGAAAAGGGGGCTAGGGATGCGGGGGGAGGGGGGCCTTTTGGGGAAGGACACTCAGAGGGAGGGGCAGAGTGGGAGTTACAGCCGGAAAAACCGCAGGGTACATCAATGGGTCAGAACTCTAGAGCCTGTTGAATAAGCGATGCTAAGTCCCCGCCCTCAACTTTCTCGGACTTTGCCCAAGAAAGGAAAAAGGAAGAAGGAAAGAGAAGGGAATGAGGGGTTCAAGTCAGGTGTGATCCCGGATTGGGGTAAAGTATTGGAAGCTATTTTGAAAGCAACAACCAAGAATTCAAATCTCAAGTTGGAGCGTCCAGGAGCAGAAGGCGGCACCTCTGAACTGCTTTGATTTCTTTCTCAGTTGAGGGTAAGGGTGGGGGGTCCAGACTAGGTAGGGGTTGGGGGATGGAGGGAGACAATTTTGCTACCTTCGCATTTGTGACATCGTCTTACACTCAAGGAAGACAAAGCCATCCTGTCATCCTGAGCAAAAGGGAGGAAATCAAAGGATCCCCCCGCCTTAAAAGAACTAATTTTCTCCTTGAATTATGAAAGCAATGGCTTAGGTAACAGCCTGTACTCTGTACCCAACTGCTTAATACCGAATAAATCCTTCCACGTGGCTCCCCGAGTCCTGGCAATTAGAGCTCATTATAGGCTCATAAGAGCTCTCATTTCAGGGATTACTTAATGGACGATGAAATTTTATCGGACAGAATCACTGAGAAACAAAATTGTGCAGCAGTGGGGGCCCCATGGGGGCATGCCAGCGTCTTCCCAGGGTCCCCTCCTGCTCTGAGCTGTTTTGAGATGCTGCCGTCCTGGAGAAGGTTCTAGCTGGGCAAAGCTGCCCACTGCCTTGGAGGGTAGGCTTCCTTGCGTGTGCGTGGGGGGCGGGGGGGGGGCGGTGGTAAGGCATAGTGGGGCCTGCTTCTGAAGACAGGACTGGAGTGGAGGAAAGGAGAGAGACAGACAGATAGACAGACAGAAGGGGAAACACTGAGAGATCCAAGGAGAACTAAAGAGAAGTCTAAGACTCTAATGTTGAACATGACCCCTGCCCCCAAATACTTGCTCTTATTGGGCTCAATCAATTAACCAAGTATCCTAATAGGCAAATGTCTCAGCCATGGTCTGCTTTGGCCTCAGTGTGGCTCCAAACTGCTGTTCCCCTTGCAGCTCTAAGCAACCCCAAGAGCCTCTCACTTTTATCAAAATTCCTTAGCGCTCCAACCTTACGTTTCTGTAGCCAGGTATGCATTTAGTTAGACTAGACTAGAGGCTCAAGCTTTGCAATTAGGACTCTCCGAGATAAAATGGTCCTCACAGAAGCACAACTTCCAGCACATTAGCATAGTTTTTCCTGTGAACACACCCAGAACTGCTGGGAACATGGTGACCCACACCTTCAGCCCAAAAAAGATCTTGGATAACTTCTACCTCGTCCAGGGGAGGAAATAAATAACATATATTTAATTTATAATATCTTATAAATATGTTATATAATTTTAAATATATACCTACATGAATATATTACTTACAAGTGCATGGGAATATCATATCATCTATTTGGACACTTTAGGCCTGTAAAAAACACCCTGTCATTGAGCTTCTCTCGATGGTGGAGCTCCCAGTCTTCTTTTGGGGGCTGGAATGATCCCAGGGACTGCCTGGATTCTCCTGATTTGATTCGAGTGAGGTCGGGCTGAGCATCTGCGATGGCTGCACCGGCAAACCTTGTGGTACAAAAGTAGTTACAGCTGAGCTGCCCTGAGTTAAGCCCCGAGATTCCTTAATTGTTGTCACAAGATGTTGGATTAACACATTTCTGGAATAGCTGTCTGTTTACACTCTGGAGACCCACCGTCCACTAACCACTTTCTAATTGAATTCTAATCACATTCAAATAGCTCAATAACCAGCCTCAGCTGCAATTCATAAAACTTTAATTGCCATCCATAAATCCTGGGCTCCCCAGAGTGGGGCGTCCCTACAACCCAATTACACTTCCCTAGCAGGCAAGAGAGACTGTCGCAGAGATGGAAAGAGAAAAGGAGGGACAGAAGGACAGAGGACAGAGAGACAGCCGTGCCTCCAGCTAAGAAACTGGTGCTCCCCTAGGATTTGAGCTCTTGGTTCTCACAGGTGCAGGAAGTCCTGCCTCCACATTTCTTAGCACCACTGTGGACTCAGGCCTGAAATTAGCTGTTTCGGGGAAAGGGTCAGATTTGTAGCTGTTGCTCACCCTCGCTACTCGGGACAGATTTTCTACAGGGGGGTGGGGGGCTCGGGGAGAAGAGAAAGCTGTGGCCTTGCCTTCCCCAAAGATCAATAGCCCCATCTGGCAGCCACCCTTTCACGTAGCCACGGGTGTCCAAGTTTTCCACGGAACCCTGTGCCACTCATAGATGCCCTTTTCCAAATACTGCCATCCGAGGCTGGATTCCTCGCATGGCTCAATTTCCTTCTATCTTTTTGGGGTTTTAAACGAGTGCAGAGGGGACAGTGCTTCCCAGATAGTCTGCCAGCTGCCCAAGATCTATAAATGCGAAGATGCAGGAGGGAGGACCCAGAGCAAAGAGGGCTGGGGCTTAGGTCCTCTCTCCAAAGTCCTTGGATGGAGTTGGTAAGTGGTGGAACCATTTGGAGAAAGAAAAGAGTGACGCTTCAACATCTCTCTTTGCCAAAGGGGGAGCCGCCCATTAGAAAGGGACACAAAGAAGGGTCATTGATCTGAGTAGCCCCAAGTGCAAAGGCATTTTAGAGCTTCTCGAAATTAGAATGAAAAGCCCGTCAGCTTCTTAGCTGGGAGGCCTCACTGTTACTCCCGGGACCCCTCCTGAACTACCCACATGAATGACCTTGGCCAAGGCCAAAAGCTGAGGGACTCCGCGTGCGCCCGTATGTGTGCCCGTGGCCTAAGCTGTGCTCCGGACTGGGCTGCTGCCAGTCTTTGCCTGCACAATCCTGCTCCAAGCTGCAGGCCTCACACTTTACCGCGCCTTCGTCACGGTTGGCACAGAGGAGCAGGGAGCACTGGGCATCCCTATTAAAAAGGCTTCAAAGTCTCCACCTGGTGCGCCCTGCGGCCGGGAGCGGAGGAGTTGGGCTGGGGCCCAGGATGGAGAAGGGGTGGGATGGAGGATTCAGCTCTGATTTCTCGGGAAAGCGTGGAGAAAGAGGGGGAGGAGGCCGGCCTCCCCGCGAAATTAACAAAAACTACATTTTGCAAAGTCTCCCCCATCCCCCTCCTCCGAGTTATTCCCTGCCGCGCGCCCGCCCCTCCTCGCCGCTTCTGTTGTGTGTGACTCGGGCAGCCTATCCCGAGGGTGGGGAGCAGCCGAGGAGCCTGAGCCGAGCGGTACTCAACTGCATCACGTGCCGGGGTGGGGGCTATAAAATCCCGGAGCCGGGGCGCTGGGCGGGGGACCTCAGGACCAGCCCTCTCCAGGGACCCCTTTGTTCGCAGCCCAGACGCCGACACCTCCGCATCCCCAAGGGCTTGACTGGCTGCACCGGCTCTGCGCCCCGGGCAGAGCTCCGAACAGGAGAAGGGAGGGGGCGCCACAGCCTGCTGGGCCCTCCAGCCACCCACCCCTCCCGACATGTCGCGCTCCTTCTATGTCGACTCGCTCATCATCAAGGACTCCTCGCGACCCGCGCCCTCGCTGCCCGAACCGCACCCCGGGCCAGATTTCTTCATCCCGCTGGGCATGCCGTCCCCGTTGGTGATGTCCATGTCCGGGCCCGGCTGCGCGTCCCGCAAGAGCGGCGCGTTCTGCGTGTGCCCGCTCTGCGTCACTTCGCACCTGCACTCCTCTCGGGGGCCGGCGGGCTCCGGAGGCGGGGGCGCAGGGACAGGGAGTACCGGGGCCGGCGGCGGCGGGGCGGCGGGGGGCTCCGGGGCCTTGCCCCTGCTCAAGAGTCAGTTCTCTTCGGGTCCTGGGGACGCGCAGTTTTGCCCGCGCGTGAGCCACTCGCACCATCACCACCACCCGCCGCAGCACCACCATCACCACCACCAACCCCAACAGCCCGGCTCGGCGGCGGCAGCGGCTGCCGCGGCAGCAGCGGCAGCGGCCGCAGCGGCTTTGGGGCACACGCAGCACCACGCACCTGTCTGCGCCGCCACCACCTACAACGTGGCGGACCCGCGGAGATTCCACTGCCTCACCATGGGTAGGGCGGGGTCTTGGGGCACCTGCGCGCCGCGCCTTCTTGGCTCTCGGGAACCAACTTTTCGCCTGCTGTAGAGGGAGTGGGAGCTTGGGGGGCGGAGGGAGGAGGGGCTTTCGGTGTAACTGGGAAGAGGTCCCAGGAAGTTCCACGAAGGTGGAAGTTAGCTTGCCAGCCTCTCCAAGGAGTCTGGTGCGCTTCATTCCTGGTCCCTGGCCCCCAAGTGTTCCGTAATATGGGGGCCTCAGGGACATCGAACTTGAGGGCTGAGCAACTGGCTGAGGTTTGGGGTGGGTGTGTTTGAATTTTAGTGTGATACTCGGCGTGGGGCTGGCTAAAGCGTTTCCACACTTTGGGCTAAGCTGGATCGCCTCTACCTCTCCGCTAGGCCAGAAAGGAGATGATCTGAATATGCCAGCCCCAGCCCCCCTTTAATCCTTGGGCTTTACGTTCCCACACACCTAAGGCCTTTCCGCGCTTTGGGCATCTCTGTCCTTCCAGGCTAAGTAACGACGTGATAGGACGAGGGAAGGGTGAGGGATGGATACAGCTATTTGGTTGAGCTCCTGAAGGGGTCCTTGAGAGGCATCTTTTCCAAGGGATGGCACGGGGCTGGGGGTGGGGTGGGAGCGAGTTTCTCAAGAATGACCTCTCTGCCCTCTCTTGGCCCGCGTGCAGGGGGCTCGGACGTCAGCCAGGTGCCCAATGGCAAGAGGATGAGGACGGCGTTCACTAGCACGCAGCTCCTGGAGCTGGAGCGGGAATTCTCTTCCAACATGTATCTGTCTCGACTCCGGAGGATCGAAATCGCCACGTACCTGAACCTGTCGGAGAAGCAGGTGAAGATCTGGTTCCAGAATCGCCGGGTAAAGCATAAGAAGGAAGGGAAGGGCACGCAGAGGAACAGTCACGCGGGCTGCAAGTGCGTCGGCAGCCAAGCGCACTACGCGCGCTCCGAGGACGAGGACTCCCTGTCGCCGGCCTCGGCCACTGAGGACAAGGAGATTTCCCCCTTGTGAGGGAGGGAGGGCCGCCTCCCTCTCAGCACCCGCTCCCGGGAGCCCCCACAAAGCCGATGCGGCAGGCACCCAGGGGTCAAATACGCGCCTTTCCGTGGTCCCGCCTGCAGAAGCACGGAGCTGAGTGTCCCCAGGGCGTACCAGCCCGGCCCATCCTTCGCGTCTACTCCTTGGCCTATTTGCTTAGGTTCCACTCTCGAGAATGCGAATAGATTTTGTTTAAATGTAAATAACCTAGATTCAACTCAGTCTTGTCTTATAACAGAGAAAAAAAAAACACATCATTGGCTTAAGTTTAGCACCGCCTGGGTTTTGTTTTTAAAGCGCTTGTCATTTTCCCTTCCCTACTGTCTTTCAGAACCTGATAAGAACACCGGGTTTCCTGATGATTTCCTTTTGTTTGTTTTTTTAAATAAAAGTATTGATTTGCAAATAATTTAGAAAAGTAAAACCTGTAGGCCTTGCTTTCTGAAAACTTGCCTGGGGAGAGTTTAAAATCCAAGTGTTGGAAGTTCCTTTTTATGTGAATAGTTTTATATAAGATTATATTTATATTTATTTAAATAAATGAAACAAAATCAAGATTTTGCATTCATGGTGTTTGCTCTCACCCTCTTCCCCTGTCTCCCTCTCCCCAGGAACTGGGAAAAAAGTGTTTGTGAATTCAGATGGAAGTGTTGACTAAAACTGGTACCGTGGGGCACTTGGTCGAGGGAGGTTGGGGCGCTACAGGATTTCTGTGTAACAGAAATTTCTGCCAAGGAGACACCTTCAGTCCTGATGTCACCTACCAGGCAGTAATCCCCATCCTCAAAATAGCTAGCCTCCTCACAGTGGACAGGACAAATCACTCCATTTAGAGTGATGCTGACATTAATGACAGGCAAACCTTTTAATTTAGTTAGAAAAGGTGAAAATTCCTTACCTAGTATTTCTTTTCTGTGGCAACCCCCCCTTTTTTTCCCTTTTCCCTCGTCTCTCTTTATACTAAAATCAGAATTATGTGAAGACATTTGAATAGTTGCAATAGTTTTAGGAAGAGCATGATCGGTCAAAGCAGGTTGTAAGTGCACATGGAAACTTACAAAGAATGCTGTGACTAGAAACATAGCCATTCCTAGTTGTTCCTCTAGCTAAGAAATTAGCGGGTCTCACCAATGCCAAGAAAACAAAAGGTAACACTCTCACTTTTCTGAACTAGCTCAAATGTGCCTTTGGACTCTCGTTTTTATGTGATTCTTTTCTGGTCTCCCTGACTTTAACCTGAATTGTCTCCTTTCTAGTCCCTCTCTCCCCATCACTTTTCGGAGTTAATTCTGCAAGCCGGTCCTGGAGGAGACCGGCTGAGCCCTCGGCAGCAGCCTGGCGCTGCCAGGTCCTGGCATCTGAAAGAGAAACGGAGCTGGGCACAGGGAAACCAGGGAGTCATTTTGTGCAAGCTAACGCTCATGAACACCCGCGGATGTTAATTCTGATTAGTTTCTGTAAAGATTCCAACCAAGAGGTCAAACCACAGGAACTTTTTACAGATACACAGACCTCTAGGTTTGAATTACTTTAGGTCTGTCGTAACCAACACCTCACCAGGTGGGCTTGGGGCTCTAAAACTAGGGGTCAGGAAGCTAATTTGGGAAGGAGGAGAAGGGAAGGAGGAGAAGGGAAGGAGGATGGGATACAGGTTTTCCCGTCAGAGTCTCTCCCTCTCTCCTTCCCTTCCTTCTCCTCCCCATGGGAGAAGGAAAAACCCCCTTTCAGATACTCCAGGCCTGTCCATCAATTCCAATTCGGGCACTGGCCCAGAGAGGCCGGAGGGAGGACAGACCTCACGGTGCCGAACTGAACACGGAGCGGGCGCCGCTTTGTGCAGCGACTTAGCCTGGCCCTGCACAGCGGTCATGGGCAGCCAGCTCGCCCCTGGGGCAGGGAGGCGCAGCCTCTGGGTCTCTCTCGAGCACAGCCTTCGGCCCCTCGCCCTGCCCACGGCGAAGGGGAGAGGGGGCCGGCCCGCTGCCTTCTCTGAAGATCCCGTCTCCCTCCTTCCCACTAGACAGGCCTCTCCGGGCCCCAGTACGCGGGTGGGAGGAAGTGACTGTCGAGGAGCAAAGAAGGCGCCTTTAAGGAAAGTTCCTGCTCCGGATACAGAGCCTCTGCTGACGCTTTCTGCCCTCCTGTCCCACACTAAGCCTCGCCTGGGCGTTGGGCAGACACTGCCTCCTCCCATCCACACTTGGCCGGCCCCCTCTGTCCCCGAGCTCAGGCCTGGCCCTCCCCAAGTCCACGCCTGGCGCCAGGCCCTGCGCCCTGAACGCACAGCCACCCACTGACCACGCCCGATGCTGCCAGCTCCGCTGCCCGCCAAGGCGATGGGGCACCCCCGGCACTCCCCTGGACTGAGTTTGAGCTGCTTGTGCGGTCTCAGTCCCTCTCCCTCCTCTCTTCGAGGAAATTACTCAGGAAAGAGAGAGTAAACAATGAATCCTCACCAGAAGCAAAGAGATAAAGGCAAAGATACCTATCTAGTCATTGGACGTTCTCCAAAGAAAGGTTCCCCAGGGTTTTGGGGTGGGGGTGGGGGTGGGGTAGGGGTATCCTATTTGTCCTAGGACATTCTGTGCCAACTGACCTTCTGATCCCGTTCAGAGTGAAGCCTGAGGTCTCCTTGTACACTAGCGTGGATTCTCCATCCGCCCCCTAATCAGTTGATGTTTTTGAAGTTTGCAAATCAGAATATGGCGTTGGAAATCTGTCTGCTTTTAAAGGCCTACAGTTTCTCCTCAGGTTAAGAATACTTAGGCCAACACTCAGACACACAGATGCTCCGCTAATCAATCTTGATATGAAACACGCCCAGGGAAGTGTCTCCAGGTTTATTTTAATTTTATTTTTTTAAATATATTTTATTGATTTTTTACAGAGAGGAAGGGAGAGAGAGATAGAGAGTTAGAAACATCGATAGGAGAGAAACATCGATCAGCCGCCTCCTGCACATCTCCTACTGGGGATGTGCCCGCAACCGAGTACATGCCCTTGACCGGAATCAAACCTGGGACCTTTCAGTCCGCAGGCCGATGCTCTATCCACTGAGCCAAACCGGTTTCGGCAATCCAGGTTTATTTAAAGGGAAATGTGGGGTCACCTGGACAACTTTGCTACCTGAAAAGCACTAGATGCCAGTTTTCACTGCCCCCTCTTGAGAAACAGGACTGGGCCCCTGTATTTCAGGGGCCTAGAGATACATAATGGAAAGAGAGAAAGAGAATGAGAATGAGAAAGCAGGACCTTGCTCCACTAAGAGAGAAGAAGTGAGCAGCAGGAGCCATTAGTGTGGTTGAGTCTGCCTCCTGGAGAACAAGTCCTGTGGTAGCTTTAAACAGGAACGGAGTTGGAGGGTCGGGGATGGAGAGCAGGAAGGATGACTTCCTGCCCTTTGTCCTGAGCCAGTCTAGACATTCAGAGAAAACAGGAGGAGCAGAGACATTTCCCCTTCACCCACCCACTCAGTGACCAACACACACCCAAGGCCAAGCCCACTCAGCAAGGCTTCTTGGTTTCACCAAGCAGCCCATCCTAGGGTGCCCGTGGGCCCAGGTGATAGAGACACTGGTGAAGATAGACCCTCTCCCCTTATTCTGAAGTGGTCATCACAGCTTAGTTCCCACCCACCTCATTCCTCCAAGGACATCTAAGAATATTTTAGGAGAAAGAAAAACTTGGGATGTCAAGTCTTTGATTTCTGGCTTCCTTCCTCCTCCCCTCATTCCCACTCCCCACCAATTCTACCCTTTTAAATCTGATCTGGACTAGAAATGTAGTTTGTTTGGTCCACCCTGACTGTGGTCAGGGAATTGCCAGAAAGGTGATTGCTCTAGCTAAAAGAGGTCACAGAGGGCAACAGGGTCTGTGTGTATAGGTGTATGTACATGCATGTACATGGTTGTGTGAGTGTATGTGTGCATATGTATATGTGTATGTGAGAGAAAAATAACTTCATTGGTGGTGGTCATGTTACATAAAGAGAAGAATTGCCCTGACAGATTTGGCTCAGTGGATAGAGCGTCAGCCTGCGGACTGAAGGGTCCTGGGTTCGATTCTGGTCAAGGGCATGTACCTTGGTTGCGGGCACATCCTCAGTGGGGAATGTGCAGGAGGCGGCTGATCGATGTTTCCCTCTCATTGTTGTTTCTGGCTCTCTGTCCCTCTCCCTTCCTCTCTGTAAAAAAAATCAATAAAATATATTTTAAAAAATTAAAAATAAACAAAAAGAGAAGAATTATCTGAGAAAGACAAATATCACATGATCTCATTTATTTGTGGACTCTAATGAACAAAATGAATTGACTAACAAAATAGGACCCGAGGCATGGAAGCGTGGAACAGACTGGCACATCTCCATGTGGGGTTGGGGTGGTGAGAAGAGATAAGCCAAAGAACTTATACACTTATATGCATAGCCTATGGATGCAGGCAATAGGGTAGTGAAGACCTGGGGGGGTGTGGGTAAGGGCTGGGAGGAAGGGAGTAAAGGGGGGGCGGTAAGATGGGAAATATCTGTAATACTATCAACAATAAAAAAATATATTTTTAAAAAGTTAAGAGTTATTTTTACCAGGTTTCCTTTTCCCCCCACCCCGTTTATACCTTTCCTGCAGGTTCCACTCATTTTTCATGGTACTTCTTGGGAGATTTTTTGGAGGGAGGTGGAAAGGTGCTCAGAGTTGGGCTGGGGGAAGGAATAAAAAGCTGAACATTGAGGGGAGACTAGAGAGAGCAATGGGTTGGATCTTAGGCCAGACCTTAAGGGTGTGAGGGGAGGCGAATGACACTTCCAACTGAAGAAATTTGGTTTAAAGGAGCAATCCCTGATTTAAAAGGAGCTCTTCCTATCCTCTCCAAACACAGCCTAACACCTCCTAAACATGAATGCAGCTCAGTGCATCAAAGCAATTGTTTCTATTTTCATTATTCACAGGGAATCTTTGTATGTACCTGTTAAGGTGACAGACCTCTTAAAAGGGAACATTTTTCCATGCAATTAAGTGGTGCATTTACTAGGCTTCTATTAACATAATTTAATATAAATCTATTTTATAAATCTTTAGGCTCACATTACTGGAAATTGAACCTTGGGGCGGGGGGGAGGGGGGAATGCCTACATCTCTTTCCTAAATTAGGGGGAGTCAAATCCAAAAACTTGCTATTCTAAGCCAATGGAAATATTAAAAGTAAAGAAATCTTTTGTATTGTCTTTTGTTAATGGTGGAGGCATGGAGAAAAGAAGCAGCTTTTCTCACAGAAAATGAGAAATTCCACAAAGATGCCTGCAGGGCTCCTATATTCGAGGCCCTGGGGAGGGGCCAACAAGAACAGGAATTTAAAGACATTTCTTAGGAACAGGATGGAATCAGAGCTCAGATGGGGGGAAAAAACCACATTAAAACCAACCTTGACTCATATTTGGAAACAAGTTTCTTCTGTTTGGGGAAGAAAAATCCGAAGCCTCAGACTTCTCAGTCCTGAAAGCTACTTCCTGTGGAGGTAGATATCCTTGCCTGTCCCCATAGCTGGACTCCTTGTTCTCAAGGGCACCCTCCAAAATTCTGGGCATCGCACTGTCTCTGAAAACAGTGCTCTGTGTGTCCGTCTATTGATGTCCATGCTTGCCCTTCTGCACTGGGCATTGCTTTTCTTCAAGCTGAGTCCTATGTTTTCCTGAGCCTTTGTCGTACCTTTGTCGACCCTTCCAAATCCCAAACCCAGGAAGGCCCCAGGGACTCCTCTGAGTGAATCCTGACAGATCGGAAGTGTGTGCTGTGTGCTTAGGAAAGTAACTAGTTTCAGATTAATGAAGCAGTGACAATTTCAATCTGCTTAAAGGCGGAGGTTGGCACTGCCCAGGCCTGAGCGTGGGGAGCTCGCCAGGCTGGGCTTTATATTGTCCGCTTTTCTGAAGAGCAGACAAAGATGGATAGAGAGACATTGAAAAGCAGGGGGCGTATTTCAAACAGCCCCATAAAGAGGGCTGTCACTTTAAGACAAGAACCATAGTGCTTTGATGACTTTGTATTAGCTGCAACCATTTCAAATAAGGAACTCAAGTCTCTAGTGAGAGGGAGGGAAAAGCAGAGAGAGAGAGAGAGAGAGAGAGAGAGAGAGAGAGAGAGAGAGAGAGAGAGAGAGAGAGAGAGAGAGAGAGACCCTATTTAGCCTGTGTGAGCACTGCAGCAGGGCTGATTCTTAGGCAACTGCTAGATTTCTGAAGTTCACGGAGAAACAGCCCACAGCAGGTGCAGAGAAGAAAAGGCAGGTGGAAGCTGCTCCTGATGGAAAAAGCTTCCCGCCCGTGGGCTGCAGCGGGCTCCGAAGCCAGCTCCGCCTCAGTTTCCCGGGAAGGGCTGGAGCAGGAGCACAGCCCTGGCTGGCCCCAGACCGTGAGGATTATCATGGAAATTTTCGAGAGCCTGAAAGAGAAAGGAAGGAGGGGGAGGGCAGGCTTTTGGAGGCCACCTTCACAAAGCCTAATTTAAATTGTTTGGGGTCAAGCAGCAGCAAGCCGCCTCCCCCTTTTCCTCCTTAATTAATTAATGACCACAATTAATTATTAGGGTCTTGCATCTCAAGTCTTCCAAACGCCTCCAACAGGGACCGATGAGTTGCTTGAGCCAGAGGCACGGGTATAACTTGGGAGAAGGGAGTGGGGAGTTGGAGGTGTGCTCGCCCTTCCTCTCTCTGTATCTGCCTCCCTCTAGGTCTCCCCTTGCCTGCGGTTCTCTGTGTCTGTCACTTTCTGCCTCAGTTTCTCTCTCACACTCTCTCTTCCTCTCTCACTCCCTTTCTTTGTTCTCCTGGACCAACTCCCCACCCTCCTCCAATCTCCCCGGGCCGTTTCTCGACCCTCCCAACTTCAGGACCCAAGCTGTCCCGGGAGAAGGGAGGATGCCCAAGCTTCGGCCCCCACCCGGCCACCCTTCCCTCGGAATCCCACCGCGTGGTCGGAGGCCGGACGTGAGTGGGCAGCAAGGTAATTTCACCTGCTCTATCAAGAGTTAGTGACAACTTCTGTTTCTTTCTTTCTTTCTTCCTTTCTTTCTTCCTTCCTTCCTTCCTTCCTTCCTTCCTTCCTTCCTTCCTTCCTTCCTTCCTTCCTTCCTTCCTTCCTTCCTTCCTTCCTTCTCTCTTCCTCTCTTTCTCTCTTTCTCTCTTTTCTTTTTTATGGGAACGGGAACCGAACCGGGAAGGAGATGGCGCCGGCTTTGGAGGCCGGCGAAAGGGCTCCTGCGACAGCGAAGCTGGAGGGAGAAGCGGCCGCCGCTGTTTCATTAGGCGCTATTTGAACCTTGCAACATGTGGTAATTTCTGGGGCAAGCTGAAAAGGGGGGATTATGTAGGAGGGACACAAGGAAATTAGCGAACGGTTAATTTAACTCGTTTTCTGCTAGACTTTTCGATACATTCCTAATTGACTGAGGGGCAGGTGAAGCTCCCGCCCCATGCAGGCGCATTCACGGTGGGAATAAATGGTTCTTTTTCAACTCACACTGTTCACAATATATCATCAGGGAAAAGACATGCAATGAATATGTTGATTTTTTTTTTATTAATGGAATTACACCCTGCCATGCAGGTGTGAGGGTAAAAACCTATACTGCAATGAAATAAGCTTAACAATGAAATTAGAATTTTATTAGCTTTCTATGTCACATAGACCTGGATTTGAACTGTCAAAACAAGCAACCAGAAAAGATATTCCGAAGGCAGCCCTGCCAATCAACCAGGAGGAAGGAAGCAGCGTGGTATCCCAATCATTGTCAGCTTCCAGGTCCTTCGGCGCCTGTCTTGGTCCTCGAGCGGTAGGCAAGTGGGCGGGGGGCCCCAGTGGGTATCCGCCTGGTCTCCGGACCCGCGGGCAGTTCCTGGAAACACCACTCGGACTCCAGAGGCCCGACACAGAGCAGGCCCCGCCCAGGGTAGAGGAGCCGGGAGGGCCCGAGGCCGCCCAGAGGTCAGCCGGAGGGGCTGGGCCAGCGCGGCCTATAGGCCGCAGACTTCGCATCTTCTAAATCAGCTGCCCGTGACCCGAGGGAATGGAGAGAAAAGTCGGGATGCCGGGCTGCGGGCGGAGTAGGGCGCCCCTTGGAAACCGCACCGAGTTTTGTCCCCCGGGGCCCGGGAGCTCCGGCGCTGCTACCTGGGTCTGGCAAGCGCAGAGGTGCCCTATGCAAATGGCTCACTATTGAGAAAGAAATACTTCCAATGGGCCTTTGTAACCTTCTATAGAAAATCGAGGTACTCTGCATGACAAAGCACAATTAAGCTTTCTATTCAGGAGTTCTGCAGCTGGTAGCCCGTTGGGAAAGTGGGAGGAAACGCGAATATATTAATAGTGTGGCAAAAGTTTTTTTGTGTGCGTGTCCTTTGCAGGGTCTGGGAGGGAGAGGGGCGGTGGGTGGACCCCGAGGGGAGGATGGCTCCGCCCGGAATCCTTGCCACTTGAAAGGCAACTCCTCTGCCCACGTGGAAAGCTCTGCTTGTCTGGCAGCCGAGGCATCCTGACTGGTCCAGGCGACCCCCGTGCGCCGGACAGGACCGGGCAGGCCACGCGGGCACCGGCGCACGGGCGGGGCGGGACGGGACGCGTGCCCCAGCCTAGTCTCTTTGTCCCGGGAAAGCTGTGCCGAGACCAGGCGCCCAGCTATACTTGGCCACCCCGCGGACTCAGGGGGCAGACTCAGCAGCGCAGGAGGGATGCTGCACTGGGAAGATGTGGGAAGGGCAGAGCCAGATTTTCAGTTCAACTCCAATTTTCTCCACACTCCTCTCTCATAATTGAGATTCACTTCCCAATCATTCAATTTTGCACTCGCCAGAAAGAATATTTTGCTTCTTATTCTCCATTCTCTATCCTCTACAGTGGTTCTCAACCTTCCTAATGCCGCGACCCTTTAATACAGTTCCTCATGTTGTGGTGACTCCCAATTTCATTGTTACAAATTGAACATAATTAAAGCATAGTGGTTAATCACAAAAACAATATGTAATTATATATGTGTTTTCCGATGGTCTTAGGTGACCCCGGTGAAAGGGTCGTTCGACCCCAAAGGGGTCGCGACCCACAGGTTGAGAACCGCTGCTCTAGAACCATGTCCACCCTCCTCTGTCCTGCTTGGTGCCGGCAGATGCGGGCCTTTGTGGATTGTATTATTTCCTCTATTAACAGAGTCACCTGCCGCTTCTTGCCTCTGGCTACCATCTGGGTTTGGTGAGTGAGTGGCACTGCGAATCACAGCCCATGCCCAGGGGAGAGAAGCGGGGGTATACTGACTGTTTCTGGCGGTGTTCTCTAGATTCCCCTTCTCCCTGAGGTCTTCTTTTCCAAGGGTTCAGCTCTTAATCAGGATCCTCGCTGTGACTTCATGGAAAGGGCTCCTAATAGTCCCTAGAATGCATCAAAGTTCTTGATAGTTCCCTCACTCAACCTTACACACATCTCTGTCACCTCATGGAAAAGTTTCTCAAAGAACTCCAGCCCAGAGGAGTTCTCCAGCCATGCTATGCTTGAGTGAATCCCTTCTTATAACAGCAGGTCAGCTTGTCTCCTCATGGTTGCTGGGATAACTCCTTTGAGAGGAACTCCACACCCTAGCCCAGGGGTGGGCAAACTTTTTGACTCAAGGGCCACAATGGGTTCTTAAACTGGACGGGAGGGCCGGAACAAAAGCATGGATGGAGTGTTTGTGTGAACTAATATAAATTCAAAGTAAACATCATTACATAAAAGGGTACGGTCTTTAGTTTGCCCACAGCTGCCCTAGCCCATTCCATTTCAGACAACTTTGACCATTAGGAACACTTCCTTGTGTTGAATCAGAATCTTCCTTCATAATTTCTGTCATGGGCGCTGCCTAGTTCTTTCCCCAGGGGGCTTCTAGATGTCTGTCTTCTTCCCTGTTCCCATCTGTGAGGTTCTTGACAGTCACTGCACCCGTCATTTATACATCCTCAGCATTCATCACAATGCCCAACACAAAGCAGATACTCTGTAAATACCAGCTGAATCAAGGCATCATTCTGCTTCCAGGTCTCCACCAGTCCCTGCAATCAAGGAAAGAGCTATATTTAGAAACACCTATATTTCATCATATATATATATATATGCTCGCATATACATAGGTGCTCACATATATATGATAAATATATGTACATATGTAGGACAAACATGTATAGATAGGATAAATATAGATAGGATATATTGAAGGTTCTGGAATCAGTCTGCATGCTCTACATTTACTAGCATTATGACCTTGGGCAATTCGCTTAACTTCTCTTTCATTTTCCTCATTTGTAAAATGGGGATAATTGATAGTACCTTCCTTATAAGGATGTTGAGGATTAAATAAGGAAATATATGTAAAATATATAGATATTCACATAAGTTAGAGAAGTTCTAACTGAAAAAGTAACTTTTGGATAAAGCCCTGAAGAGAGTGTGGGGAAGTGACCATATGGCTTGCGGGGACAAGAGAATTTCAAGAGCAAGACCTGGGTGGGAACATGCTTGAAATAGTTGGGAAACAATAAAGAGGCAGAGTGACTAGAGAAGAGTGAGTGTGTTTATGGATGGGGGAGAGGGAGGTCAGAGTGGTAATGGGTGGGTTCTGTGGTTGTAGTAAGGACTTAGGCTTTGATTCTGGGAAACCTTTGGAGGATTTTGAGCAGAGGAGTGATATGCTTTAACTTATGACTAATCGGAATGAATTTGGCTGCTGTGCTGAAAGAAGCAGGGACATTAAGATTCTGTTAAATTAAGCAAGGTACGAGATGATGGTGGCTTGGACCAGGATAGGGATAATGGGAGTGGGGAGAAGCGCTGAATTTTTGGATTTGACTGGGGAGAATGGCCAGGATTTGCTGACAAACTGAATCTGAGGAGTAAGGGAAAGAAAAGGGTCAAGGATGATACCAAGGTCTTTCTCCAAGCATTTAGAAGAAAACAGATTGCCAATATATAGAAGGAGCAAATTTTGGGCTCTCTTAAGCTTGAGATGACAATTAGACATCCAAGTGAGGACATCATGAAGACAATTTGAAAAAATAAGTCTGAAATTCTGAAGTGAGATCCAGACTGGAGAAGTAAATTAAGGAGTCATGAATATAATGACGGTCTTAAAGCCATGTGACGAAGGGGAGCTCATAAAGAAGTGAGCATAGAGTAGAAAGGGAAGAAGTCCAAAGACTAGCCCTGGAGAACTCTTTTAAGATTTAAAAGCACAGGTGTGTGTGTGTGTGTGTGTGTGTGTGTGTGTGTGTGTGTGTGAAGAACTAGCAGAGAGAAGCAATGAGGTGAGTTGTATAATTGCCCAGCTTATTGCCTGCAGAGAATTTCCAAGACACAGTGCAGGGAGGGTAACCCAGACAAAGGCCAGCAGTCACCATGAGGTAAGGAGATAGTATTCAGAAGTAGAGGAGACCAAGGAGACTAGAATTCATAGGACATAGTACCTGTGAAGTAGCAAACTGTTCAGAAAGAAAGCTGTAGAAATCTGCAGGTTTCCTTCAATCTTTTAGCTGATTATTCATCAGTAAATGAAGAACCTACCTGAGGCCAAAGAACAAACACCACAAAGGAGCAGGCTGAACAATTTACCCTCTCACACCTGCCTGGTTACTAAAACAAGGTATTACCTCAGTCGTAGATGTGAGTGATCACCTCTCCTCACTTACTTTCCTCTCATTATAGCATTCCCTTCATCCAAAAACCAGAAAAGCTTGTATCTTCAGACTAGAGGCCCGGTGCACAAAAATTTGTGCACTGGGGGGGGGGGTGTCCCTCAGCCTGGCCTGTGCCCTCTCGCAGTCTGGGACCCCTTGGGAGATAACGACCTGCTGGCTTAGGCCTGCTCCCGGGTGGCAGAGGGCAGGCCCAATCCCTATGTGCAGCCCCTGGTTGGGCTCAGAGCAGGGCCAATTGGGGAGTTGGGGCGCCGCCCCCTGTCATGCACAGAGCAGGGCAGATTGGGAGATTGCGATGCCACCCTCAGTCACACTCAGGGTAGGGCCGATTGGGGGTTGGGGCACCGTCCCCTGTCACACTCAAGGCAGAGTCGATGGGGAGGTTGTGGCGCCACCCCCTGTCACGCATAGAGCAGGGCCAATCAGGGGGTTGGAGCGCTGTCCCCTGTCATGCACAGAGCAGGGCCCATCACAGGGTTGGGGAGCTCCCCCCTGTCATGCACAGAGCAGGGCCCATCAGGGGGTTGAGGAGCTCCCCCCTGTCACATACAGAGCAGGGCCCATCACAGGGTTGGGGAGCTCCCCCCTGTCATGCACAGAGCAGGGCCCATCAGGGGGTTGGGGAGCTCCCCCCCCCCCTCCCATCACGCACAGAGCAGGGCCCATCAGGGGGTTAGGGAGCTCCCCCCTGTCACTCACAGAGTAGGGCCAATAGGGGAGTTGGCACACCGCCCCCTGTCACACACAGAGCAGGGCGGATCAGGGGGTTGGGGTGCCACCCTCTATCACCCACAGAGCAGGGCCGATCAGGGGGTTGGGTCACCGCCACTGTCACACTCAGGGCAGGGCCGATGGGGAGCTTATGGCTCTACCCCATCACACACAGAGCAGGGCCCGTGATGGGGGGTGGGGTTGGGGCACCGCCCTCTATCACCCACAGAGCAGGGCCGATCAGGGGGTTGGGGCGCCTTCCCCTGTCAAGAACAGAGCAGGGCAGATAGGGAGGTTGTGGCCACGCCCCCTGTCACACACAGAGCCGCAGGGCCATCAGGGGGTTTGGGTGCTGCCCCCTGTCACGCTGATCCCGATGCCAGGAGGCCTCGTGGCTCCACTGATCCCAGTGCTGGGAGGCATATTACCCTTTTACTATATAGAATAGAGGCCTGGTGCACGGGTGAGGGCCGGCTGGTTTGCCCTGAAGGGTGTCCTGGATCAGGGTGGGGGTCCCCACTGGGGTCCCTGGCCAGCCTGGATGAGGGGATGATGGCTGTTTGCAGCTGGGCACACACCCTTCAGGGTGGGGGTCCCCATTGGGGTGCCTGGCCAGTCTGGGTGAGGGGCTGAGGGCTGTTTTCAGGCCGGCGGGTGACTGAAGCTCCCAACTGCTCCTTTTTTTCTTTTTTTTTTTTTTATTATTCTGGGCCAGCTTTAGCTCTGAGGCTCCAGCTCTTAGGCCTCTGCTCCTGAAAGCAGGTATCTGGTTTGTTTCGGTTCTCGAAACTCTGTATCAACTCCAGCTCCGAGATCCCAGCTAGCTGAAAGCTGGTTTCTGGGGTTTTGTTTAGTGTCTGTGTTTGTTACAATGTTTGAAACTGCAGGCTCAGAGGCCTGCAGCGGCAGGTGGCAGGGAACGTTGGAGTCCTCCGTCACTAAAGCAACCAAGCCTCATGTTAGTTTCAAGCTGCCTGGCTGCCTGCCGCCATCTTGGCTGACAGTTAATTTGCATATTGCCCTGATTAGCCAATGGGAAGGGTAGCGGTCGTACACCAATTACCATGTTTCTCTTTTATTAGTGTAGATGGGCACTTGACTGACTTCTCTGCTTATACACTCCTTCCAAAGCCAGAAGAAGATAGATAACATTTGGATGTAGTCTTAAAACAAAAGTCAACACTCATATCTTGGGGGACATATGAAGAAAATGGAAATGGAAAAAGTTTAACCTTTGAGGCACTTATGAACTAGAAGGTATTTTTTTTTAATATATTTTTTATTGATTAAGATATTACATATGTGTCCTTGTCCCCACGTTACCCTCTACCCCCCACCCCCCCACCCCCGCTCATGCCCTCACCCCCCCGTTGTCCATGTCCATTGATTAGGCCTATATGCTTGCATATAAGTCCTTTGGTTGATCTTTCCCCCTTACCCCCACCCTCCCCTACCTTCCCTCCAAGTCCCGACAGTCCAATCAATGCCTCTCCGTCTCTGGATCAGTCCTTGTTCATCAGCTTATGTTGTTCATTATATTCCACAAATGAGTGAGATCCTGTGGTATTTATCCACTCTCAAGTTCCATCCATGCTGTGGCAAATGGTAAGAGTTCCTTTTTCTTCTTCCTCTTCTTAAAGAATACCTTTCAGCATTTCATATAATGCTGGTTTGGTGGTGATGAACTCCTTTAGCTTTTTCTTATCCGTGAAGCTCTTTCTCTGACCTTCTATTCTGAATGATAGCTTTGCTGGATAAAGTAATCTTGGTTGCAGGTTCTTGCTATTCATCACTTTGAATATTTCTTGCCAGTCTCTTCTGGCCTGCATGGTTTCTGTTGAGAAATCAGCTGACAGTCGTATGGGTACTCCCTTGTAGGTAACTGACTGTCTTTCTCTTGCTGCTTTTAAGATTCTCTCTTTAGCTTTTGCTCTTGGCATTTTAATTATGATGTGTCTTGGTGTGGTCCTCCTTGGATTCCTTTTGTTCGGGGTTCTCTGCGCTTCCTGGACTTGTAAGTCCATTTCTTTCACCAGGTAGGGGAAGTTTTCTGTCATTATTTCTTCAAAAAGGTTTTCAATATCTTGCCCTCTCTCTCCTTCTGGTACCCCTATAATTCTGATGTTGGTACGCTTGAAGTTGTCCCAGAGGTTCCTTACACTATCTTCATATTTTTGGAATCTCTTTTCTTTTTCGGTTGGGTATTTTTTGTTTCTTTGTATTTCAAATCTTTGACTTGATTCTTGGGATCCTCTTTTCTGCTGCTGGATCTCTGTAAGTTATTCTTTATTTCAGTCAGTGTATGCTTAATTTCTAGTTGGTCCTTTTTCATGTCCTCCATGGTCTCCCTATACTTATTGAGGGATTCATTAAATTTATCGGCGGTTTCCATAAAATTCTTGAAAAACCTTATAACCGTGGCCTTAAACTCTATATCCAATCGTTTGCTTTCCTCCATTTCTGCCATTTGTGACCTGTTTCTTTGTCTCCGCATTTTGGCAGCTTCCCTGTGTTGATAGAGTGGCCCTGTGCACCAGGTGTCCTGTAGGGCCCAGTAGCTCAGCCTCCCCAGTTACCTGGGGTGGACACTCTTGGTGCCTTGGTTGTTGTAGAATCACTGGGAGGAATTGACCTCCAGGCCAATTGGCTGTGAGAATCAGCTGTGTCTAAAGTGGGAGAACTTCTGTGCTGAAGACACCCTTCTGGGGCAAGACTTGCTTCAGTGGGGCTTTGGTGCTCACTGAGTCTGCTCCCTGAGTGCGTCCCTTATGGATCTGAGGAGTTGCAGTCTGGTACCCTCTGCCCACTGGGTACAGTGGCTCCTGGATCCAAGGAGGTGCTAATTCAGCCTCTGCCTGAGGCCACACAGCAGGAGCCACGAAGAGGCTCAGCTGTGAAGCAATGCAAGCCGCTGCGGGGCCTTGGGCCTTCTCTTGGAAGTTCCAGGTCTGCCTGGTTCGGCTGCAGTTAGGTACATTCACATGCAAAAGCCTCTGCCGCAGCCTGGGTGGGGCGGGGTCTCAGGGAGTCAGAGGGCGGAGAATGCAGCCATGGCTGATTCTCCTCCCGGAGTGGCGCGTCTCAGTGTTCCGGTAATGGCTGCAAGCACCTCTGAGGGAAAGCCGCCCTCACGTTCGCTCACTGCCGGTCAGACCAGCTTCTCCCCGTATGAGACCTGGGTCCCCAGAGACTTCCCGGAACCGGAGTTCAGAGCCGTCGGGAGTTTGTGATTCAAAAAGACAGCCGCGTCCTCAGGCGCCACCCCCTTTCCTCGCGCTCGCGCGCGCCGCCGTACCTCTGCACTTCACCTCCGCAGCGCCTCTGGCTCTCAGCGTGCTTTTCTTTCCTTCTAGTTGTAGAATTTACACTCAGCCAGCCTTTCTGTTGTTCTGGATGATGTTTGCTCGGTCCTTTGCGGTAATTTTCAATTTTTGTGTGAGGCAATAATTTCCCGGTGTTTACCTATGCCGCCATCTTAGTTGCTGTCTCAGGTCTAAAGCCCGAACTAGAAGGTATTGAGTGGCAGGTTCTGGGCACCCCGGGTATTCTCAGAAGAGGACGGCTCATGACAAGAGGAGTGGGGAGCTGATACCTAGCTGAAAATTGCTCAGGAATGCACAAATTAGGATTGATATTTGGAAACCCAATTTCTATATTTCCTATTGTTTCTCTTTTCTTTTAATAAGAAGCCTATCTTTCCACCTATTTTTATTTAATCAAGACATAGTGAGTTTAATGAGTTTTGATTCTCTCAATCAGGAAGACCTGTCAATATTTGATAGGCAAGCAGAAAGAGGCACTAACAGAGACTTATTGAAATATTTTAGTCACTTTCAAAAATCCAAAGACAAGTTCTTTTTTGCAAAGCTTTATTCTCTTGTTATGAATTCCTCTCTTTCTGAATTGTCTTTTGTGATTACTCAAAGATCAAGCAGCTCGTACAAAGTACGCGAGTCAGTTTTATGGATCATGCAGGGTAGGTAGCCTGCTGCCTTGCCTTCATTGTTGTCAAGCTGAAATTATGTTGTTAAAATTTTTAGCTGGCTACTTATTTATGATGTAAACAAATGGTTGCTGGTATCAAACTATTTTTGAATAGAGGATTTCTCTGCATTCCTTTGGCTAAAACGACATCCTTAAAAAGGGATACACAATAGTTGAGGTTTTATCAAATACATGAAAATTTAACTTCAGTTGTGATTTTTGGCATAATAAAAGGTAAAGCAAAGTTACCAGTTTACTATAAGACCTTTGCACCAGAAATTTTGCAAAGTGAGAAAAATCTAGAAGCTGCTCATGTAATCACTTATGGCACCATCAACTTTGGAGAGTAGTTATATTTAAATGTAGATTTTTCCACTATGAAAACAGATATATTAGTAGTAGTTCCAGATAAGTAAGAAAATAAACAAATTTTTAAAACCCTCCTTCATACCAGTTTTTAATCTATAACCATCTACCAATTTTGTCGTATATTCCCTGAGAAACAACTATTTCCCCCACAAGTGACTTCTGAGGGAATGGGATCTATCTGATAATAAGATTATGAGTATGTATTCCTGGCAAGTTTTGTTGTATTTCACATTGACTTCTTTTTTCATCTCTTCATACTAAAATCTTATTTGCTATTTATAGAGACCTACTTGTTTTAACTACATACTTGATTGGAATGATAAAGAAAGGACTACTACTATTTCTCCTGCAAGCCATTTTAATATTTCTTTTTCTCTAGATGAAGTTTCTCTAAGTAAACATGACTATGGGTGCTGGGGTGCTTCATTTTATAACGAAAGCCTAAAAGTAATTCCTTGTCTTGTATTCCTCTTCACATACATACATGTATGTATCCTTTCTACACCACACACAGAATCACAATCTTGCAACTGACTGAAGTGAATATGTTTTATGATGTATTTATTTTTCTCTCCAAACTCTGAGAGAAAAGCTGGCTAGAAGCCCATGGCCATTAAGAACTCATTGCTTGCCAAACAGCTACTGTTATTTGTTCAAAACACATTCATAGAGTTGCCACTGCAACAACTTGGAAGGAAAGTAATTTAAAATCACACCATCATTTTCCATCCTCCAGCAACTTTACATTTCAATGCCTCACTGAACATTTCAGGAATAATCAACAGGACTCAGATTTTTCTCTTTTAACTTGCAGGCTACACGTTTGAATGGTAGAGATGTAATGTCTTGGGAGGTTTGACTAAACTCCTTTTTCTTCTTCTCCTAAGTGTAGGCATTTTCTAACTTTCCCCTCTTTCTTGTTTTTCTTTCTTTTTACAAAAAAAAAAAAAATTTCTATTGATTTCAGAGAGGAAGGGAGAGGAAGGGATAGAAACATCAATGATGAGAATCATTGATCAGCTGCCTCCTGCACGCCCCCTACTGGAGATTGAGCCTGAAACCTGAGGCATGTGCCTTGACCGGGAATGAACCATGACCTGATTCATAGGTTGTCACTCAGCCACCGAGCAACACCCACCAGGCTCTGTCTTGTTTTCACTTTTTCCTCAGAGCTCTCACTTCTCCCCTCAGATCAATGGTCCCTTTTATAAGGATAATTTGCATCTCTAACATCTTTTTGTGAGTGTGGTAAAATAACACAACATCAAATTTACCACACTAACCATTTTTATTTTTTATTTATTTAAATATATTTTATTGATTTTTTACAGAGAGGAAGGGAGAGGGATAGAGAGTTAGAAACATCGCTGAGAGAGAACCATCAGTCAGCTGCCTCCTGCACACCCCCTACTGGGGATGTGCCCACAACCAAGGTACATGCCCTTGACCTGAATCGAACCTGGGACCCTTGAGTTCGCAGGCCGACACTCTATCCACTGAGCAAAACCGGTTAGGGCAACACACTAACATTTTTAAATGTGTAGGTCAGTGACATTAAGTACATTCTTATTGTTGTGCAACCATCACCACCATTCATCTCCAGAAGCAATAATTCTCCATTCCTCCCTCCACGCAGCCCTTGCAACCACCATTCTACTCTCCTATGAATTTGACTCCTCTGGGACCTCATACAGTATTTGTCTTTTTGTGACTGACTTATTTAACATAATGTCATCAAGGTTCATCCATGTTGTAGCATGTGTCAGAATTTCATTCCTTTTAAAGGCTAAATAATATTCCATTCTATGTATAGACTACCTTTTATTTACCTGTTCATCCATTGATGGACATTTGGATTGTTTGTGACTAATGCTACTATAAACATGGGTGTAAACTATCTATTCGAAAGCACTGTGACCTCAGTGCCATCTCCACATTTCCCACTGTTGCTGGCCATGTTCACTTCGCTGTGCGGTGGCTGATCGCTCCTTCCAAAGGAAACTCCATGACCACAGCAACCCAGGCTTAACATATACACTATATCTTTTATTTTTCATCCATTTTTAGCATCACTACCTAAACTTAGGCCCTTACTATTTTTAACTCTAATTAGTTAATTAATGAATTCCATTAAGCACGCGGTGTGTTTCCTACCCCAGCATCTTAGCTGTGCCATTCTCTACACCTGAGCTCTTCTTCACCTCGGCGCCTTTCACCATCCCCCCTTGACACCTTCATGTGCACTCCAGCCCACACTAACTTCTCCCTTTCCTGGATCTCTTCAGCAATTACCATAAATCACTTTTAGTCCTTAGTAATTAACTGTCTTGGAATTATTTATCCACTTCCCTGTGTCTTAGTTCCATAACTGGAGTGTACATCTTGTATTTTAGTCGTAATACCAGTTTGTTCCTGGGAGCATGACCGTGCAGCTTCCCTAACTCTTTCATTTTCTGGATTGTACATCTTGGAAGGTAAAGACTGCATCATTTACTTATCCTTTCTCCGGTAACTGAGTATTTACTGTTTTTAGCCCTGAGCTAGGGTTACAAACTGACATGGGGCATGCTCCCTCCTTTTAAAATACCCCCATTTTAATGGGGATGTAGCACTAGAGCACCTAATGCAGTATGAAAATGGTTTCACAGGAGCCCTGGACAGAGCTAACTTTACCTAGGGGAACTGAAGAGGGCTTACGTATCTTGACATTTCCGCATTGACAAATGGCCCACTGAAAATCACAGCAGTTCCTTCCATGTGATAATTCATGGTTTTCACAATTGATTTTTCTGTCTCTGTAGAGAAGCCATTAGCCTTTTCATGCATTTGCCTGCAGGATCCACACATACGTTTTAAACTACTAATTGTTGGGGAAAAATAGTCTGGGCCTCAGGAATTAGAATGAGAACCCTCACTCCCAATTCCACTTTATGATGGATACATGTAACTGCCCCTCCCTCAAAGACAGTGCCCCACGGTCAGGGAAGTGTCAGGATACATGGGTTACGTCCCAGGAGCCTGGATAATTGATTTGGAAAGTACAGATGGCACTCATTTCTCAAGAGAAAGCATGGTCAAAATTTGAGAGATTATATCATTTTCGATGACGGTAGGAAACTGATATTTTCACTTCTCTTGTTATGAAGCCCATATCCAAAAGCCTGATCAATATAGCTGATTTAATGGGTTAAAGAAGGGAAAACCTTTTCTTGCCTCTGATAGGCCAGCCTTAGTTAAAGGTCAACACTGGGAGCTGAGAATGTAGTCAACACACCCATCTCAGCTACAGGGGCTGAAAGTGATGGGGGAGGGGGTAATATTTCCAAAGAGAAAAGAGCAATACCATCACTCCCAGGAGAATGAATGGGTACCTGGCAGGTTAAAAGAACCAATATTCACTTTATCTCACTTTTCATTCGGTATAATAAGGGAAGGGGGACTGGACAGGAAGAGAGGACCAACCCAGCATTGTCTGGTTCTAAGGACTGATTGGACCAAGTACTATATCTACTGTCCACTTCTCTGGTTCTCTTCATTGTATCACAAGTTAGAATTCTTACAAATCCCTAGAAAAGCTGCTCCTTACAATGAGTATACAGAATTTTAGTACACTATTGTTTAAATGTTGAAAAGGGTTTCTTTCTTTTTCTCTCATTGCATGTTGGCTTTTCACAGTGTGCAATTTTGCTGCATTTATAATCATTATGTATTTTGTTTTGGGAGAATGCATTTTGTCATTAAAGCTTTTCACACAACTAGAGGAATGATCATCTTCACTATCAATATCCCAGTACAGCCTGCTTTCCCCGCCCCCATTACTTTCAAATAGGTTGCAAAACTCAGACGGATAGCAATTGAAGGGAAAACTAAAACCAATTTGATTTTCTTAATCAAGAAATAATTAATTTGTACATGGCAGCATTAGAGAACTATAGAAAAGACTCCATGCATTCCTTTCACATTCCCTTTCACAAAGTCACCAGTTAAATCCAGTCCTGCCGAAGCCGGTTTGGCTCAGTGGATAGAGCATCGGCCTGCGGACTGAGGGGTCCCAGGTTCGATTCCGGTCAAGGGCATGTACCTGGGCCGCGGGCACATCCCCAGTGGGAGATGTGCAGGAGGCAGCTGATCGATGTTTCTCGCCCATCGATGTTTCTAACTCTCTATCTTTCTCCCTTCCTCTCTGTAAAAATCAATAAAATATATTTAAAAAAAAAAAAATCCAGTCCTGTTTGTGGTATAATAATGTAGAGCTTGTGCACAAAGTGACAGTAAACTAATGCAAAGACTTTTCTCATGAATAGGAGAATGAATGTTGTTGTTTTTTTAAATTTCAAGGAAACTGTATTTAAAATGCAATTTTTGAAAAATATAATAAAGCCAAATATAAATATTGTGAACAGATGTTTCTTAAGAAGTTTCTGAAATGAATAGTCACCATCTGGAACCATTAACAATGAGAAGGTAAGCAAGCACCTGTTTCTTTTTTTTAAAAAGATTTCATCTCTGTATCAAATTATAAACAAGTACGGCAGTTTCCATAAAAATGCAATGTCCTATTTACCAAGCTGTTTAGAAAAATATTGATAAGAATATAGATGGTTTAGAAAAGTGTGCTCCCAAAAGGCTTAGTCTGTTTTCAGATTTTTTGCTTACTCATAATTTTGTAAAGATCAGACTCTTCAGTGGGAGCATGTTCTGTATTTTTACAGGCATGCCCAAAACCTGAATGGACACCAGCATTGCCACCACCAAGGCGTCTGTTTGCTCATTGCCACATTTTATTAGTAGGTGCTGCACAATATGAGTTGAACCTATAAGCCTGGCAGCCTGAGAACTTGATTGCATTAGGGGCCCCAGTGAATATTCTGTCTATTTGTAGTATGGTTTTGCAGCAATTTGCACCAAGAGGCACAGTCTTTTGCTTCATCCTTTGAATCAGGGCTAAACTAGTGACTTGATTTAGCCAATAGAATGCAGAATGAGGGACAGCATCCAGTTCTAAGCCTAGCAGATGTTTTGCACACTTTCATTCTTTCTTGTGGGACCCTGCTACAGACATGTAAGTAAGCACGGGCTAGCCTGCCGGAGGACGGAGACCCCACAGAGGAAAGGCCAGGTATGTCTGTGAAGTCCTCCTAAAGCAGCTTGCAGCCAACGAACTCCCCAGCATGTGAGAGAGCCAGCCCAGATCAGGTTCTTAGCCTTTTGCCTGTAGCAGGAGGGTTTTGGTTTCTTGAGGCCTAATGATTGACAGTGGGTAATGCAAGCTGTTAAAAGATTTGAAGAACTTCTGGCTGCTGCCTTTTTATCTCCTTGAAATATGGGGAGATAGAAACAGTTGCAGGGGTACAGTTAAAAAAAAGGAGGTGCTGGGATTTATAGGTAGATTTCCTTATGCAGGTTGGAGGTTCTAAATAAATGAAACAGAAAAAAACATATGGAGTGAGTATAAGGATATGGTTATCTTACTGAAAGACATAATTTATTTTTAATAATTTCATCATTTTTAATATAATTACAAATTAGGCTAATCTCTTGGTTGAAACCCATCCTTCTTACAAGCGAATTCTTTTTTTATTGAATTTATTGGGGTGACATTGGTTAATAAAAACAAATGAATTCTTGTTTCAACAGTTGGTTCCACATATTATGTGCTCTTTTAAAATAAGTCAGTCAGAGAAAGACAAGTATCACATGATCTCACTCATGTGGAATCTAATGAACAAAATAAACTGATGAACAAAATAGATCCAGAGACATTGAAGCATGGAACAGACTGACGAATCTCAGAGGGAGGGCAGGGTGGGTGAGTAGGGAGAGATTAACCAAAAACCTTATGTGCATATTTGCAAAACCCATGGACACAGACAATAGTGTAGTGAAGGCCTGGAGGCATGGGGTGTGGGGGTGTGGGGTAGAGAGCATCAATGGGGGTGGGGGACATCTGTAATCTGTAATACTTTCAATAATAAAGATAAATTTTAAAAATATTCAATTAATTAATTTATAAATTAATTCTACTTGTTTCCTGGCTAATTAATCTTCATTATAGTAGTTTTACTACAAGTGAATTAATTGGACTATATTAACTCCATTAGTAGATTGATCTGATAGCTTTTGACACTGGGTTTCAAAGAATAAAGCAATCAAAGGTTATTTTTCATATTTGTGATGATCATTTATTGGTGGCCTCCCTGGCACCTATCTTCCACTTTTTCCTTTATCCATACTCCAAAATTTATTTTCTTCAGTCATGTGATTTGGGTGGGAATAATCTAACTCCAAATTCCAGGTAAGGGCTCCAATTGGCTTATGTCCCATGGCCACTTGTGTTGGTTCTGGAGTGGAGCACACACAGCCAAAGCTAATGAGATGCAAGGAGATGTTTGCTGGAATTCTGATGTGGAGAAGCCTGTCTCCCTGCATGTATGCGATATGGAATTGTGGAAGTCACTTTTCTGCAAAGAGAGGAGACTCTAGAGTTGCCAGAAGGCCACAAAACAGAGCCAAAGGTGAAGCCAAACCATGGAGAGCAGATAAAAGACATGCGTCTTTGGAAACACTGTTTGACCTGCTGAAAAGAGCCTTGTCTGAAGTTGATTTTGCCTCTAGAGTTTTCATGGATGTGACTAACAAATCCCTGTTATTATTTAAGGCAATTGAGTTGTTTTACCTTCACTTGAAACTGAAAGACACTGACTGATACAACCTCTATCTCTTATTTTCTTGCTTTGCTTCAAGCACCCCAGTTCAGAACTTCTTTCCTCTTGCCTGGCCTATAGCGGTAGCCTCTTAACTACCTTCCTTCTTCCAGTCCACGCTGCTCTGATCTATGCTTTGTTACAGGGTTAATATCTCTTAATTACACCTATGATCATACCTCCTTGCTCAAAACACTTCAATGACTCCTCAATGCCTACTGCACTAAAAACAAATATCTCCTTTTGACATGCCAGGCCCACTTCAGTGTGCCCCAACTGTCCTTAAAGCTTCCTGTGGCCTCCATTCCCTGTTGTTAGGTACAGAAGATCTTTTCTAATCTTTTTCTTATTTGACAGATCAGTAGTGTTTAACATTAGTGACTTCTCTGGTTTGTGTGATACAACAGTCTCTTTTTAAAGTCAGATCCTTCTTTACCCTGTCATCAAACACTGGAGTTTTTCCAGGCTGTATTCTGGGGTTGTTGCTCTTCTCAGTTCATGCACATGTGCTGGATTTAAAGTTCCTTTTAAATGCCAATGAATTAGAGATCTAAACTCCAACTGAGATTGCTCCTCTAAGTTTCAAATCCCCAAATCCACTTGTCCATTGGACATCATCATCTCAGACTAGTCCAGGGGTGGGCAAACTTTTTGACTCGAGGGCCACAATGGGTTCTTAAACTGGACCGGAGGGCAGGAACAAAAGCATGGATGGAGTGTTTGTGTGAACTAATATAAATTCAAAGTAAACGTCATTACATAAAAGGGTACGGTCTTTTTTTTTTTTTTTTAGTTTTATTCATTTCAAACGGGCAGGATCCGGCCCGCGGGCCGTAGTTTGCCCACGGCTGGACTAGTCAGTCACCTTATGCTCAAACCTGCCCTTCCTCCAGGGTTCCCACCCCCATGAGTAGTTAGATCACCTATCAAGGTGATCAAGCCAGAAACTTGGAAGTCATGTTTGGCTCCTCCATCTCCCTAATCCTTCAAATCTAATCAAACACCAAGTTGCATTAATTCTACCTGCCATACATCTCTTGACTTTGTGACTTCTCTCCATTCCCTACGGTCACCATCTAGTACCAGCCATATTCACCTGTCCCCTGGTCTGCTACAACAGTCTCCTAATTGGTTCCCAGGCTTCCAATCTGGCTTCCTTTCTTTTCTGTCTCCACCTGAATATTATCTTTTCAAAATACAAAAATGTGATCATGCCACTCTCTTGTATATAATCGCTCATTGACTTCCCAATGCCCTGAGAATCAAGTCCAAATTCTTCCCATGGTCTCTAATGAGCCAGCCCCCTGCCAGCCTCGCCAGCCTCATCTTGGGGCCATTCCCCCTTTTGCTTTGCTCACCACACTCTTCTTTGTCTGTAGGCAGCACCTACTATCTCTGCTCCAGCAATATTCTCGTCCTCCTTTCTGCTGCCCAAACCCAAGGCTCTAGTTCACATACCCTTCCCCAATGCCCCAGATTGCCAGCAAACCTCTCTCCACCCTCTGTCCCCTCCTTTTTTTTAATTGCTCATCACAGTTGTATGACCCATTCAGTGTTTGTCTACTTGCCTGGACCTAAAGCTCCATGAGGATGGGAACTGTCTGTTTTGTAACCTTTGATACCAAACTTTGTTTTTCCTCTGGGAAAAAAATACTTTGGAGGAAGAAAATGAAATCCGAAAAACACCTTTTGGGTGCTTACCTAAAAATAAATATAAGTTAGTTATTTTTTTAAAATTTATGTTTGCATAAACAAAGAATTGGAAATAAATGCAAAAGGAAGGTAAATAATTTGCGTAAAGTAAACATCCTAATAGTAAAACATATTTTTAGCTTGTATAATAAGCAAGTATTTACAGATGCTTTTTTTATTTTTATTTTTTAAAATATATTTTTATTTATTTCAGAGAGAAAGGGAGAAGAAAAAGAGAAGCAACAATGATGAGAGAGAATCATTGATTGGCTGCTTCCTGAACACCACCCACGGGGAATTGAGCCAGCAACCCAGGCATATGCCCTTGACTGGAATTGAACCCTGGACCCTTCAGTCCACAGGCTGAGGCCCTATCCACTGAGCTAAACCAGCTAGGAGCAGATGCTTTTTTAAAAAGAATATTTCAAATCCATTATTTAGCCCTAGTTGGCCTTGACTAAAAGATCATGGGTTCCATTCCAGTCAAGGGCACATGCCTGGGTTGCGGGCTCGATCCCCAGTAGGCGTGCAGGAGGCAGCTGATCAATGATTCTCTCTCATCATTGATGTTTCTATCTCTCTCTCTCCCTCTCCCTTCCTCTCTGAAATCAATAAAAGTATATTTTAAAAGAACCCGTTATTTAAATAAGTCTCTTATAAGGCCATAAATTTGGGAAAGTAAAGAAGTAAAAATTCTCAAACCTCTCAAACATCTTTCTATCTTTATACCTATTTGTTATGATGGAGGAAGTTGCTGATAAATATCTTAGATGATGTAGAGAGATAATTGCTAACTACAATGTCACAAGTTGAAAATTTGAATTATAAATGATCAATTGTCATTATATGGGGTTCCTTTGGATAAGAGCTTTTTAAAAGTAGTCTAAATTTTAGTTTAAAGCATTTAAAAATAAAATTTATGCCACTTAGCAAAAGAAAATGTGGGCTGATTGTTAGTTCAGCCTTTGTATTTGGGTAAATGAGTCAGAACCTTCCAGAACCTAAGCTTTTCTTAGGTGGTAAACTAAGATTCTTGGAAATCTTTAACTCTTTGTAACCACATGAACATTGTTCAAAAAAGCTAAGGTTTGAAAGCTTTAGAGAAGGTGAGAGCACAGACTACAAACTGATTTTATTTTCATTCACTCAGAAAACAGTTATTCCCTATGCCCATCAGTTATCAGGGTTTTAGGATCTCTGTCAAATACAGGTGCTCAGCTTTTTAAAAATTAGCGTATTATAACTGCATTTAGGGCCAAAAATATACTAACCATAATTTTAGATATTTTGTGATCTTAATGATAATAATTTATTCTATTCATAGCTCTATGCTAAGTGCCCTGTATACATTATCTTGTTTAATTCTCACAACAATTCTATGTGATAGGCACTACTGTTTTCTTTCTCGCCCCCCTCCCCCCAGAGGGTACTATTATTTTCTATTCCCTTTATACAGTGGAAGCAACTGAGGCTCAGAGAAGTTAAGTAACTCATCCACAGTCACACAGATAGGGGGAGCTAGAATAACACAGCATGTTTTCTGACTCCAAAGTCAGTGGAGTTAGCCACAGTGGCTCACTCCCACTGTCAGATTATGAATTTGCATGTTACTGTTCTGATCAGGCAGGTGGCAATGATGCTAGCAATTTCCAATTACATAATCATAAAAAGTTTAATTTGATACCATATTTAATTTTTCTCATTTCTCACAAGAAATATGTTTCCTTCCAAAGAGTTTTAGCAATCAAAAACATTTCTTTCGTCTAGGAAATGAAAGGCCTTCTCTTATCTCAGGACAATTAATGGCTATCAGTATTGGTTTGACTTCCAAATACTTCTATTTTAACATAATTTAAATTCTATCTATGTAGATGAGCCCTGTCTATTTCCCTATCAGGACTGAAGTAGGATATCCTGGAAGTCGGAAAACCAGTCTGATGGGAAGGGCTGCCTAGAACTCAGAATGCAGTGGGCTGTGGGACAGGAATCACCCTAAGGAAGATGAACTAGACACACACGTTAAATATGGGAAAGTTTCCCCCCCAAAATAAATGCAGCTAACCATAGATTTGGAAAGGCTGGAGTCCCACTCACTGAAACAATTATCGAGCACCCCTCCTCTGCCAGGAGCTGTGCTCCCCACTTTCTTGCTACTCCCCACCCCACCCCCACCCCAAGTCGCCTGTGATGGTCAGAGTCTGGGGTTCTGCTGAAACATACATGCATCTCACTTTTCCCCTGCCTCTACCCAGAGATATATCATTAGGCCCCTACTGGCAGTGGAAAGGGCTGCAGACAGGCCAGTCCCTAAGCCCAGCTCTCTGTAGCAGGCCCTTAAACGGGTTTACATCACCCCACCCCACCTCTCTGCCTGCTCCCTGGTCTGTTACCACCCGGATTATGCTTCAGGACAGAAGTGCTTGCGGTGAATGAGGGCAGAGGCCCAGCAAGAAAATTCCTAAACAGCAGATAGGAGAAATCGTAAAAGTAGTGAGTGCTTAGAATTTACGACCTGCCAGTACACTACCTTTGTAACCTCCAGCTCAAGCAAAGTAACATTACTGCATGTCACAGCCAAAGAAGCTGAAACTGAGAGGCTGTGACATCATGGCCACAAAGGCCGTGCAGAACTGGGGTTGAACCCCTAAAATGTCTGATTTGTGCAAATCAAAACAACAATGAGGTACCATCTCACACCTGTCAGAATGGCTATCATCAACAAATCAACGAACGACAGGTGCTGGAGAGGATGCGGAGAAAAGGGAACACTTGTGCACTGCTGGTGGGAATGCAGACTGGTGCAGCCTCAAAAAACTAAAAATGGAACTCCCATTTGACCCAGTGATCCCACTTCTAGGAATATATCCCAAGAAACCAGAAACACCAATCAGAAAGGATATATGCACCCAATATGTTCATAGCAGCACAATTCACCATAGCGAAGATCTGAAAACAGCCTAAGTGCCCATCAGCAGATGAATTTATTAGAAAACTGTGATACATCTACACAATGGAATACTATGCTGCTGTAAAAAGGAAGGAATTCTTACCATTTGCAACAGCATGGATGGAACTGGAGAGCATTATGCTAAGTGAAATAAGCCAGTCAATGAAAGAAAAATACTACATGATCTCACTCATTTATGGATAATAAAGACCATTATAAACTGATGAAAAAAAATAGATACAGAGACAGAGCAGCATCGAGCAGACTATCAAACTACAGTGGGAAGGCTTGGGAGGGTTGGGGGGCGGAAGGGTGGATGAGAGATCAACAGAAGGACTTATATGCAAGCATATAAGCATAACCAATGGACACAAGACACTGGGGGGTAGGGGAGACCGGGGGAATGTCAAGGGGGAAAAAAAAAGGAGACATATGTAATACTCTTTGTAATACTTTAAGCAATAAAACAAAATTTTAAAAAAATGTCTGACTTGAATCCAACAGTCTCTACTGCAGGCCTGCGAGGGTGTGTCTGAAGGCAGGGATCCAGAACTCACTGCCTGCTGGAGTCCCAGGATTCCTCAGCCCCAGGCCAGCTTGTGAGGGTGGTGACAGTCACGGGACATTTCCCTTTGCTTTCAGGGGAATATACAGTCTCACTTCCTCTGGGGCGGGAGCTCAACAAGTGTTCCTGCTCTTCGTTGCATTTTTCAATCTCTTCTCCTTGTTTCACGGGTCTAAATTTATTTTATCTTGAAAACTATCAAGACCTTGCTAACGGCCTTCAAATACCCACCTTTTCTTTCTGTTCTTTGTTGCCCAGCCTCTTAAAAGTGGTCTACACCAGGGAGGGAGGAAGGAGGAGTTATTGTTTAATGGGTAAGAGTTTCGGTTTTTATAGGACAAAAGCTGTGGCGATGGATGGTGATGATGGTAGCATAACATTATGAATGTATTTAATTCCACTGAACTGTACACTGAAAAATGGTTAAGATGATGAATTTTATGTTATGTGTATTTTATTTTTTTGAATATATTTTTTATTGGTTTCAGTGAGGAAGGGAGAGGGAGAGAGAGATAAAAATGTCCATGATGAGAGAGAATCATTGATAGGCTGCTTCCTGCAAGCCCCAAACTGGGGATTGAGCCCGCAACCCCAGCATGTGCCCTGACCGGGAATCAAACTGTCACCTCCTGGATCATAGATCGCCACTCAACCACTGAGCCACACCGGCTCGGCCCAATAGCTATTATCTGTATTTTAACCACAATAAAACAAATTGGAAAAAGTGGTGTACACCATTGACCCTGCTTGGATGAATAGCTGCCCTAGCTCTCCAGGACAGAGGAGTTTCCAGAGAGGCAGGACTTTCAGTGCTAAAACTGAAACAATCCCCCCCTAGGACCCCTCCCCCCCCAAAAAAGAAAGAAAGAAAAGAAACCTGAAACAATCCTACATCCTTACTTCTCCCTCACTGTGGGGCATATTCACATTTAGAGTTAGGAATCTGCCTTTCTCCATCCGCTGAAGCAGACATAACAACTAACCTAGTGGTCTTCCTTCAATTCTGTAGCATTTTACTGGTGAAGTTCTCCTTCTGGATATTTCTTTACCCCCTTTCTTTATCCTCAGAAGATGACAGTCTATGATTTCCTTCTCCTAACAGCTCCTTCTCCATCTCCTTCATGAACTCCTGCTTCTATTGCCAAATTCTGTTCTCAGACCACACAAGGTCAGGCAGGTGTGGGTTCAAGTTCTAGTTCTTTACCTGTGAGCTCCTTGAGCATGAAAATCTATTTAATGCCCCCAATGCTTAGCTTATTCAATCCCCCTGAATCTGTAATATAGGGTTAATGATACCTATGTATAATGTACCGTGGGGACTAGAAAGGAATATTTAGAACATTTAAGATAGTTCTTGGCAGAAAGTAAGTCAATTAAAGAAAGTTATTGTTACTACTTGGTCTTTTAGGTTTTGTATTTCTTTTTCAAGATAAAATCTTACTTTGTCATTTCTATGTAGCCTCAAGTTTCTTTCTAGCTCCATGACCATATTCTAATTGCCACCTTTACCAGGCTGTCCTCCAGCTCTATCCATTCAAAATATCTAAGACCAAAGCCATCATAATCCCCTCCAACAAGCTCGAAGGGTCTCTTTCTGTTTCTAGGATTCCCTGGCATCCAGGTTCAAACACTCCAGGCTGTCTTTGACTCACTCTTCTCTCTCCTCACCCACGGTGGCCAAGTCAGCCCCAAATCTGATTGACTCTCTCTGAAGCACATTCCTCCTGTCCCTCCTCTCCTTTTGATCCCTAGTGTCACAGCTGGGGCTGCTGCCTCCAGTCTCATCTCTGCATTTAGTTGTCATGTGTCTTTAATCTACTCCTTTATGGAACAGTTCCTTGGTCTTTTGTTGACTTTTATGACCCTGTGGCTTTTGAAGATTTCAGGTCGGTCATTTTGTAGAATGTCCTTCAATTTGGGTTTTCTTGATGTTTCCTTGTGATTAGATTCACATTGTACATCTTTAGCAGAAGTATCACAAAAGTAATGTGTTCTTCTGATTATATATCAGATGGTGACAATTTCAGTTTGCCCCATTAAAAGGTACCCCTGTAAAGGTACTCTCCTCTCCTTCATAATGAATAACTATGTCAATATTCCATTCCTCCTTAAACTCTCTACTTATTCATTTACTTATTTACACCTGTATGGGCTCATGATTTCTATTTTATTAAATAGGTTATAATTTGCTACTGTTATTTAATTTTATGTGCATATCCTGTCTGTATTGGCCAATGGGAGCACCTCAAGCTCACCTCTGTGTCCTTTGACAGGTTCTCACCATTGTTTGAGCCCTTTCTTGGTTTCTGGCATAAGGTGTTTCAAAAGCTGCTCTTGTACTTTCTTAGTCCTAGCTCTAGACTCAGCCAGTCCTCCAAGGAGCCCTCATTTCTTTTGGTGGAGAATAGTATTTAGAAATCAATATTTGAGCAGTAGGTTTGTTCAGTAGGGGACAGAGCTAGGGAATATACAAAGACATACATTTACCTCAATATTTCTTGTTTGTTGATATATATATCCATACATTTTTACCTACACTAATTACAATCTAACACCACAGAGTTTATTCTAGTTCTCTCCCTTTCCATAAAACCTGATTCCTATGATCCTCATTATATTTTTAATTTGATCAATTTTGGAAATGTAGCTAATCTTTCATTTCTTCCATCACCTTTTCCCCTACAAAGAAGCCTTCCTCCTCTGTTTGGGCTCTGACTCCCCATGCCAGAGGCTGCCCCTCTGCATGGACACCCTCCTCACCCCTCCTGGGCTTTGCCATCCCATACCCTCCCCTTCACGTACGTGTCCCATGTCTCCGTTGTGCTCCAGCTTTGCCTCCCGAAGCTGGGCCACCGTGGCTCCCTCTCTCCCTAGTCATGGAGGCCTACCGTGCTCCATCCACCTAAAAGGAAAGAAGAGGGGAATGGTGGGGAGGGGAGGAAAGGAAAAGACAGGAGAGCCCTGGCTGGTTTGGCTCAGTGGATAGAGCATCGGCCTGCGGACTAAAGGGTCCCGGGTTCTATTCCAGCCAAGGACACATGCTGGGGTTGCGGGCTCAATCCCCCTCAGTAGGGGGCATGTCGAAGGCAGCCAATCAATGATTCTCTCTCATCATTGATGTTTCTGTCTCTCTATCACTCTCCTTTCCTCTCTGAAATCAATAAAAATAGATTAAAAAAAAAAAAGACAGGAGGGGGAAAGGAGGAGCAATACCTAATGTTTTTGTTTCTAAAAAAAGACAAAGGTGAGGTAACTATGGTGAAATGTTCAGATTTAATGAATCGTGGGTAATGAATAGGTATATGAGTGTTTTTCATAGTATCCTCTGTGGTTTGCTTTTCAAACTTGGCAAAGCTTTTTCTTTTTAAGTGTCCAGTCTATTACAGCCTAATACCTTTGTAAATGCAATAACAATGAATATCTAGGAAAAGCACACAAAGATCTATAAAACAGAGACCCTCTAATATTTATAATCACATTCAGCAGGCACAGGTGCCCCTGTGAAACTGCTATGAAAGTTCCTAAGTGCCTCCTCCCATTTCTACACTCCTCTCCCTGTCGACCAGAACAACACTGTGTGGACCAGCAGCTGTTCCTGGCCCGCAGTTTGAGTACCACTGCATTCCAGGCTTTTTCATGTTCGAACTGTGACATTAAAAAGTAAAATTAAAAAATGAAATGAAACCAAGAACCCCACTTCTACTGTGAGAAGTCACAGGTGTGCTCTTGGAAAATGCTGGTGTCTAGCCCAGCTGGAGCGGCTCAGTTGGTTGGAAGTGGCCCCTGCACCAAAAGGTTGCCGGTTGGATTCCCGGTCGGGGCACATACCTGGGGTGTGGGTTCCAACCCTGATTGGAGAGCTTATGGAAGGCAACCAATCTCTCTCTCTCTCTCTCTCTCTCTCTCTCTCTCTCTCTCTCTCTCTCTCTCTCAGCATGAACTTGGGTGAACATTTAAAAAATGTGGGTGTCTGGGTGAAGCCTCCAGATCACCTTCTTCCGGCCTTCATGCCATTGTCAGAATATCCTGCCGGAATAATGATGTATGGAGACTGGCAGGGCTGTCTGAGCCTGACTTCTGGGAATCTAGAGAGGAAAAGAGGGAAAGAGAAGTCCAGAGAATGAAATGGCAGCAGACAGAGCCACGAGAAAGCCTCTTAGAAAACAAGAGAACTTCTGTGAGGGAGGAAGTGGGCAAGCCCTTGTGAGGAGGTGACATGGGAGAAACTGCATCTGCGCTTCTGGAGCTTCCCTAGACAAGGCCCTATTCTTTCCAGTCCGTTCCCAGTTCCCGAGCCTGAGTCACTTGGGGAGGCCTGGCGGCCACACTGAAAACTCCGCCTTTGGCTCGGGGATCTGCAGACAGGCCAAATCCTTGGGCGTCTTGCCTTTTGTCATCTCTGTGGAGATTTGACAGACACTGTTGTTTCTGGGACCCCTGTAAACAAAATCCCTGCGGAAAAGGAGAGATAAGGAACAGATGTGATCATCACAATCTGAAAAACAAAGCAAAGCAGAGCAGAAAGCCAAGGCACTGCACCATGTTCTCCACCGGCCAGTACAGACGCGGGGGGGGGGGGGGGGGGGGGGGGGGCGGAGCCAAGTTTCTATAGAGTCTGACTTCTTGGCACAGGCACTCTGAGTGGGCAGTGGGTGTCCCACAGCAGGAGGAACTGGGCTCTCTCCCATGTTTCCTAGGAAGGTCTGTGTGTATAGGGAAGCCATTCTGATGTGAAAAATGTGTCAGGTCACTGCCCTCTCCCCAGGGGCCTCAAAGATAGTTTTGGTAAGTGTCAATTTCCCAGCTAAATATTGACCAGTTTTTTTTTAAGTACATTTAACCTGGATTTTCCATAACAGTTGCAAGTGGTGGTTGTTGTTGTTTTCAATGAACTCTTTAGCGCTGCCATGTGGAAAATATTGTTTCTCATATTTCCTGTTTGAAGGCTTCAGGTTGATTATTCTTCATGCTAATGGTGGTGCTATCTATGGCTGACAGCTTGAGAAGGGGCGCTGAGGACTTTCTAGGGGCAGAGGTAAGGCCTGGACATCACTCCGAGGTGGTCGGAAAAGGGGGGTTCCAGAAACCAACTCCAAGTATTCTGGGTCTGGCACCCTTTCTCAACCCATTCCTCAGAGCATTGCTGCTTGTTCTATAGGATTGTTTTCCTTCCAATGTATAAACTGGGGGTTTTGGCTGCATATGCTCATTAAGAAAACCCTTGTCACTTGCCACAAGTGTAGAAAGAATGTTCCAAATGTTCCTGGAAAACGTTCAGCCGGTTCATATCCATGCTTAGGTTCTCCCTACAATTTTCTCTACCCCCCACCCCCACCCCCCCAAGACTTTGGGCAGAGCGATTGCACTCTTTCAGCCAGGCAGACTGGCTGGGCGTAGGTAATGGATGAAGTCATTGCCGTGGATGACTAACTGACATTGTAAAGTTCTTTGGGGATGGGTGAGGGGGGTTCCTGGGCTGGGCTCTGTGAGTGCGGCCAAGAAATAAGATTTATAACAACCCATCAAGGATTTAATACCCTTTTGCGGACATGCTCCCAAATGGAGCTTATTAAATACAGACAGGCTTATTCTAAAGCAAAGAAACTCACTGGGTGTAAAAGTAGAGCCTTTATTTCCAACCATTTATTCAGGACAGGGTATTTCCATTTAGATGTAATTTTTCTGATGCTGGTTGAGCCTATTTATTCTAATTTCTAATTACAACAGAAAATGTCTGACATTGAATTCCCTGGCTATGAATTCCCCCCAGTTGAGGGCTTGAAATTGTTCCATGGTTTTTTAAAATATTTTAATCTATTTTTGTCTCTTCCCTCTACATTTATTTTGTGAAAGAAGCTAGCACAGGTACTAAAGCAATGGCACAGTGGAAAACTAACCCTAGTGGATCAAGGAGGATTAACTTGCATTCAAAATAATGACTCAAGAGAATGAAAAGACAAGCCACAGACTGGAAAAATGCTTTGCAAAACACATATTTAATAAGGGACTTGTATCCAAAATATACAAAGAAATCCTAAAACTCAGCAATAAAAAAGCAATCCAGTAAAAAAAGTGGGCAAAAGATCTGAACAGACATGCATCTAAGAAGATAGGCAGATGAAATAAGCATGTGAAAAGGTAATCTACAACTGTGCCATTAGGGAACTGGAAAGGAAAACAATAATGAGATACCACTGTACACTCAGAATAGTGAAAATCCAAAACAACTGACAACACCGAATACTGACAAGGATGTAGAGTAAAAGGCACTCTCATTCATTGCTGGTGGGAATGCAAAATGGTACAGATACTTTGGGAGGTAGTTTGGCAGTTTCTTACAAAGCTAACCATAGTCATACGAAATGATCCAGCAATCATGCTCCTGGCTATTTACTCAAATGGAGCCTTATGGCCACCCAAATACCTGCACACAAATGTTTATAGCAGCTTTATTCATAATTATCCCAAAGTGGAAAGAGCCAAGATGTCTTTTGATAGGTGGATGTGATAAACTGTGGTACATCAGACAACAGACAAAAAGAAATGAGCTATCAATTCATAAAAAAGACATGGAGGAAATTTAATGTGTATTTCTAAGTTCAAGTCAGTCTATAAATTAGGCTACATACTTTATGATTTCAACTACATGACATTCTGGAAAAAGCAAAAGTATAGAGACAGTAAAAAGATCAGGGGTTGCCAGGGGCTTCAGGTGGGGAAGGGAGAAAAAGACAAATAGGCAAATCACAGAAAGTTTATAGGGTAGCAAAACTCTTTGATATGATACTGTAATGGTGGATACACAATAGTGTGCATTTGTCAAAACTCATAGAGCTGTACAATAGAAAGAGTGAGTCCTAATATAAATTATAGCCATCCTATATAATAAAAGGCTAATATGCAAATTGTCCCCTTGACTGGGAGCTCAAAGTATCTCTTTCAGAATTTTAAAGGTACACTGTTGTGGCATCCTGACTGCGCTTATCTTTGGAGCCAGACACCAGCTTATAAGCAAAGGCTTTGAGAGCTAGAATTAGGATAAATTAGGAAGTGAGTGAGTGGTTGAAACAAGGATATAAATGCCTTGTCAACTCCCATAGATGCTACACTGGGTCCTAGCAGACAGCCTGTCTACTGTCCAACCACCTCCATTCCTGCTTCCCATCCCCATGAGTAAGGAAACAATAGCCTTGGCAGATGTGCCATAGGCGCAATCCACCAGCGTGTAGATCGCTGAGAACTGTCGTGACCAGCTACTTTCCCCACTGCCTCCTCAGCAAAGAGAGGTGGCACCAAATGAGAAGGAAGCCTCATTCTTAGAAACCATTTCAATGTTCAAATATGCTCACTGTCACTCTGGAGCAGAAGCCCACGTAGAGATTGAGCTTGTGTGTGTGTGTGTGTGTTTGTGTGTGTGTGTGTGTGTGTGTGTGTGTGTGTGTGTGTGTCCAGTCTAAGGAAACCACTTTGCAGTTTGGGGAGACAGTTTGGCTGTTAATTATCTGAGAGTGTGGACTTAAAGTGAGATATAGGAGGTAAAAGAATAAGAAGTGGGAAGAGCCTGGCCAGCTCAATGGTTAGCATTGACCTATGAACCAGGAGGCCAAGGTTTGATTCCCGATCATGGCACATACCCATGTTGTGGGCTCCATCTCCAGTGTGGGGCATTCAGAAGGCAGCTGAGGCAGCTGATCAATGATTCTCTCTCATCATTGATGTGTCTCTCTCTCTCTCTCTCGCTCTCCCTTCCTCTCTCTGAAATCAATAAAAATATATTTTTAATTTATTTTTTTAAATATATATATTTTTAAAAGTGGGAAGAAATGTTTGGGGGCAAGGGCACGTCTCTGCAAGGTTGCAACTACCTGAACCCACACTGACATCGAGCTCCAGGATTGTGCGCAGCCAGGACCATACAGAGAGGAAACACTGTAGTGGGGACAGTGCCCAGGGCAGTAGCTGGAATAGAACCAGCTGCTAGAAGGTTCAAATAGAAGGTTTGGGGCCCCTTGCCCCAAGATGCCATTATAGATTGAGAACCCATCCATTTTTGAGCCTTTGGTTCGTCTCTTCAAGGCATCCCAGATGCACCCCTGGACACTTACAACCTCAAGAGACATTTAATGACAAGGGAAAGAGGGCTGGGAAGGGTGGAGGGTGTTTGAAACTAGTTTACCTAATCTTTCCAGGCCTCATTGACATCATCTATAAAACAGGACAATAATAATAATTTCTACCTTAATAATCTGTTGGGGGAAGGGTTAAATAAAAGAACATGTGTAAAGCATCCAGCAGTGTCTCACATGTAGTAAGAGTTCCATAAATGACAGTTATTGTTTCACATGATACTTATTCTAGAATTGTTTGCAGATAGCAAGTCACTCCCATTTAGTTATAAGGAGTCTGGGAGCAGACCCTGAGTGCAGTCATCTTTGTCTGTTTTCAGGAACTGAGGCCTCCTTGAAGATAGAGACCTTTTCTTATTCTAGACATTGTTCCTAGCAAAGAGCCTGGCATATGGTAAGCAATGTAGATGGTTACTATAGTAAATGGTAATCTATGTTTGCTGAATGAGTGAGTGAGTGAGTGAGTGAGTGAGTGAGTGAATGAATGAATGAATGAATGAAAACCACACTAAAGTGAAGAGAATGGAAATCTAAGAAAGAAGAACAATACATGTGCCTGATTTGGTGTGTTTTGTTTTGTTTTGTTTTTTTGCTTAAAATTAATTCTCAAATCTTCTCTGTTGGGATCTTGGCTGACATACACTTGCTGGGGTTGACTGGATTATTTAATTGCTATTTTCTGTCTCTAACTACTGTGATTATGACTCAAGTAGTGGATACATTTACGGTGCTATGTAAATAACAATTATTTTAATTACGGTTTGACCTGTACAGTATATTCTGACAGCATAGCTGACTGAGCATTTGTGTATGTGCACTCTGGAGGGGGGAAGGGGATCTGTTATGAAGATACAAAGGAATCTCCCCTCTATGCACATGGCAATTTCAGAATTATAACATGGAGAAGTAAAATACCACTGTAATTACAGCAAGTTTGTGGAAAGAAATTGTTTTGAAGTAGCATATAATCTAAGGGTATTGTATTTAGGTGATATAAAGTCTAATTCTGTTGACACTATATTGTTTTTGGTGCCAGGAAAAAATGGTAACGGCAAATTTTCAGGCTTCCTATAAGAGTATGAAAGTGCCTTGGAGACTTAAGTGTGATTAAAGCAACAACAATTAGTGTAACATGCACAGCCAAGTGATTGGCTTGTAGTAAATGCTCAGTAAGTATTAGGTATCATCACTTGGCAACAGCATATGTCTAAGTAAGCATTCAACGTAAATGATGTGCTGTGTGCATTTAAAATGACCTCCACAAGGAACTCAAATTTAATTCTATGACACCTGGTAGACCCTTATGAATCACAGCAAATGTTATTTATCTTTTTTGAAATGCACAAGGGATCATTGTAGACACTGGAGGGAGTGGAGAATGGTTGGGGTCCATGGGTAGGACACAGAGATGAATACCATAGTACCTGTTTTTACAATGAATAAAAGAGACAAGGCACTTGTGGAATAAAAAGAGGACTCTTACTGAGCCTTACTTCATGCCCGGCTGTTCTAAGTGCTTACTCATACTAACTCATTTAATCTCCATACAGATAAGGAAACTGAGGCGCAGGAAATGTAAGGAAGGTATCACAGCTAGCAAGCAGCAGACAAGATTCCAATGTAGGCTAACTGACCCAAGGGTCCATCTCCTGACCCCAACATTAAATTCCCCCCTGAAATGTGTGCACATAGCAGTAACACAAGTATAATCCTCAGAGAGTGGTAAGAAAACCACCACGGGTACATTCCAGCCCAGAGGTCCGGGGAAGGCTTCTCTGAGTACTGAAATTTGAGATGAGCTTGGAAAAACCAGGGGAAATGTCAAGCAAGAGAAAACAGATTCCTAGAGCCTTTGACAGCCCCTCTCCGCCCCAATTCTGGGGTAAGTCCCTCCTCTGGACTTCTACACCCTTAGGACATTTCCTGCCATTGTCTGTTTTGTTTTGTTTTATCTCTTCCCAGGTAAATATAAGCTCTTCGGGAACAGAGACCTGCCTGGACTTCTCTGTACCCTGAGCAACTGGATACCCAGTAGCCGTCAATAGTAGGGTGGGAAGTAAATTGTGGGGAATTCATACAATGGAATACTTTCCAGAAATGAGGATAAACAACCTACAACTGACAAGGGTTTACTGATATGATCTACCACCATGATTTTTTTTCCTGAAACTAGATCTTTTACAAAACAAAATGACTACATTTAACTTATAATACCATATGCCCTACAGAAAAGTACATTCCTATAGTGCTAAGATATGTCGAACATGCAGCTCATTACTTGAAACATACTTTTGTGGCTAAATCAGTAGGACTATTGGAGCCAAAGTAAACCTTTTAAATGCATATGCCATGGAGGATGAGTGCCTTTCAATGATCTGAGAAGTTAATATGGCATTTTAAATGAACATGACAATAACTCCTGCTTTTGTTCTCATTTGAATATGCTGTATTTTTCTACTCTACTCACACACCGAGGATGCTTACTCTAGTCTGGAAGGAAATCTACAGCAGTGGCTGCTGGAGGGGTGCTATTTGAGGGCATAGACAATAGAGGGAAATCAGGTTACACAAGAGAGGCTGAACAAATTTAAGAAATTCACAAAATTGCCAACTTATAATAATAAATGGATTCCCAAAATTCTTGCCAGGAACACTGTTTTTCATGTTATCAAATTCTGTCCCTGCTGTTATTGAAATGGTAGAATATTTGAAGCATATTTTTTCTTACACAAATGTTCCTGGCCTTAGGATCTGAGCCAGTTGATCCCTACTGCCTATACCACTCCCTAGGAATAACGTGAGCCCTTAGAAAAGGCCATTCCTTCTTAGAAGACTAATGTGCTTCCTGGAGATATGGAGGACTATTGGATTTTTAAAAAGATTCATTCCTGGAGTACCCAAACCTCTCCCTCTAGGGACTAGGTCATTTTCCCCTTCTTCGGGATTAACCCTAACTCTGTCCTTTTTCAGACACTCATGGACAAGCTCTGCGCTGCTTGTCTAAGTGCTGCTAGTTCATCCCTCAGGCCCTCTCCGTGTCCATTTCTGACCATGCCTTTTCTTTTTCTTTTTTAAAATTTTATTTCTTGATCTTTGAGAGAGGAAGAGAGAGAGAAACATCAACTTACTGTTCCATCTTTCCATGCATTTATTGGTTGATTCCTGTATGTGCCCTGACCAGGGATCAAACCCACAACCTTGGTGTATTGGGGCAATGCTGTAACCAATTGAACTACCCAGCTGGGGTCTGGCCATGTTTTCTCCATGCACCAGGCAGAGACTCCTTCCTTCAGTGGATTAAAAAGATGATATTGAACATTATTTTACTCATAATTTGAAAAAGACTGGATTCATTCACTTTTCTCTTCAATAAACGTTTGATGATTACCTGGTATATGCCAAGCTCTATCTGCCAGGCACAGGACACAGAGTGGTTTATGAAGCAGACAGGCTCCCAGTCTGCAAGGACTTAACAGTCTAATAGGAGAGACAAAAAGAAGCTGAAGAAGAAGACAAAGATGAAGAAGGACAAGGACAAGAACTAGGAGAAGGAGGACAAAGAGAAGGAGAAGGTGAAGTAACTCATCACAGAACTGTGTGATTATTTCTGTGAAAGGAAGAATAGGAGGGAGCACTCACAAAGAATAAACTTTAAATCTGAGATATGAAGGGTAGGAAGGAAGGCTTGTGTAGGGGGGGGAGAGAGGAAGGGATGGAGTGAAGTTTTCCAGGTAAGAGAACTGTGTGCAGGTCCAGAGGTGGGAAAGACCTTGATAGGTTTTAAGAAGTTAAATACCAGTGTAGAATGAGTGTAAGAAAAGAAAGTGATATGGGTGGCATTGGAGAGGTATGCAGGGCCACATATAGGAGTTTGGATTTTGTTTTAAATTAGATGAGAAGCCATTGAAGGATGTTAAGTAGGAAGTGATATTGGCCATATTAATGAACAAGCATACTGACCATGAGAATGGCTGAAATTAAAAAGACAGATAAACGTCAAGAGTTGGCAAGGGCACAAAGCAAATGGAACGCTCATACATTGCTAGTGAGAGCACAGATGGGTACAACTACTTGGAGTATGCACCCCTTACAACCAAACAGCAATTCCACTCCTTGCTATATTCCCAACAGAAATGCATGCATAAGCTCACCAACAAGATTGTGAATGTCAGGCATGAGAATGTTCACAACAGTATTATGCTTGATAGCTAAGAACTGGATACTCGTAGCTATCAACAGTAGGGTGGGTAAGTAAATTGAGGGGAATTCATGCAATGGAATACTTCCCAGAAATGAGAATAAACAAGCTACAACTTACAAGCAAGAACATGAATGAATTTCAATAACAAAGTGTTGAGTAAAAGGAGCTGGATACAGAAGCATGCACACTGTATGATTCTATTTCCAGAAAGCTTTAAAGCAGGCAAAACCAGTCTATGGTGTTGGACGTTAAGATAGTTGGGGCCCTTGCCAGTTTGGCTCAGTGGATAGAGCGTCAGCCTGCGGACTGAAGGGTCCCTGGCTCGATTCCAGTCAAGGGCACATACCTGGGTTGTGGGCTCAATTCCCAGTAGGGGGCGCGCAGGAGGCAGCTGATCAATGATTTTCTCTCATCATTGATGTTTCTGTCTCCCTCTCCCTCTCCCTCTCCTTCTCTGAAATCAATAAAAATATATATATTTTTAAAAAAGATAGTTAGGTATCCCAGGAAGGGAGCAGTGTGGAGGGGCATGAGAGGATTTCTGAGATATTGGTCATGAGTGTGTTCATTTTATGTAAAATCACTGAGCTATATATTTTACACAAAATCACTAAGTTGTGTTCTCTTTGTATATATGTGATATTTTAACAACATATGTAACTTACACATAAAAGACAAGAGTTTACATTTAAAAAGAACACCCTGGCTGTTGCATGGAGAATGGATTGACTATAGGCAAAAGGTGTAGAAAAGCAATTAAAGGATAATTCCTGGTGAGAGGAGTCTCTTGGGACTAGGTGGATGCTCTGGAGATAGAGAAGAAGGGACAGTTTTGAGATTATTAAAAGGTAAAATCAATAAAACTCACTAATGGCTTGAATATGAGCGGTAGGGAGAGAAGGGAGAACAAAGTGAACTCCTACATTTGGAACTTGGGCAGTTGAGAGGATGGTGGTGCTGTCATTACCTGAGATGGGAAACATTAGGAAAGAACTAGGTTTGGGTGAAAATCTATGGCTTGTGAATCAGGACTTCCCACCACCTCTGTTGGTGTAAGGCTGGTCCCAGGAGAAATGGAGAAGGTTGAAATGACTCAGCACCCATAGCCTTGCCAGTCCTGAAATGGACTCTGGACAGAAAAAGGGGGAACATTTCCATTCAAAATGAGGTATTCTCTTCCCAGAATTCCACAATCTCTCCTCCATTTCCTCCCCACTCCCTCACCTCTGGATCTAACAAGCAAATCCTCACTGCCAGGAAGGCACCAAGAATATCCTTACATTCCTCTCTCTTGGCCAGAAAGTAGAAAATTCCTATCTCTTCCCCTTAGATCAGAGATAGTTGTAAGCAAAAAACCTCCACAACTTTTACTAGGAAAAAAGAAAAGCAACCCAAATACCACCAGCGACACAGGGGGACGGGAAAGTGGAGTGTTTTCTGAGTTGTCTGGGTTCTGACCCAAACGGTTCTGTCTACAAAGCTGCCATGCTGGGGCTAGCGGAGGTGTCCAGGGCACAGCTGGAGAGGTGGCCAGGGACCCTTTATGGTGGGCTTTGGAGGCTGTGTGCCAAGGATTCTGCAACTTGGTCATTTAATAGTAGTCATTGGGGTACCACAGTCAGATTTGCATTCTGGATGGATCCCCCTGGCAGTATTGTGAAGATTAGAGGGGGGCAAGCAGTTAGGGGGCTGTGATCAGTCTGGAGGAGAGATGCTGAGGACTTGAAATAGGACCCTGGAGGCAAGAGGGGAGGAAAGGAAAATATGGTGCAAAGAAAGATTTGGGAGATAAATCTGGAGGCCTTAGAGATTGAACAGATTCAGAAGAGGAGGAAAGAGGATGAGTCAAAGATAATGTCCAGCTTGGAGGGGCCCTTGGGGTTGTGATAGCAACAACTGAGAGAATTTAGGGGAAGAAGCAAGTTCAGAGGAGTCATGTGAATTGGACCAGTTGAATCCTGACCTGGTCAGAGCCTAAATTCTGCTTCCAGGAAAATCCTCATTGTTCAAGCCACATCCCTACCCTACAGGCCCGCACTTACTGTCTGATTTTGTTCATATGCTAATGAGCTGTTTCTTAAAGACTAGATTTTAAACTTTTGGGAAATAGCTTTCTATTTCTTGTAACTTCTATGGTGTCCCTTCCTGGTCACCTAGCAAGCTCCCAGCTCTGCTCAGAAAGGTATTTAATAAGCCTTTTGACTTTTATGGCACTTATATGATGTGAATCATAACACTAGAAAAAGACACAGGAACAGGAAAACCTACCCTGCTCAGATTAAAGGAGGGAAAAAGCATTTTACTTCCGAGCTTCTTGATTAGCAACTCTATTCCCATTCTGTTTACAGAAATGATTTCTAACTGCAGACAGCATGAAGATGGCTGTGGGGAGAGCACTGCTGGAAGCCAGGAGGGCCCCCGTTCTTTCCTTACCCGAGAATGACAGCTGGGATGAGTCACCAGCCTCTCCCCCTCAGTTTGCTTGGGCAAGTGGCGGAGAATTGTGGCCCTTTCAGCCCTTGGCTGTGAGGGGCATCGAAGAAGCTAGCATATGCAGAAGCATTTTGGAAAATGGCATGGGAATATGGGGTCATCTAAAATGAAATAGAAAAACTGAAATCAAAGAAGTGACCTGTACTTCCAGTAGTCTGTCCGGATTTGAAAGTATCAGGGTAATTGAAATAGGTACACGCTGCTGGCATTTAAGCTCTGGAAGGTATGTGCGATGGTGATATAAAGATGTGATTTTCACACAGCTTTAGAATGAAACTGGTAGCACTCATGGAGAGGGCTGTGCATTTTCTCTTTTTTTAAAAAAATATTTTATTTTTTTTTTTACAGAGAGGAAGGGAGAGGGATATAAGAGTTAGAAACATCAATGAGAGAGAAACATCGATCAGCTGCCTTCTGCACACCTCCTACTGGGGATGTGCTCACAACCAAGGTACATGCCCTTGACCAGAATCGAACCTGGGACCTTTCAGTCCACAGGCCGACGCTCGCTCTATCCACTGAGCCAAACCGGTCAGGGCAAGGGCTGTGCATTTTCACCAGTCATCTTGGCAAGCCACTGTTTTAGGTAGCACCCATCAGACCCATTCTTCCTCTGTCTTCCAGGTGGGGTGGGGGCAGGGAACTCTTGAGTGGCCAATTCCACTTTCTCAGGTTTTATGGGTGGCTTGAGGGAAAGCAAACAGTGCTCAGACAGGCAGATAAGATAACCACTATCTGAAGTGTGAGCCTGCAGTTTTCAGTTGTTTTTTTTTGTTTTTTTTTGAAGTGGTTATGCGAGGCAGCAATCTCCGGTGTTTACCTATGCCGCCATCTTGGTTTCTCTTCAGTTGTTTTTGATTGGAAATATATCCAGTCTCATGTCAGGCCAAAATTAAGTATTCAAGCTCATAACTATAGACAATTCATGTATTAATTATGTAATGTGAATTTCTACCTGCAATAATAGACTAGTTAATACGTTAGGTATTATGTTAAACCCTAAGAAGTGCTGATGTTCAACTGGTTTTGGACCTACAGAAACAGCAGCTACATATGACAGAGTTGTCAAATGTCATTCAGATTCTGTCACTGGGAAATTCAGGTGACCCACAGAAACCTTTGATAGAATTTAGTCACTCCTTACTTTTTGCATGCATGATAGTACAGTGTGTTTCTAATGATCTAAGGAGTATTAAATAAAATTTACATTCATGTATGCGTTTTTACAGATAAAATCATGCCATTGCACCTTACTTAGTAGGAGATGGGCTAGTGGTAGAGAATTAAATGCAAAAATTGGAAGTCATCACTGTCAAGCCTGAAATCAACCAGAATGGAAATAGGTATTAGATCTGAATGATCAGGATTCTTCTTAAAGATGTATACATGTATCTGTCAAGTGATATTTGTTTCTGTAGTAACATGACTTAACCATAAAAGCATGTCTTTTAGTTGGATAAATCACTTTGGTTCACTTGGCCTTAATGTTCCCAAGTAGACACAATGGGAATAACCCACAGTACTTATATCAGGTTTTTCATAGGGCTGCCATGGAAAATTATTTACTAAGACCTACCTCCAATAATGCCTGCTGACTTAAGACAGCTATTTCCATGGGGGAGCCTCAGAAAGCTAACCCTTTTAGCTCCACAATGCAGGGCAGTCTGTCAACATATTGTTGTTGTTGTTGTTGTTGTTGTGTGTGTGTGTGTGTGTAATAAATGCAAAACTTACTACGACATTCTTTACCAGAAGCTAAGATTCTTGTTTTAATGTCTGAGAATTCCAGCAACCAATGCAGATTGAACATCATGAGGACTGAGTCAGGAGCCAATTTTGGACATTTTAATTTGAGTTGAACTTAAGTTCAGGTCCTGAGTTATCTCTTTGAAGTCCCTGTGGGCCTGTTGGATTTCAAATCTGCTCTAGAGTTGCATACAGACTGCCAGTCCCTGCCTCTCCTCTCCCCACTCTGGCCTCTGTGCCTTGGCTCAAGCTGTTCCCTCTAAAGGAAGGCCTTTCTTACCTTTCTTCCCCAGTTATTTCTACTTAGTCTTCAAGTGTTGGTTTAGACCAGGGGTGGGCAAACTTTTTGACTCGAGGGCCACAATGGGTCCTTAAACTGGACCGGAGGGCCGGAACATGGATGGAGTGTTTGTGTGAACTAATATAAATATTTAGTTTTAATCATTTCAAAAGGGCCGGATCCGGCCCGCGGGCTGTAGTTTGCCCATGGCTGGTTTAGAGTCTACCCCCTCTGGGAAGCCTTCCCTAACCTCTGAAGTTCGGGAAAGCACCCAATTGTGTGTGCATGGCTTTCTATTTGTACCTCTGTTATCACCAACTTTTTTATGTTGAAATTACCTGTCGACCTAGCACAGAGCCTGACATTTGGTAGGGGATGGAAACTGGCTTTAGTTTTCAATACATCAAATGCCCTCTTCCCCACCCCCTTGCACTGACACACACACACACCTTAGTGTTCTGAGATGACTCCGGAGAAGTGCAATTTCAGGCTTCTGGAACGGAACCGGTTTTTAGGGGTGACTGGGGAGCCTGAGGGAAGGGAGAGGCCCTGACTTGGTTCCTCTCCAGAACATTGGGGCACACTTTGTGGCTTCCTTTCAGGCACTAATTGTGGACTTTCCTAGAATGGACCTCGCTGGACTCTGAGCTGGCCTCGCACGCCCTCTAGTGGTTTTAAATCAGAGCCGGAACTCAACAGGTCGGGTTTTCTCCCAGGAGGAATACGCATTAACTATTGAGACATCTACTACGCACGCAGTGAAGTCTTTTCATAAACACAATTAGGGAGCAACAAAATAAACTGAAGGCACACACAATATGAAATCCTTGAAGTGTCTTGGGTTCTTTACTTTGCAGTGCATACTCTAAGAGTCTGTATGTACCCAGTGGATAATTGAAAATGTGGTTAATCATAGGCAATCACTCTGCCATTGTCAGCTTGTGAAACATTAGCTCAGGAAGTTGGGTGACAGCACGTGTTCCTCTTATCTCCCCAAGACAACGTCACCCCAGGATGACAAAGGGACAGATTTGGGGATGTCTGGAGTCTCGGTTGCAATCAAATTTCAATCCCAGGGAAACCCAATTGTCTCTTTTGAACGGGACAGTTTCTTAGTTGGCACAGTGCATTCAATCATTTTGTAATTCAATAATCAGAAAATTACAGTTCATCCGGGACAATAAAAACTGTCATTTCAAACCCAGGAGAGGACACTCTGAACTATCCCAACCATACACTTCTTATGGGACCTAACCTCCTGAATCACTTAAAAACAACAGCAGAATAGAATTACTTTCCTCAGAAGGGTTCACAGTTGTAAATATCACTTCCTTGGGGAATATTCCTTGAGGTATCGGACCAGCTCTGGCTTCCCACAGAGCCTCCCACAGCACCAGATGACATCAGAGCTCTTGTCACGCCTGCCATGTGATCAGGGCCCGGTTTGTTTTCCGTCTGTTTTCCCCACGAGAAGCTGAGCCCCACAGTGCAGAGGTCTTGTTTGTTTCTCTACCACAGCACCCCAGAGTCTAGCACAATGCCTGGCACCCGAGATGCTGAATAAACATTTGTCAGCTGCCTGATAAAGCCCAGCAATCCAGCAGGTCACATGCTGAGGAGACAGGCAACGTGAGGTCATGGAGGAGAGCTGATTTTGACTCTTACTTTAGGGATATGAGGGACCCCTTCACTTGAAATGAGCAGAAAGAACATATGATTAAAGACTCAGTGGTAGCTGGTGGGACAGTTGAGATTAGCACCCAGAGGACAATGTGCATCTGTAGCCACGTTAGCGCAGGGAAAGGAGAAACTCGGAGTTCTCTGCTTAAATTCCTGACTCCAGCCAAAATCATCGTCTCCATGCCTCCTGGGGCTGCCTGTCTCTGCCAAGGGCCTGGTGGAAGTTGGCTTAGACCAGTGTTGGTGAACCTTTTGAGCTCGGCGTGTCAGCATTTTGAAAAACCCTAACTTAACTCTGGTGCCGTGTCACATATAGAAATTTTTTGATATTTGCAACCATAGTAAAACAAAGATTTATATTTTTGATATTTATTTTATATATTTAAATGCCATTTAACAAAGAAAAATCAACCAAAAAAATGAGTTTGCGTGTCACCTCTGACACGCGTGTCATAGGTTCGCCATCACTGGCCTAGACTCTGTGGACGGTTGACCTCCAGATCATTTTATTACCTCAAAATGTGGGCACGCAGTTTACCTTTCTGAAGGCATTTAAAAAAACTTTTTTTTTAAATATATTTTTTATTGATTAAGATATTACATATGTGTCCTTATCCCCACATTATCCCCTACCACCCCGCTCATACCCTCACCCCCCTGTTGTCCGTGTCCATTGGTTAGGCCTATATGCTTGCATATAAGTCCTTTTGTGAGATCAACTAAAAAAACTTTTAATTGATTTTTAGAGAGAGAGGGGGAGGGAGAGGGAGAGAGAGAGAGAGAGAGAGAGAGAGAGAGAGAGAGAGAGAGAGAGAGAAGAAAAACATGGATTGGCTGCCTTTTCCTGCACATCCCCCAAAACCTGGGCATGTGCCCTGACCCAAAATTGAGCCAGCAACCTCCTGGTGCACGGGACAGCATCCAACCAACTGAGCCACACAAGCCAGGGCTGAAGGTATACTTTATTTTTTTTTTTAATATTTTTATTGATTTCAGAGAGGAAGGGAGAGGGAAAGAGAGAGAAACATCAATGATGAGAGAGAATCATTGATCGGCTGCCTCCTGCACGCCCCCTACTGGGGATTGAGCCCGCAACCCAGTCATGTGCCCTTGACTGGAATCGAACCCGGGACCCTTCAGTTCACAGGCTGATGCTCTATCCATTGAGCCAAACCAGTCAGGGCTGAAGGTATACTTTTAAAGCACTAAAAAATCAAGTGAGAATGTAGATACATTGATGAGCTGGAAGTGACAAAGAGAGAAGGCCCGAAGTGTGTAGACAATAAAAATAAAATAATGGGTAAGAACAAAAATATAATGAAGGATATAAACATGAGACCAGGAGGAGAGAACTAACATGTTCTTTCTTTGTCTCCTTCAGATTTCTGTTTATGTCACTGACTATGCAGAGCCAGATTGAGTTGAACAAGCAGCATGTCTGAATAGAGTGTTGTAAACACACACACACTGAGAATCCCACAGGAACCCTGTAAATGTGAGCACGTCAGCAGGGAGACATCCAAGTTTTGGTAGGCTTAACGGAGATATCATGCAGCTGTGTATGTGTTTTCAGCTCTTCTATCCCAGGCATTTCATTTTTGAGTGAGGGTGGTTGTGTTTGTAGTTAGAATGAGCAAACCCTTTCTAACTTTATTAGTTAAGATTGTCAACAAAAGAATGCTCAACCTAAGAAAGTCTTTTTTTTTTTAAATATATTTTATTGATTTTTTACAGAGAGGAAGGGAGAGGGATAGAGAGCCAGAAACATTGATGAGAGAGAAACATTGATCAGCCGCCTCCTGCACATCTCCTACTGGGGATGTGCCCGCAACCCAGGTACATGCCCTTGACCGGAATCGAACCTGGGACCCTTCAGTCCGCAGGCCAACGCTCTATCCACTGAGCCAAACCGGTTTCGGCAAGAAAGTCTTTTTAAAAACACACATACGCATGTGTGTGTGTGTGTGTGTGTGTGTGTGTGTGTGTATATGTATATATATAATATATATATATATATAATATATTATATATATAATATATATAGATGCATACATTGATTCTAAAGAGAGAGAGATTTGTTGTTCCACTTATTTTTGCATTCATTGGTTATTTCTAGTATGTGCCCTGAACAAGGATCAAACCCGAAACCTTGGTGTATCTAACCAACTAAACTTCCCTGCCAGGGCAAGAAAAAGACTTATGAGTTTATTTGAGCTAAAATGACAACAATTGCCAGGACACAAAATCTCAATGGATTGAGAAAATGCTCTGGAGAATGGCAGTTTTGCAGCTTATTTAAGGAGGGTTACATGAAATCCATTGGTGGTAAATTAAGGGGGCAGGAGAAAGCAAAGCAGGAAAATCTCTGCGGTTCAATAAAAAGTAAAATTGGAAGACACATTGGTGGGTACGGTATAGTTAAAAATTAACATTTAGAGCACATAGAGATGGTATGCTGGCCACAAGATAACTGTAAGGGGTTCTTTGGTCTCGTGCTCTGTTGCAGTGGTTCTGCCCTGAGCCGTCTGGAAAAGAAGGTCATTTTGACATTTTAAAGGTATGTTATCTTAGATCCGAAAAGATAGTAGACAGACTCAGATGAGGTAAAGGTTCATCTTTGTCACGGAAGCTACAGGCCTAGGATACCACTACCTGTCATGACCCACTTTCAGTTAGGAATTTTTCTGTCCAGACCATCCCATGTTGTTTCTTTTGGCCTCTGAGTGTGTAGGGCCCACTATGCAAGCCTCCCCTGAGCTTGTGAGGTTTAGTATGTGGCCCCTTTTTGGTCCACAATTCCTCCCTTTGGTCATACATCAATAGGAATAATGCATTGATGACCAATCGCTTGGTTGGATAATGTGGTCCCATGGTGCTAAGAAGGCTCATTCCTAGGATGTCTTAGTGTCAGTGTTTGTCTTGTGAAATGATGAACTATTGGGGATGCAGCAAGACTCTAACCTTGGAGGCAAGTCAAGGCCAATTTTTTTCTCAAAAAGGAAAGGCAGATAAATGGGAGGCAGTCAGGTCTTATGGGACTTCATTAAGAAAAAAACAATCTGGATAATTTCTAACCTGCAAGCGATCATGATCCAAGTTTTGCTGTCTGCTCAGTTTTCTGTATTTTGAATCTAGTATTGTTGTAGGTGGCGGGAACAGCACCAGGTGTTAGACTGATGGGGTCAGACCAGACCTGTGTTCAGCAACCTCAGTACTTGAGTTCTGGCTAAGAAAGAATTCAGAGCCAAGACTCAAACTGTAAGACAACATCCTATATAATAAAGAGCTAGTATGCTAATTAGACCTGACGGCAGAGGAAGGACCTTCCATAACTACCAGTGGGCGGGGCCACGAGGCAGCCGGGGCTGCTAGGGCTGAGTCTTTTGCAAAAATTTTGTGCATCGGGCCTCTAGTTGGTAGTGCATTGGGAGTGAGGAAGCTAATGGTAACATGCCTGGTTGGGTGGGGTTGGGCATCGGGGATGGGAACGGCACTGCCATGCTCCTGGGAGGGAGAACACTCTGGGTCCTCTGTCCTGAGAGTTTTAAGGGTGGAGATTTTAGGGGAGGTCCCAGGAGAACATCTTAATAGAGTATTCAGGGTTATGGTCTCCACTGATTGGTTGGCCGATGCCAGGGCAGGGGAGTCATTATTCAATGCAGCTAGTCCTGAGGGCAGCCTTGGTGTCACTTGTCTGGTTTTTGTTGCTTTACTGGGCCTGGAGCTAAAATACAACTGAGATCTAAATGTTATCTCTAGGGAGGAAAGGTCAGGGGGTCCAAACCACATAACCAGTGATATGCTAGGGGAGGAAAGGTCACTCTGGGGGCAAGGTCCCACCCTACAATTGTCCTTTGATAGGCACCTGGGGGAGCTTTCCACCCTGGTGGCCTTCTACACCTGACCCATCATCCTTGCTCTGCTATTGTCCATCTACCACAGTATAACATTTACTTACAGTTTGAGGGCATCCCATACACTTCTTCAGTTTTCACAATGTGACCATGAGATGTGTTCCCATTTACTGGTGGTATTATTATTATTATTATTATCATCATCATCATCATCATTATTTTAATATGACTTGTCTACTTCACTTTGGAAGCACTTAAGTACCATTCATTATAAATCTGATTCCTGCTGGTTGTGCAATTAGAAACTGTAACTTTAAGGTTTAATTAGGGCCAAGGCTATAAGAATACAATCGCATAAATTACAATTACCATCAAAAAATTTCCAGAGGTCAGGAGGACAGTAAGGGTTTCATAAGTAAATGCCTTATGCATCAGCAGCAGTTATAGAGGGCCATTTTTGTAAATAGCCACTTCAGCTTCCATCTGAATGAACATAGCTAGTAGTTGTTGGGTTAAGGGGTAAGCATGTTCCCATAATTAGGTTCTACCATCTTATATAATAAAGAGGGAATATGCAAATTGACCATCACTCCGCCACAAAGCTGGCGGCACCCACAGCAGAAGGGGGGAGGAAGGGGTTTCCGTGACGCAAGATGGTTGCACCCACAGTGGAGGCCGAGTTCCTGTAACGAGCCTTAACAAGCAATCAGCAGGGACCTGAGGCTGTGCCCCCCCCCACACCCCCCCCAAGGGGCTTGACAGGGGACCTCAGGCCGGGAGACCTCAGGCCACGCCCCCTGCCCCGGCACCGGGCCATGGGACCTGAGGCCGTGCCCCCCTGCCCAGCGGGGCTTGACAGGGGACCTCAGGTCACACGCCCTGCCCTGGTGCTGGGCCAGGGGACCTCAGGCTGTGGGTCCCTGCCCAGTGGGGCTTGACAGGGAACCTGAGGCTGCGCCCCCCTCCCAGTGCCGGGCCGGAGGACCTGATGTTGCACCACCCGCTCGGCGGGGCTTGATGGGGGACCTCAAGGCACACCCCCCACCCGGCCCGGGCTGGGGGGCCTCAGGCCACGCCCCTCACCCTGGCACCGGGCCAGGGGACCTCAGGCTGTGCCCTCCACCCCAGCGCTGGACCGGGGACCTCAGGCTGCGCCCTCCGCCCAGTGGGGCTTGACAGGGATCCTCAGGCTGCTCCCCCCTGCCCGGCGCCAGGCCAGGGGACCTGAGGCTGTGACCCCGCCCAGCAGGGCTTGACAAGGGTGGGACCAGCTGTGTCTGGAGCTAGCCCAGTGGGCATGGGGCTGGCTGGGTCTGGGTCTCATGTGATTTCCAGGAGCACGTGGGTCGGCGGGGACTTGACTCTGGGTCCCGTGGCGTGCCCCAGACTCTGACAGGAGGAAGATTTTCATATACATTTTACTAATTTTCTTTCATCTCTGACACTTCTATTATAGAGAAAGGACAAATAGCAATATTAAAGTATTTCCTCTAATTAATCCCCTTTTAATGTGCATGAATTTCATGCACCGGGCCACTAGTTTATATATAAATTTCCTTTCTCAAGATTCCATTTCTACTAACCTTCTACAATGCCCCTTGTCCTTCTTAGTTTGTCTTTTTACTCATTCAGAAATAACCAACTTATTAGGATAAACTACTTCCTTTTAATTTCTCTCAAAGACACATTCATCTCTTTTTCTTCTTCTGTAATAATAGTCCTTCTAAATTTCAAAAGAGAAACCGTAAAGAGTATTCTTATTAATATAAAAATTATCTTATATACCATTAGCAATTATTAATAGTTGGGCTATATAAGAACAAAGTTTGGGAAAAGTCCAAAGAACAAGTATTATAATGAGTAATATTATTAGCAGATGGGTAAAGACAATCAAACAAAGTTCACCATCAATTTGTGGGTATACAGGGCCTTCTTGAGGTCTTCGGATAGCTGCCTACTTCTGATATCAGTGGCTTCTCATCCTCCAGGAGTCTTTGGTGTCCGCTGTAGGCAGAGGTGAGTGTCAGAGACAGGGGCAGATGTACATTTGCAGTGAGGCACCTTAAACATTTTTTTTAAGTGAGAAATATAAACCCTTGAATGAACACCTTTAAGTTTAGCTGCACATGGATTAGTTAGTAATACCCAATAAGGTCCCTTTCAACAAGGTTGGAGAGAGTCTTTATTTATTTTTAATATTTTTATTGATTTTAGAGAGAGGGGACAGGAGAGCGAGAGAGAGAAACACTGATGTGAGAGACATCGATTGGTTGCCTCCGATGTCTGTACTCCAACCAGGGATCAAACCTGCAACTTGGGTAAATGCCTTGACTGGGAATCAAACCAGTGACCTTTCATAGCATGGGATGATGCTCAACCAACTGAGCCACACTAGCCAGGGCTGGAGAGAATTTTTAATTGACGTATTTTCCAATGGACAATATTTCCGTGTTGTAAGTCATGGTTTTTGAAGTCTTCATCTCCCAGGGCATATTGTGAAATGAATAAGTTAGTAGTTTATCATTTCCTTTAAGCTGGTTAATAAGTCCTTGATAATAATGCAGGATGTCTCCTTTTAGTAAGGTTGGTTCATATGCCCCTTTATCCAGATACATAAGGTGACACGTGACTATTTAACGAGGAGAAAGACTGTATTTACAAAAAAGAGTAGATCTCAGGTTGACAATCACTATAGGCTAAGGGAGATTAAAAGTTTTTAAATTTTTACCTAGTTGAGTTTTAATTGTACCAGTTGTATATTCCACTAATCCAGAGAACTGGGGTAATTAATCCAATAAAAATGCTGTAGCATAGGCCGAATGTTACAGATGGATTGCATTATTTGCCCAGTGAAATGAATTCCTCGGTCACTATGTAACTCAGAGGGCACTCCACAATTGGGAATTTTTTTTCCAATAATAATTTACCTACCATTAAGGCCATTGCTCTTCTGCAAGGTAATAAATGCCTTAACCCAGTGAGAAAACATACAGATCATAACTAATACATATTTGTGTCCTTGAGATGGTGGCATTTGGATGAAATTCAGTTACCATACTTCAGATTAACCTAAAGGAAGTTGGAAATGTACTTGGGACCCATGGAGTGATTTTCTAGGGTTATATTTTGGACACAGACATCTACAATAGACTTTATGAGCTACAGTAGGAGCTTCCAGTAATACTGGGGTGGACAAAAGTAGGCTTACAGTTGTATGATAAACACAGAGTTTATCTTGTATTATTATTTATTAATTATTGTATTATTTTCCACATGAACAGCTGTAAACCTACTTTTGCCCCCACCCTGTATTGTTTACTCCATGAAATCATCTTCTAAGGGCCTCAACGTGTTAGCTCATGTACCTGTTGAAGTTTAGGTAATTGAGCCCCTATTTGTAAGACTGGTTTCCCATTGGGTCAAAACCAAATCTGCTGGTCTGGGCCAAAGTTCCCCCTTTTGTTGCCATATCCTCCTTTCATCTTCTGTAGCTATCAGTTGGAATTATAAAAGACAGTCTTTTATTAATTTAATAGGAAGCAAGGAGAATTTTCAGGCTAGATAATTTGGCTGTCTAATGCTGCCTGTCTAGCTGTAGCATCAGTTAAATTATTCCCTTTTGCTTCCATGATGGCAGCTGAATGTCCTGGAATTTTGATGATTGCCAATTGTCTCAGTTGCTGTATGGCATCTAACAATTTCGCAACCTGTTTTTCATTCTTTGTGGGCTGCCCTGAGGACGTTCAGTAGCCTTGCTGCTTCCATAACATTCCAAAGTTGTGAGCTATACCAAAGGCATAGGAAACCTGTAAGAGAACATTTATTTATAAAATCACAGAGGGGTAATTAGTAGAATTGATAAGTAATTAGTAATAAGTAATTAGTAATTAATAAGAATTCTTTCTTAGCCAGAATTCAAATTTAAATTCCAAATTTAACTATCAATGTAAATACTGGATTTTGTTCTTTGGCCAATTGACAAGTTCAAGTTATAGTTAGAGCAATTAATGTAGCCTGTTAGGCAGATCTTATTCAGGTAAAGAACAACCTTCAATTATGTCCATCGTGGAAGTTATTGCATATCCAGCTGGGCAATGTTCTTGTTCATCTTTCAGATATGATCCATCTGTAAACCAAATTATGCAGCATTATCCTATATAATAAAAGCATAGTATGCAAATTGTCCCTTTGACCAGGAGTTTGTCCGGGAGTTTGGGAGTTTGACCAGAGGGTGCGGCTGGGCTGGGGGAAGGGAGGGAGGTCTCAGTCTGCAGCCAGCAGCCAGCAGCCACTAGGGATCCTACCAGTGTATGAATTTCGTGCACTGGGCCTCTAGTCAATAAGAGTTTCTATAAATCATTCCTAGGAACAAGAAAGTGGTCAGTAAGCAAAACACACTTGTTGGATGTCTTCATCCTGCAAAGAAGGTAGCAAACTTGATGGGTTAAGATTGTTACATTCTTCTTCTTGGAAAAAACACCAGATGACAGATGACTGCAGGAAGGCCTGAAGGCCCTAGGATCCTGGAATGAGATGCTACAGCGGCTTCCTTGGAGGATTTGGCAACGGCATCCAGGAAAAGGTTGTGGCCGGGTCAGGCCAGGGCCAAGAACGTGGAGTTCACAGAGGTAAGGCCAAGGACAAGGAGGGGATTTCCATCACCAAGCTGGGCCACGTGGTCAAGGACATGAAGAGGTTTTAAAGATTATGTCTACGCAAAAGCAGACACGTACTGGCCAGAGGACCTGGTTCAAGGCATTTATCATCATTGGAGACTACACTGGACATGTTGGTCTGGCTGTTAAGCGCTCTAAGAAGGTAGCCACTGCCATCTGGGCGGGGGGGGGGGGGGGGGTGTCATCATTTTGGCCAAGCTTTCTATTGTCTCTGTGTGGCAAGCCTACAGGAGAAACAAGATTAGCAAGCTCCACACCGTGCCTTGAAAGGTGACCAAACCCTAAGGCTCTGTGCTGGTGTGCCTCCCACCCTCCTGGGACACTGGCATCATCTCAGCCCCTGTGCCCAAGAAGCTGCTGCTGATGGTTGGTATCGACAACTGCTACACCTTAGCCATGGACTGCACTGCCACCCTGGAAAACATCTCCAAGGCCGCCTTTGATGCCTTCTCCAAGACCTACAACTACCTCGCTCCAACCTCTGGAAACAGACTATATTCACCAAGTCTCCCTATCAGGATTTCACTAAGCAACCATAAAGAGCCTCCCCAGAGTTTTTGTGCAGAGGACTCAGGCTCTAGCTGTGGCTACCACATAATTTTATAAAATAAAATGAATTAAGCCTGTTTTGTTTCTTAAATACGGTTCCATCAAGTGAAAGTAATGTTAGGCATAGAAAGCAAGAATAAGCCATTAGAAGCCAATCAACTGATGGAGGTGTTGAGGGTGATGAAAGTTCATAGAGATTCAACAGAATTGTGGACGAAAGGGGCCACATGCTGACCTGACAAGCTCAGGAGAGGCCTGCATGGCAGTTTTGCAGACCTAAAGTAACCACAAAGGATGGTCTGAAATTAAACCTTAACTAAAAGCAGTTATGGTGGGCAGTTGACGTCTTCACAGATAAGGTCAACCTTTACTGTAACTGAGCCTATCTGTGTTTTTACATCTATGATAACATGTCCTTGGGATGTCTGGGTAACTTGTGACTTCCCTTATTATGGAGCCCCTGGGGCACAACCAGGTGTGCTGAGCCCAGGACAGATGCAGCAGATTCTTTCATTTATCATGTTAATTGTTCCTGCACCCACCTAAGTATGTGTCCATCATTTTACTTTTTAATCCTATCACAGAGGTTTCCCCACTTCGCTTAATCCCACCTCCTTAAATCTGTCACCAATGAATTTCATGTATAAATACGGATGTAACCCTGCCATTCTCCGGAGCACTATCTCAATTCGTTGAGGTTCTGCTTCCTGGCATATGTCGACAGTTTGGCTCAAATAAACTCACAATAATTCTTTACAGGTTTCAATGGTTTTTTACATTAACAGAATGAAGAACATAACTAAAGGAGAGCCCATAAATATTTCTCCTGTTTGTTTGTATAACATGGCTGTAGCAGAGATGGCTGTCATGCAGGAAGGGAGCCTTTGCCTACTAAGTCTAATTGCTGACTATAATATCCTATGATGATTTCTGTGGCTTTGAGTTAAAAACTCCTAAAAGGTGTTTTTAGATGTCCCAAGAAAGAGCTTTAAATAATTCTTTCTTTAGAGCTTTTATAGCTTGTTTTCCTTCTGGGTTCCACTGAATTGGGTCAGGTTGATCTGATTTTAAAAAGATATATGGAGCAGCGGTTTTCAACCTGAGGGTTGCGACCCCTTTGGGGGATGAACGACCCTTTCACAGGGGTTGCCTAAGACCATCGGAAAACACATATATAATTACATATTGTTATTGTGATTTTTTAAAAATTAAATCTTTATTGTTCAGATTATTACATTTGTTCCTCTTTTTCCCCCCATAACTCCCCTCCTCCCAGTTCCCAACCCACCCTCCGCCCTCTCTCCCCACCCACTGTCCTCATCCATAGGTGCACAATTTTTGTCCACACCCCTTTCCCCCCCAAGAATAGTCAGTCCATTCCCTTTCTATGTCCCTGATTCTATTATAATCAACAGTTCATTCTGCTCATCAGATTATTTATTCACTTGATTCTTAGATTCACTTGTCGATAGATGCATATTTGTTGTTCATAATTTGTATCTTTACCTTTTTCTTCTTCTTCCTCTTCTTAAAGGATACCTTTCAGCATTTCATATAATACTGGTTTGGTGGTGATGAACTCCTTTAGCTTTTCCTTATCTGTGAAGGTCTTTATCTGACCTTCAATTCTGAATGATAGCTTTTCTGGATAAAGTGATCTTGGTTGTAGGTTCTTGGTATTCATCGCTTTGAATATTTCTTGCCACTCCCTTCTGGCCTGCAAAGTTTCTGTTGAGAAATCCGCTGACAGTCGTATGGGTATTCCCTTGTAGGTAACTGAGTTTCTTTCTCTTGCTGCTTTTAAGATTCTCTCTTTGTCTTTTGCTCTTGGCATTTTAATTATGATGTGTCTTGGTGTGGTCCTCTTTGGATTCTTTTTGATTGGGGTTCTCTGTGCTTCCTGGACCTGTAAGTCTATTTCTTTCACCAGGTAGGGGAAGTTTTCTGTCATTATTTCTTCAAATAGGTTTTCAATATCTTGCTCTCTCTCTTCTTCTGGCACCCCTATAATTCTGATGTTGGTACGCTTGAAGCTGTCCCAGAGGCTCCTTACACTGTCTTCGTATTTTCAGATTCTTTTTTCATTTTGCTTTTCTGGTTGGGTGTTTTTTGCTTCTTCGCTTTTCAAATCTTTGACTTGATTCTTGCGATCCTCTGGTCTGCTGTTGGGTGTCTGTATAATATTCTTTATTTCAGTCAGTGTATGCTTAATTTCTAGTTGGTTCTTTATCACAACATCGAGGGTCTCATTAGATTTCTTGTAGATCTCATTAAGTTTATCAGCAGTTTCTAGAAATTTATTGAAAGACCTTAAAAGTGCAGTTTTGAGCTCTATATCCTCCATTTCTGTCATGTTTCTTTGTCTCCGCATTTTTTTATGCTTTCTTGGTGCACCCCCTTGTGGTCTTTGTGCGCAGTCTTGTTGTAGTTAAGCCTTGATTGTTGTCGGTAATACTGGGGGTGATTTGACCTCCAGGCCAACTGGCTATGAGGATCAGCTGTGTCTGCAGTGAGAGAACTTTTGTCCTCTAGGGCAGTGCTAATCTAGCCTTTGCCTAAGGCTATCCGACAAATGCCTCTGTGCAGGGCTTGGGCAGGGCGGGTCCCAGGGGATCTACAGGGTGGGCGGAGCGAGCAGTTATGGTTGCTCTCAGTCCCGTCCCCAGGGGCTCTGCCTCTCAGAGTCCCAGCAACCGCTGCAAACCTCGGAGAGAAAGCTGCCTTCGAGTTCCGACCAAAGCCAGACAGTCCCTTTTGAGTCTGGGTCCCTAGAGACTCGCCCGGATCTGGAGCTCAGAGTTTGAGACTCCCTCCCGATTGAAATAGACAACCGTGCCCTCTGCCATCAGCCCACTCTGCATGCACTCCGCACCTTAGTATTTTACTTCAGCACTGTGCTTCCTGTGAGTCTCAGTATGCTATTCTCTTTCCTCCTAGTTGTAGAACTTCCACTCAGCCAGCCTTCCTGTGGTTCTGGATGATGTCCATTGTGCCTTTTAGTTGTATTTTTGAAGTGGTTGTTCGAGGCAGCAAACTCCGGCGTTAACCTATGCCGCCATCTTGTTTTGTTGTGTTATTGTGATTAATCACTATGCTTTAATTATGTTCCAAATTGTAACAATGAAATTGGAGGTCACCACAACATGAGGAACTGTATTAAAGGGTTGCGGCATTAGGAAGGATGAGAACCACTGATATAGAGGATGGACCATTAATGAAAAATTTGGAATCGAATTGTGACAATATCCAGTCAGACCTAGGAACATTCTGAGCTGTTAATTGTTTGTTTTTAGAAAAGGAAAGGATATTGAGTCTTTCAGGGTTAATTAGTAGCCTATATTTAGATATTCGACAACCTAGGAATGTTATTTGGGGTAAAGAGAATCAAAGCTTATCCATAGAGACCATACTGACCCTTAAGATGGAGGACCCAGAAAGTCTCCCTTTCCCTCTAGGAAGCATACCTGCACCTTTCCCTCCCTCTCCACACCTTCCCCCAGGTGAGTGACCATTACTTTCCTCACTTACAAGCTCCAAGGAAACTTCTTTTTTCTCTATAACTTGTGTCCTAAGCCCATTTTTATAAGCCCTCTCCCCCTCCCTTTCTTTCTTTCTTTCTTTCTTTTTTTTTTTTTTTTTTTTTTTTTTTTTTTACTAATTACTCCTTCTACCTCTGTGATTTTATAAATAAATGTTATCTTACAGGTTGAGTCTTGGCTCTGAGTTCTTTCTTAGCCAGAATTCAAGCATCGAGGTTGCTGAACACAGGTCCAGTCTGACCCCACGGGTCTAACACCTGGTGCTGTTCCGCCACCTACACCACCACCCCCGAGATTTTTTTTTTTTTTAAAGAACAGCTCAGATAATGTCTGAGCCTCTTACTTTAAAAAGGGAGGCCCAGAATCCCAATAAAAAGTCACCCAAAGTGGGGAGCTGGGCACAACGGGCCCCTAACACTGGGTCCAAGCCTGCAGGGTGGTCCTTGGTGGGCTTCTTTGGAATCCTGTCCACTATGCCAAGTAAACGTCCATGAAAGAACATCCAGCCTAAGAAAAAGTAATAAAGAGTTTATGTGAGCCAAAATGACAGCAATTGTCAGGAAGCAACATCTCAATGGATTGCAGTTTGATCCCGGTGTGGGGCATGCAGGAGACAGCTGATAAATGATTCTCTCTCATCGTTGATGTTTCTGTATCTCTCTCTCTATCCCTTCTTCTCTGAAACCAATAAAAATATTTTTTTAAATAAAAAATCTCAACGGATTGAGAAAATGCTTGGGAGAATGGCAGTTTTGCAGTTTATTTTATGTATTAGAATCAAAGGAGGAGAAACTTAAGGAGAGTCACAGGAAACTGTGGGGGAGGAACAAACTTTCCTCTAGCTTCAAGGTTCCTCTGGCTGGTCCAATAATCAAATAGACACAAGACAGATTAGTAAGAGAACATAAGCAAATTTAATACATACATACGTATGGGAACCCTGCATACATGAGAGGCGCGAACCCCACAGGGATGAAAGGTTCAGAGTTAGAATGGGGGCTCAGATATATAAGACATTCTGAGTTAGGGAGGAAGTAAGGTGCCTTAGGAGCTTCAAAGACTCATTGTGGGAGATAGGAAAAGCAGCTAGGTTCGCCCCACCCTATAGACAGAACAAAAGAGGTAATCTCTGATAATCTTCCATTATGGGCAAGGCCCCTAATTCAAGTTCTTCTGGGTAGTCAAGGGAAGGGAAGAAGTTTCTCTTGAGCTGACTGACAGTTGCCTTTGTGCAAAACAATCTGCCTACTACAGAGACATATCTTGGGGTTACTCCTTCTGAACCACCCTGCCCCCACACAAAATCCATTGGTAGTAGATTAAGGGGATGGGAGAAAGCAAAGTGGGGAAATCTCTGGGATTGGATAAAAATGGAGAGGCTTCTTTTATATTGGTGGGTATAATTTAGTTAAAAGTTAACATGTACAGCACATAGAGACGGTCTTCAGGGAACAAGATAACCTGAAGGTTCTGTGGTCTCTTGCTCTGGTGGGGTAGGTGTGACCTGTATGGTCTGGAAAAGCAGATCACTCTGACATCCCAAGGGTAAGTTGCCTTAGATGCAAAAAGACAACAGACAGGCTCACTTAAGGTAACGGTTGACCTTTGTCAAGGAAGCTATAGGCCTAGAGCATGTCTATCACTATTATCCATTTTTAGTTAGGAATTTTTATGTTCAGATCATCTTCTGTGGTTATTTTGGTGTCTGAGTTTGTAAGACCCATCATGCAGGCCTCCCCTGAGCTATTCAAGTGCATAGTATGTGGCACCTTTTTTGTCCAACAGGATCAAGCTTGGTTACATCTAACAGAAAAATTCAAAATAAAAGGATTAACAAGATATAATTTTATTTATCCTTTATTCCAAGAAGACAATTGGTTATCAGGGTTTGTTTGGAGGTTCATGGGTCAGGGACTTTCCATTTTATTACACCGCTAGAGGCCTGGTACACAAAATGCATGCACTTGGGGAGTGGGGGTCCCTCCGTCCGCCCTCTCGCAATCTGGAAGCCCTTGGGGGATGTCCATCAGTCGGACATCCTTAGTGCTGCCACAGCTTCTGGCTGAGCGGTGCTCCCCCTGTGGGAGTTCACTAACAACCAGGGGGCAGCTCCTGCATTAAGCATCTGCCCCCTGGTAGTCAGTGCACGTCATAGCGACCAGTCATTCTGCCGTTCAGTCAATTTGCATATTAGCCTTTTATTATATAGGATTGTGCACAATTTCCTTTTTTGTTTGTTTGTTAATCCTCACCCAAGGATATTTTTCCATTAATTTTTAGAGAGAGTAGAAGAGAGAGTGGGGAGAGAGAGAGAGAGAGAGAGAGAGAGAGAGAAACACTGATGTGAGAGAAACACATTGATTGGTAGCCTCCTGCATGCATCCTGATCAGGGCCCAGGACTAAGCCTACAACCCAGGTATGTGCCCTTGACCAGAATCAAACCTGGAACCCTTCAGCCTGGGGGCTGATGCTCTTTCCACTGAGCCAAACCAGCTAGGTCTACACAATTTTCCTTTTTAAAGGTTGCCTCATAGTATAAGATGGCTGCTGGAGATCTAGTCAGACATCTGCTTTCCATGCAGCAAAAAGACTGATTGAGAAGGATGTGCCCTTTACTATTAAGGATGCTTCTTGGCAGTTGCACCCACAATTTCTGCTTACATCCAGTGGCCATAAGTTTTCTTCATGACTGCATCTAGTTGCAAGAGAGGCTGTGAAATATTTTGTTCCAGGAACAAAAACAAACAAAAACAAACAAACAAACCTCCCCAAACAGAGGCTCAATTACTAAGAAAGAAAGGAGAATGATTACTGGAGGATAATGAGCCACCTTTGTCACTGCAATAATATATATTCATTCCCTAAAAGTGAGACCTGCTTCAACCTCTCCAGTGCAAGGTGAAGGTTGGTGATAGTGACCTAGTAAAGTATCCTCAGGACAAGGATCTGGCTTCCACCCCACTTGGGTCTTTGGGTGATCTGAAAGCCAAATGTGGATACAAATGTATACTTAAGAGTATAAACGAGGAAAAAATAATTTAGTATTACCAGTCACATAATAATTAAAGCTCTCATGTTTTCATAGAATGTTTGTAATCACACATACAAAATCGCCAGATATGTCTGGTGATTTATAATGTTGAACTTAGATGTTTACTGTAGATAGCTCTTTAAATGTAACTAACTCCCATTGTATGAATTCAGAGATAACAGCTGAGGATTTGGGAGATAAAGATTCTTGGTTTTTCTTCTTAGCATCTTTTCTGCCCACCAGAAAATGCTGGAGTTACTTAGATTCTGTTCTGGATTTTCTCCTCATTGTCATCCTTCCTCCCTGAGCTTTTCCAAATGTATTATGTTTAAGAGTAGACTCATCCTTTGATTTCCCAAATTTGTGTTCCTTTTGTCCCCCAACTGAATTAAAAGCACCAATTTTGGCCTAAGCTAGAGACCCCTCCTCACAGCTCACATTCAAGCAAGAGTGCCATGCATTCTACTTCCTTCTCTCAGTTTCATTTTCTCTAAACGCCTTGCCATCAGCCCCAGGGCCAGGGAATCACCCTATCTTGCTGGATTACAGTGGGAACCTCCATGCCTCCCGCCATCATCCATACTGATCTTGCCTAAAATTCAACTCTGCCCCAGTCCTTCCCCTCCTTAAATTAACTCTGGTAGTTTCAAAGAATTAAATCTAAACTCAACATGTCCTGAAAGGCTCCATGACCTGGCCTCTCTCTTGCTCCTCCTCATCTGGACCTTTACAAATTCCAAATTCCAGCCATTCCAAACTTCTTTTAGGACTGATGACCTCGTGTTCTCTTTCATCTTTAAGCCCATGCACATGAGATTCCTCCCCAACTAGATTCTTATTTCTCTTGGGTTCACAGAGATGTCTCTCCCCTCTAAGATGTCCTCTCTGCCCCACAAGTTGGAGTTAGGCTCCTCCTCTAACACTTGCTCACAGCACTATATTGCAACTTCATGTTTCACTGACTATTTGCTCAGCTAGTCTATACACCCTATGCAGGCAGGGCTGTATCCTTCACACTTGGCACAGAGTCTTGGGTATCTTTGGCTCAGGAAGTATGTATTGAATTCCATTGGATTGCATCAAGCTCCTCTCAGCCCACACTGGAGTTATATATATTCTGCAAAGTTTGGGGAGGTTCTTTGGCCCATGATTCAAGACTTTGCCTGGTCTACCTTCTCTAGCCATCTTTTTCATGAGAGTCTCACAAAGAAATGAGTGTTGTCCCTTTGGACCCTTTCTCAATACTCAGCAGTGACACTGCAATGGGGAAACCCCAGTGGCTAGAGTATTCCAGCAAATTCCTTGAAGGTAAGACCATAGCCATTCTGCTTACACCTATATCCCTAATGCCTAATATAGAACCAGACACAAGGCAGATGCTCCATGAACATTTCTTGAATCAATGAAGCAACTCTCCAAAGCTGAGAAGAAATTCTGATTGGCACATATGTTTTTTTAAAATTTAAATTCTTTATTGTTTAATGTATTACATAAGTCTCCCTTTTCCCCTATTGACCTCTCCCGGCCGCCCCCAACTCCTAGCACATGCCCTCACCCACCGCACCCCTCTCCTTGTCTGTGTCCATTGGTTATGCTCATATGCATGCATACAAGTCCTTTGGTTGATCTCTAACCCAATCACCCCGCCGGCTTCCCTCATAGGTTGGACAGTATTCGATGCTTCCATGACTCTGGTTCTGTTTTTGTTCATCCGTTTATGTTGTTCATTATATTCCACAAATGAGTGAGATCATGTGATATTTATCTTTCTCTGACTGGCTTATTTCACCTAGCATAATGCTCTCCAGTTCCATTCATGCTGTTGAAAACGGTAAGAATTCCTTTTTTATTTTACAGCAGCGTAATAGTCCATTGTGTAGATGTACCACTGTTTTTTTTGTGTTTTTAAAAAATATATTTTACTGATTTTTTACAGAGAAGAAGGGAGAGGGATAGAGACTTAGAAACATCGATCAGCTGCCTCCTGCACATCTCCTACTGGGGATGTGCCCGCAACCAATGTACATGCCGTTGACCGGAATCAAACCTGGGACCCTTCAGTCTGCAGGCCAATGCTCTATCCACTGAGCCAAACAGGTCAGGGCTGTACCACCGTTTTTTAATCCACTCATCTGCTGATGGGCACTTAGGCTGTTTCCAAATCTTAGCTATTGCAAACTGTGCTGCTATGAACATAGGAGTGCATATATCCTTTTGACTGGTTTTTCTGTTTTCTTGGGATATATTCCTAGAAGTGGTATTACTGGTCAAATGGCAGTTCCATTTTTAATTTTTTGAGGAAATGCCATACTGTCTTCCACAGTGGCTGCATCAGTCTGCATTCCCACCAGCAGTGAAGGAGGGTTCCCTTTTCTCTGCATCCTCTCCAGAACTTGTCATTTCTTGATTTGTTGATGATAGCCATTCTAACAGGTGTGAGATGTTACCTCATTGTTGTTGTGATTTGCATCTCTTGGATGATTAGTGACTTTGAGCATGTTTTCATATGTCTCTTGGCCTTCCTTATGTCTTCTTTTGAAAAGTATCTATTTAGGTCCTTTGCCCATTTTTTGATTGGATTGTTTATCTTCATTTTATTAAGTTGTAGGAGTTCCCTATACATTTTGGAGATTAAACCCTTATTGGAGATAACATTGGCAAATATGTTCTCCCATGCAGTGGGCTTTCTTGTTGTCTTGTTGATGGTTTCTTTTGCTGTGCAGAAGCTTTTTATTTTGATGTATTCCCATTTGTTTATTTTCTCCTTAGACTCCATTGCCCTAGGAGCTGTATCAGTAAAGATATTGCTACAACAAATGTCTGCTATTTTGGTGCCAATGGCTTCTTCTAACATTTTTATGGTTTCCCGTCTTTTGTTTACGTTATTCATTTTGAGTTTATTTTTATGTATGGTGTAAGTTTGTGGTCTAGTTTCATTTTTTTGCATGTATTCATCCAATTTTCCCAACACCATTTATTGAAAAGACTATCTTGACTCCACTATATGCTCTTGCCTCCTTTGTGAAATATTAATTGAGTTTTGGGTCGATTTCTGGGTCTCTGTTCATTTCCATTGGTCTATATGTCTATTCTTGTGCCAGTAGCAGACAGTTTTGAAAACAGTAGCTTTGTAATATAGCTTGATATCTGGTATTGTGATCCCTCCAACTTTGTTCTTCTTTCTTAAGATTGCTGCAGCTATTCGGGGTCTTTTTTTGTTCCAGATGAATTTTTGGTGTTTGTTCTAGATCTTTGAAGTATGCTATTGGTATTTTAACGGGGATTGCATTGAATCTATAGATTGCTTTGGGTAGGATGGACATTTTAATGATGTTGATTCTACCAATCCATGAATATGGAATATTATTCCATTTGTTTATGTCTTCCTCTATCTCTTTTTTCAGCATTCTGTAATTTTCTGAGTACAGGTCCTTTACCTCCTTGGTTAAATTTATTCCTAGGTACCTTAATTTTTGTGTTACAATGGTAAATGGGTTTTTTTTTTTTTTTTAGTTTCTTTTTCTGTGAGTTTATTATTGGTGTATAAAAAAGTGGTAGATTTGTGGGTGTTAATTTTATATCCTGCTACATTGCTGAATTCATTTATTAAGTCTAGTAGTTTTATGATGGAGTCTTTAGGGTTTTCTAAGTACAATATCATGTCATCTGTGAATAATGACAATTTTACTTCTTCTTTTCCAATTCAGATGCATTTTATTTCTTCTTGTCTGATCACTATTGCTAGCACTTCCAGTACTATGTCAAACAGGAGTGGTGAAAGTGGGTATCCCTATCTCATTCCTGTTCTTAGGGGAAATGGTTTTAGTTTTTGCCAGTTGAGTATGATGCTGGCTGCAGGTTTGTCATATAAGGTTTTTATTATGTTGAGGTATGATCCCTCTATTCCCACTTTGCTGAGAGTTTTTATCAGGAAAGGGTGTTGGATTTTGTCAAATGCCTTTTCTGCATCAATTGATATGATTATGTGATTTTTGTCTTTCAATTTGTTTATGTGATGTATCATGTTTATTGATTTGCAGATATTATACCAGCCTTGCATCCCTGGGATAAATCCCATTTGGTCATGGTGTATGATCTTTCTACTGTAATGCTGGATCAGATTTGCTAAGATTTTGTTGAGGATTTTAGCATCTATACTCAGCAGAGATATTGGCCTAGTAATTCTCTTTCTTTGTAGTGTCTTTATCTGGTTTTGGGATTAGGGTAATGCTGGCTTCATAGAAAGAGCTTAGAAGTGTTGCTTCCTCTTGAATTTTTTGGAATAGTCTGAGAAGGATAGGTTTTAGTTCTTCTTTGAATGTTTGGTAAAACTCCCCTGTGAAGCCAGCTGGCCCTGGGCTTTTGTTTGTTGGAAGTTTTTTTGATGACTGCTTAAATTTCCCCTTAGTTATCAGCCTGTTGAGGTTTTTTTATTCTTCTTGGTTGAATTTGGAAGGTCGTATTTTTCTAGGAATATGTCCATTTCCTCTGGGTTGTTAAGTTTGTTGGAATAGAGTTGTTCATAATATTTTTTGACAATCCTTTGTATTTCTGTAGGGTTTGTTGTTATATTGCCTCTTTCATTTCTGATTTTGTTTGTTTGGTCCTCTCTCTTTGCTTCTTGGTGAGCTTGGCTAGAGGTTCATCAATCTTGTTTATCCTTTCAAAGAACCAGCTCTTGGTTTCAACGATCTTTTGTATTGTTTTTTTGTCTCTATGTCATTTATTTCTGCACTGATCTTTATTATCTCCTCCCTTCTGCTCACGCTGGGATTTTCTTGTTGTTCTCTTTCTAATTCTTTAAGTTGTAGAGTTAGATAACTTATTGCCATTTTTTCTTATTTTCTGAGGTAGGCCTGTATGCTATGAACTTTCCTCTCAGGGCTGCTTTCACTGTGTCCCAAGGTTTTGGATTGTTTTGTTTTCATTGTCATTTGTTTCCAGGATGTTTTTTATTTCTTCTTTGATCTCTTTGGTAACCCAATCATTGTTTAATAGCATGCGATTCAGCCTCCAAGTGTTTGAATTTTTTTTAATTTTGTTTTTATTGTAGTTGATTTCTAATATTATGCCATTGTGGTCTGAGAAGATGCTTGATATGATTTCAATCTTCTTGAATTTGGAGAGACTTTGCCTGTGACCCAATATGTGGTCTATTTTTGAAAATGTCCCATGTGCACTTGAAAAGAATGTAGATTCTGTAGCGTTGGGATGAAATGTTCTGAAGATATCATTTAAGTCCATCCAATCTAGTAAGTCATTTAGGATAGCTGCTTCTTTGCTGATTTTTTGTCTAGAGGATTTATCCAGTGATGTCACTGAGGTATTAAAGTCCCCTACTATGATCGTATCGCTGTCGATCTCTCCCTTGATATCTTCCAGAAGTTTTTTTAATGTATTTGGGTGCTTTTGCATTGGGTGTGTATATGTTTACCAGAGTTATATCCTCTCATTGTATCGATCCCTTTAGTATTTTGAAGTGGCCTTCCTTATCTCTTGTTATGGCCTTCACTATAAGGTCTATTTTGTCAGATATAAGTATTGTTATCCCAGCTTTTTTTTCATTAACATTTGCCTGAAAGATATTTTTCCATCTCTTCACTTTCAGTCTGTGTGAATCTCTTGTTCTGAGATGGGTCTCTTGTAGACAACATATATATGGGTCATATTTTCTTATCCATTCAGCCACTCTTTGTCTTTTGATTGGAGCATTTAGTCCATTTACGTTTAAAGTTATTATTGATAGGTACTTGTGTGTAGCCATTTTTATTATTTTTGTCTGTGTTCCTTCTTCTCCCCTTTTTATTTATTTTTTCTTCTTTTTACATCAGTCCCTTTAGCATTTCTTGCATTGCTGGTTTGGTAGTGATAAACTCCCTTAGTGTTTCTTTGTCTGTGAAGCTCCTGATTTTGCCTTCAATTTTGAATGATAGCCTTGCTGGATAGAATATTCTTGGATTCATTCCCTTACTTTGCATCACTTTGCATACTTCCTTCCATTCTTTTCTGGCCTGATGTGTTCCTGTTGAGAAGTCATTTGATAATCTAATGGGCAATCCCTTGTAGGTAACTTTCTGTGTCTCTTTAGCAGCCTTTAAGATTCTCTCTTTGTCTTGTACATTTGCCATTGTAATTATGACATGTCTTGGTATGGATCCTTTTTGGTTCATCTTATTTGGGACTCTCTGTACTTGTGTAACTTTTTTCTTCCCCATATCAGGGAAGTTTTCTGTCATTATTTCTTCAAAGAAATTTTCTAATCCTTGCTTCTCTTCTTGTCCTTCTGGAAGCCCTATTATATGTATGTTATTTTGTTTTGCATTGTCCCAAAGCTCCCTTAGGCTCTCCTCCTGCTTTTTAATTTTTTCCTCTAGTTGCTGTTCAGATTGGGCTTGTTTCTGTACTTTATCTTCTAACTCACTAATTCGGTCCTCTGCTTCTTCTACTAAAATATGTTTTTATTGAATTTTTTTAGAGAGAGAGGAAGGGAGAGGGTGAGAGATAGAAACATTGAAGAGAGAAAAACGTTGATTGGCTGCCTCCTTCATGCCCCCTACTGGGGATCCAGCCTGCAACAGTGGCATGTGCCCTGACATTGGTGCATGGGACGATGCTCAACCAGCTGAGCTACACTGGCCAGGCTAAAGGCTTTTTTTCTTTTTTACAATATTTATGACTTGCTTTGATCATATAAAATTTTCTAGAAAAATACAGTTCATTGAATGAAAAAAGATAGGAAAAGTGTTTTATAAATTATTCTGATTTGGTGTTTGGATGATATAATATCCATATTCACAATTTTAGAAGTGCTATCCCACCCTGATGACAGATAGCCAAGAGGGGTCATTTTAGTGGGTGCAGAGGGAGTGTTCTCCATGGTAAGGAGAATAAGTGTAGCCAATGAGGGGAAGGGTGAGTGACAGACCACAAGGTGGCTGTTTAGGGCAGGCTCCCCACTGCTAAACAAATCACCACGAGAAACAAGGGGTAACCCTCCAGACTGGTGTCCCCAGTCCAGAAAGACCAGAAGCCGATTGGCTAAGGAGTCTTCTGGCCTTGCGCTAGGATATTTGAGACAAGAGGACTAGCTTGAAGCCAGTGAGAGTAAGTGGGCAGAGAACTAGAGACAAGGGAAAGATTGGCTGATGTTGGATGGAGGGACAGCAATGGAGAAGGAGAGGTCCTCCTTGGCTGGCTTGGGAGGGCCCATAAGGGAGGGAGGCCTAATCGAGGCCGTGGGTCATGTCACCTGAATAGGATTTGGAGGTAAGCCCAGGATGAGCTGCCACTGCCTACTGCTCTCCAAGTAGCAAACTTGGGGTGGCTGAAGCCAGGGCGATGGCTCCCCTTCCCCATGGAACCCTCCCAGGTGTCTGCACCAAATGTTAGGGTCACCGAAGGAGGAACGCACGAGGCCAAACACAATAAGGGATTATAAATTTATTAGATCATCTGCAAACCACATGGGCTGAGCCCTCAAATGGTGTCGAGGTTGGGGAGTCAGAGATTTTAAAGGACTCCAGGAGGGCTTTTCCTGGCTGGAAACTCTCTGGGTGGTCCAGATCCTGGTTAAGTCTGGAGGGGAAGGATAATGGTCTTAGCAAATGGAAGGTGGTCTAAGGCAGTGGTCGGTCGCCAACCTTTTGGACCTCACGGACCACCAGTGGTCCGCGGACAACCGGTTGGTGACCACTGGTTTAGGGGAAAGGGATTGTCGGTTGTGAAGTGGGCTAAAGGTCAGTTCCCAGGGGAGGGGGTATCGATTTGATCAGACCTAATAGTTTGCTCTTCCTTTAGATGGGGATAATCATGTACAACCCAGAGGTTGTTTGGGGGATTAAATAAAATAATACACTGATTAAATAATGTGGCTCATATTCAAACTTACGTACTATAATTAAAGCCATTGTGGAGCCCAGGTTCCACCGGCTGACTTTCCACTCCACAAAGCCTCTTGGGGGAAGCTTCTTCTTTTTCTTTTCTTTTCTTTCTTTCTTTCTTTCTTTCTTTCTTTCTTTCTTTCTTTCTTTCTTTCTTTCTTTCTTTCTTTCTTTCTTTCTTTCTTTCTTTCTTTCTTTCTTTCTTTTTTTACCCCACAGAGCCCTGCTGTACTTGTACTCTGGAGACTCATAGAGGACGAGGTCCTTTCTTCAGTCAGGCTGACCGAAACAGAGCCAGCCCTCCCTCCCCTTCCCAGCCACAGCTGTGTCTTGGAAAGCTGGAGGCTGGGGCTCCTAATAGAGAGCAGACCTCCCAATCTCCTCATTCCCCCCTCCCCTCCCCTCACAGTGGTTTTCAAATTAAAAGTAACTAAGAGCTACAGAGGAGAGGGGAGGAGGAGACACAAAGATGTTAAGGAAATGGGGCTCCCTCCCTAGGAAAAGGGTATTAAAAGCTGGATCTAGAGCCACATCTTTCTCACCTCTGAGGAGTGCAGGCCCTCCTGAGCTGGGTGGGCCACAAACAGCTGGCAACCTCTGGTCCTCATTGAGGTCTCTAGGCAGCCATGGTGTTAGGAACCCTAGGAGAGGGTGCAGCTGCTCACCTGCACCTCGAAAATGCTTTCTGCTTCTCCCTGAAGATGAGAGAGAGAGAGAGAGAGAGAGAGAGAGAGAGAGAGAGAGAGAGATCCAAGGAACCCAGAAGAGACGCTGCACCCTTGGGTCCAGGCAGCTTGAGGAAGAAGAGGAGGTGTGGGAGGAAGTCTGGAGAGAGAACTGTCACCTCAAGTTACACAGGCCAGTGGGGACCTTTTGGGAGAACTAATTCTTCCTCCTCCTTTTCGAAGACGTGGGCTTCTCTGAATTCTGAGTGTGTAAAGAGGCTTGGAGCAAACTCCCAAGCCTCCCCTGGGTTCGGATCCAAGGCAAGGGCTGGGTGCCCACCGGTCTACCTGCCCCCAGGGACCCCACATCTGGGCGCCACATCCACAAGCCTCCTCGGAGTCTTCCCCACGAAGAATCCCTGGCGCGACACAGGGGGGCAGCTCCCACTCAGGAATTGAAGCGGGTCGGGGAATGGGCAGCTGGCGCCGTTTTCTTTGACAAATCACCAAAGGGCCCTTTATTTTCTTTTTTAAAAAAATATATTTTATTGATTTTTTTACAGAGATGAAGGGAGAGGGATAGAGAGCCAGAAACATCGATGAGAGAGAAACATTGATCAGCTGCCTCCTGCACATCCGCTACCGGGGATGTGCCCGCAACCAAGGTACATGCCCTTGACCGGAACCGAACCTGGGACCCTTCAGTCCTCAGGCCAACGCTCTATCCACTGAGCCAAACCGGTCAGGGGAAGGGCCCTTTATTTTCAAGTCGGGAAGCTAGACGTGTGCCCCCACCCTACCAAAAATCACACGTTTGTTTCCCTGTGATTTTCACAACGAACGGCTTTGATAACGGTTACAATCCTAGGTCTTCTAAGGCAAAAGGACCCTCGGAATTCTACGAGGAAAGGGGAACGGGGTGGAGCTGACAGCCGGGGAGGAGTGGGGTAGAAATAAAAGCCAACGCAGCGGGGAACGCCCACGCCCCCGAAATCCGAAGGTGGGACGCCGGAGCTGCAGCCGCGGTGAGGGCCGGGCGGGGGACAAAGAGCGACTCTGGGAGGCGGGGCCGGGGAGATTTGGTTTTTGTTTTCAGTGACCATTTTAATTTGGTTGTAAAAATTTTGCGGGGGCCTCTCTTTTAGAAGGCTGGCTCCATGACATCTCTTTGTGCCCTCGCATCCAATTTCACGTCGCCTGCGGGCCTAGACGTGCGAGGCCGCGCCAGCACCGCCGCGCTCCCCGAACTTCCCGGCCCAGCTCAGCCCCGGAGATGGGCCTCCTTCCCAGAGTCCCCGTTTGGGGAGAAAACCTTCATTCTTAACCCCATGATGATTTCTCAAGAAAACACACACACACACACACACACACACACACACACAAGAATGCGGGCTGGGACCTTCGAACAGCTGCGCGGGCCGGCGAAGGTCACCTCTCCAGGCGCACAGGGCGGCCTCGTACCCAGCGGTGGCCCTGGCAGCAGCCGACGGAGAGGAGAACAGACCTCGCAGTCCGCGCTGGCCAGGCGCCGCTGCTTGCTCCTCCCCCCCCCCCCGGGGCTCCGGGACCCCCCGGCGTCGGGGACACAATCTGGAAGGATCTCAAAACAACCCCCATCCCGCCGGGGCCACTGCCCCGCGCACACCCGAAGCTGGGGAGCCTCGGCGGAGCGCCGACGGCGGGATTCAAACCCGCCTATGAGCAGTGGGAGGGGCGGGCGAGCGGGGGCTGCGGGCTGGGCTGGTGGTGAGGAACGGACCGCCTCCCTCCAGCCCGGGGGTGGCTCCTGACCACCGGGTTTATTTTGATTTTGCAGGGACGGCAGATGTTGACCTCTCTCCTTCTTTGCTCGGCCGAGACTCGGCTACGGCGTCCCCCAGCCATTTGCTGCCCTGCGCCACCCCCCACCGGTGCGCCATCCCAGGAGCCAGCTCCCCAGGCCTTTCAACCCTCTGGAATGTCACACATGGAAACCTTTAGCAAATGTTTGTTAATGATCTTCACAAAGGCATCATTCAAATGAGGCAGGTAATTACTACCAGAAGGACAGCTGGGTGCGCACTTGCTCATCCAGGCTCTCTGCGAATTTCAACTCGTGAGGAGTTAGGGCCCCAAGACACCCCGGGCGAGCCCCGTTTTCTGGCCCCCTTAAGCGACTCCGAAATGAACTGGGAAGTTGCTATTTGTAGGCGGGAGCCCTGGGGTCCTGCCTTCAGGTGACTCTGGTGCGACAGGGCTGGTGCTTTCGGTAGCAGAGCAGGCCTTCCTGGGCAGCTCCTAGCTTCGGCTTCTCCTCTCTTGAGTACTTGCTCTGAAACCTGCATCTCAACTTGTCTGTACTGAGAGCATGAAAGCCAGCACCCGCTTCCCCCCATGATTCCGCACTCTGATTTCTATGGGGGCCGTTCGTCCCCGTTCGCCATCTACAAACATTACGGTATCCTGTTAGCATTCCGAACAAGGGGCTGTTCATATATTTGCCTTCAATGATTTCCTGAAGGAACATGTGGAAGTAATAGTGAGCAGTGCAGTCACCGAGCTGAAGATGCACGGGAGGCTGGCGCGCAGGAGGGCTGCAAGCTGGGGCCCTGGCCCAGCCCCAGGCGCTTCCCGAGCCTGACACCCTGGGAGTCCACCCCTCTTAAACAGCACCCCTGGGAGTACTTCTTCGTGACCCTCCTCTGCCTGTGTCCCGGGTCCACCCTCCTGATGAGAGAGAAGGGGGTGGCTGGCCAGCGTTCCAGTGTCAAACTGGCCGGGGGAATTCGGAGAGTGCGTGGTGGGATGGGGGTAACGGGTGCCTCCCCCTCCACCGAACCAGAGAATTCAAACTTGGAGTAGGCGGGGAGACGAATGCGCTCCCCTCCCCCGCCGTCGCCTGGGAGCCCCACTCCACCCAGGTCTAGTTCCTGGAGCGTCAGCGCCCCCTTTCCTTCGCGAGCAGCATCGTCGTCCTGCCTCGCGCCTTGGGAATAAGGTTTGGGGCTCCGCTCTTAGCTCCCCCGACTTTGGAAGGGTCGGAACCAGCACCGCGGGAGGGAGTTCGGGGAGGGGAAAAGTGCACCCTCCCCGTGAACGCGGCGGTGGCGGGCCGTCGAGGACGACTTCGCAGCGCCAAGCCCGGGCCTTTTAACGTACGTGATGGAAGCCAGGGCCACCTCGCACAGATAACCCCGAAAACAAAGGCGCGACAAGATAAGTGGCTCCAGGGAGGGAAAGGTCGTCCTTTCGGAGGACGTCCCAAACCCGCGCAGACCCTGGGTTCTTTGTGCCCTCTTCCTATCAAGCCAGTTTCCAAAACAGCAACAAAAGACAACAAACAAAAACCCCACCGTCTTCATATGGGACTCAACAGTTTGTCTAATCCCATTAAAGGATTAGTAACTACAGGGCCCTTTTCCTAACAGACCAGGTTCAAGACGCGCAACCGCTCGGAGACCTCTCCGAAACCGCCCTATTTCTAGACGGGCCGGGAGCGGCTACCGAAGGGCCCTTCTCCATCCCAGGCTTATATTCTCTCTGGGCATTGCGTGCGATTTTTACGTATCGGTTGTCTTCCTTTCGAAGAGAAGACTAAGCGTAGGGTGATGCCCCCCAAACCAGGAGGCAAACTCATTCTGGAAATGATGGGCAGTTTGTATTTTCACGAACATCTTTCCCGGCAGAGCATCAACACCTCCTCCCTCCCACCACCCCCACCCCATCTGGTCTGCTTCTCCCCGCCCCCCCAGTTGTTGTCGAAGTCTGGGGGTTGGGGCAGGACCCCCTGGTCGCGTAAGAGCTCAGGGCGAACACCATCTGAAGGTTGGGAGATTGGAGGAAACTTTTATTTTGAAAAAGCCAAGGGGGGTGGGGCTTCATTTCCTGACAGCTATTTACTTAGAGCAAATGATTAGTTTTAGAAGGATGGACTATAACATTGAATCAATTACAAAACGCGGTTTCTGAGCCCATTGCAGTTGGAGCTAGAGGGAGAGAAACAGAGGGGACTGCCAGGGAGGACTGGAGGCCGTGGACACACTTTTTACTGCAGATGTAGGATATTCATTGCGAATTGACATAAGAGGAGAAGGTAAGGGAGAAGAAAAAAAATGATTTTTGTTTCTAAAAGACGTCCCTGTCAGGCCTTCTGGGCTAGAAGTGAAGTAATTTCACTCAAGCTTTGGGCAATGAGAAAAAACAACAACCCCAAAACAAAATTGGAGTGGAATTCCAGTGGAGTGTCCAGACAGTAATTTATTTTGAATAAATTTCACTTGGAGGGAAGATAGCCATAGAGTTAGAAAGTCTAGGGAATTAAAAAAAACACACACACATTTTCCAGACCTATTTTTAAAAGCAGTGTTTTTCTAACAACTCTATGGCCTCCCAAAGAAATTGTTTAGGCTTACATTTTTGAGGTTTCTTTTGGGGTTGGGGTGGAATTGGTGTATGCTGGGATGAGCACCAAGTAACGCTGGGAGTGGGGGCAGAGGTGTTGGCCTTCGTTTTGGCAATGGGTTCTGGAAGGCGACAGGTTTTTAATGAGTATTTTCATTCTTTGCTCGCGGTTTGGCGGGACAACGTTGCAGCCGGTGGCACGGAGCACGGCTGGAACACCGGGGGAGGTGGGGAGAGGAGAGTGTCGAGGGAGGCGCGGGAGGAGTTGCGGGGAGGATGGGAGTGAAGGGCTCGGCTGGAGGAGGCCGGACCTTGAGTGCCCGCCTGGTGCAGTCGGCGCCGTCTCAGGGCGCAGAATTAATGGACGGCGCAGCGCGGGCCGCGAGCTGGGGCCAGACTTAGCGCAACCGTGGCGGCTGCAAGACAAGCAGAGGGGGCGCGGACTTGGGCGAGGGTCTGGGGAGCTCCCCAGCGGTTTGTGGGACCCGCGAAGCGCGAGAAGAGCGGGCGCCAGCCCCGCAGTGCGCCCGGAGTGGAGCGCCGTAACGCGGGGGCGACGGCGGCGCGGGCGGGAGGTCTGGAGTAATGACAAACACATTTGGCCCCGAGTGAAGAAGTCGTCGCCTGGCATTCCAGCGACTGGGGTTTGAGGAATTTCGACTGCGCTCCAAGGGGCCCTGGTTTGCGCTGTGCTCCCCACCGCCGTCGGCCTCTGCACGCCCCCTTCCTCGGTGGACCCGCTTCTGCAAAGCTCCGACTCTGCTGCTGCCCAGTCCCGGCCACAGGAAGGAAAGAAGTAGGTCGCCGGAAAAGTGCCCAACTTTTTGCATGAAAGCTAGGGATGACTCGGAATGGAGAAGCTCGGTTCCAGGTAAGACAGGCAGAGGGAGGCAAGCCGCCTTCACCACCTACCGCTGGGCACCGAAGCCCTGGACCTCCCTCGCCTGCCCCTTCCCGCGCGGGGGTGCGTGGCACTCGCCGCCTGCACGAGCCCCGCGCTGCTGCGTCCTCGCCAGGGTCCCATCTGTACTGCGCTCTCTGCGCGGGCCTTCTGCCTCCTTCTCGGCTGCGGAGCGGTCTCCTTGCTCCCTCTCTTCCTCTGCCGTCTATCCCCATGGAAATCGGCTTTTACACGAGAGATTAAGTTTTCCCCGCAGCGCAAGGGGAGCGGGTGACGTCCATTTGGCTCGCGGTTCTGTTAGAAAAGGGTGGTCGCGGCCCGTTCAGAGCGAGAGGGAGTGTGGCCCGACCCGCGTAGGGCTACCCGAGGGGCCAGGAGCCCCGGCTGCCTGTCCAGGTGTGCAGGAGCTGCCAGCCGCCCAGCCAAAGGTCTCGGCCTGGAGGGAAGTTCTGGGCTGTCTCTCTGTCGGCTGTCCGTCCTCCCGCAGCCAGAGCGCCCGTCGAGCCCCACTAAGACATTAGGTTGCACATAAAGAGGGTCTGGGAGAACTTGCCACTCATCCCCGAGAGTGAGAGGCAAACCCGGCTGGAGAGGGAGCATGAATGGCCCTTATCAGGTCCGGCTGCCCCGCGCCTGGCTGGGCTGCCTGGAAAAGCTTGGGGCTGGGCGGTGTGGGAAATGGTTTTTTGGCTCCACAGCCTAATTGCTCAACGTTTTGGACCGCCTCGCCTCGCCGCGGTCGCTCCCGACCAGAACTAAGCAGCTTTTTAGAACAGGAAGAGACATTCAGGGCAAATGGGCGCGACAATCAGCCGCACAGCTCCTGGGACGAACACCCTTGAGCCCAGAGAGCCCACGGGCCGCTGGAGGGGAGGGGGTGGCGCCCCGGGCGTGCGCAACCGTCTGCTGCCTCCTAGGCTCCGGTTTTTACGCGCCTCCCCCCTCCCTCCCCCCATCCCCAATCTGACCCTTCGGTCTGTGGTGCTGCTGCTTTGCATCTCTTCCCCTCCTCCCTCCCCCACTCTGCTTCCTCTTTTCCACAATCCTCACGATAAAGGGGGCCCTTCCAACGCTCCCCTACAGGCGAGGGCCCGACCAGCCTCGCTTTGATGCCCTGCTTCGGGTTCTTGCTGTCTTGCTTTTGGTTTGACCCAAGTGTAGGATTTGGAGTCCTGAGATCGAGGAGGGAAGCAGAAGAAGGAGGTGGGGTGGGGGCAGTGGACACCAGTAAGGAACGCGTAGCTGACCCTCTGCTCTTGCGCCAGCCTTCTCTAGACCGAGAAGGACCCCAAGCAGAGCCCCAGCTCCCGGCTCCCGGCCCCAGGTCCGCTGTCCTCCCAGGGCGCGGACTGGGGAAGGGTGGAAGGGTGGAAGGGTGGAAGGGGAGGGGCTTCGGGCTTGGCTTTCCAGCTGCAAACGCGTCTGGCGCCGAGGCGGGCCGGTTTTGTGCCTCCTGGGGACCAGCCGTGGGCGGCGCGCAGCGCTGGGACGCGTCCTGGGGACCCGGTGGTCAGCGCCTTCCCGCAAACTCCAGCGGTGGGGGACTCTTCTGGCCTCCCTGGACCTGCGAGACGCTTACATGTTGCTGATGGAAAAGTAGCAATTCTGAAGAGTTAAAAGGCTGCTCGGTGATCGAAAGGTGCGGATCTCAGCGTCTCTCGGGTCCGGTTTCGCGGGGTCCGTGAGCAGCATCAGCTGTCGGGGGTGACACTCGGACGTCTTGCGGGCTCCGGCCCCGCGCTGGACGCAGGCACTGCGTTCCAGTCCGGGCTCAGCCAGAGCTAGCCTTTTGCTGATTTGCTCGGCGGCATTTCCTTTTGTTTAAAACTGAACAGTGAGCCAGGGCTCGGTGAGAAGTAGAATGGAGGGGATAAAGAAGACCTCCGCCTTGGGGAGCTTCCTTCTCTTCGTAGTGCCATCTCCCTTCCCCACGAAAGCGTAGCGAGAGGCGCAGGCGGGCGTGAGTGTGCGCTGGACGGCCGCGGCCAAGGCGAGCGCCGGGCGAGGAGGTTACCGGGGAGGTTCAGTTCCTAAAGCCGAGGGGGCGCCGTGTAGGACCGATCACCCGGGCCTTCTCCGCGAGCCGCGGCGCGCGGCAGTGTCGCTTTCGGGCCCATAGGAGGCGCTGACGCGCGCCTGTAACCCTAAACCCCCGGTTCCTCCACTTCCACCCCTCCCAGCCCCACTCCCTCCACCCGGTCCGGCCCCTTCCCAGGTCTCAAGCGAAAACAATGCAAACGCCCAGCATCTTGCCTGGAGCCCAGCGGCTGCAGCCGCTCTGAGGCTGGGAGCGCGGCGGGCCGGGGCGCAGAAGCCCAGAGCAGGCGGTTGTGGCCACCATCCCCCCAGGTGACCGAGCTGCGGAGGGCGTGGAGGCGGCGGGAGGGGGAGCGGCCGGCTCCCTGTACGTGTGGATGTGGCGGGGTAGGGACCCGGACGGAGTTATTAAGACGGAACCTCCCGGGCGGAGGTGGGCGAGCCGCGGTCGGGGCAGCGCTGTCGGGACCCGCAGCCCGAGCAGCCGACGGGGAACGGCCCGCCAGCGGGTAAGATGTGCGGGGCTGCTGCGCCCTCTGGCGGCCCCCCGGAGCGCGGTCCTGCTTTCCGCCGGCCTCCGGCGCTGCCACAGCTGCGTCCGAACGCCCCGCTGGGACCAAGGGGGACCCCTCAAAAAATAATTCGGGTTACCTTCCCTCTTCCTGGAGGCTTCGAATAGATGCTTCGCAGGCATGAGGTGGGCGGTGGGGAGAGGAGGTCTTCGAATTCGGGGATGAGAATGGGGCGTCATAATAATTAAATGTGGGAGAAGCGGAGGACCGCGGAGGTTGGAGGGTCCCGGGCGCTCATGCGGGGCAGCGAGGAAGGGGAGCTAGTCCCCGACTTCTGTTTTCCAACTGCAACCCCTCGCAAGTTCCCCAGCCACATAGGCGGCCTGTTGCAGTTTGTTTTACGACCCCGCGCTATGGTGTAACGGGAACAGTCGTCTCCAATCAGCCCGCGATTCCCGGGCTGCGCCGCGGCGGCCCCCCGACAGGAGGGTTGGCGAGGGTGACACTGGCCTGAGAACAAATGGGGCAGCGCAGGGCCGGCTCAGGCGTCGCGGCCCCCACCGGGCGCGACCCAGGTGTCCTCCCTCCTCGAGGTGGGGAGAACGCTGGCTAAACAAAACCCTGAACCACCCAGCCTTCTCTCGAGTGGCTTTTCCTGCTGAACTTTTGCGGCCCGGGACGGCGGTGTCGTTTCCTGGGTTCCGAGGCCCTGGCTCTGTCCCTCCTCCCAGCGATGATGGTGATGGTGCCCGTCCCCTGAATTCTCCCAGGCCCCCGCGGGGAGTTTCAGGAACAGTTTCCCCATTCCTGCGTCCACTCTGCGGGCTTTGAACTACCGTCACTACGAAAGCTAAAAGTACAATTTATGAAAGGAAAAGATTGGAAATTAAGATCTGAGACATTTTAGCACAGAATTTGCAGAGGCGTCTGCTTCTCCAGGGAACTCCTGGACGCACGTCCTTGGACCAACACTGCCATCTGCTGCCGCACTAGAGAACTGCAGTGACCCTCGGCAGGAATGGACTTTGCTGAGATTCTGTTCTAAGCAAGTCCTGGCATCAGGAAAATGTATATATATATATATTTTTTTGCCCGGTAGGACCAAGTGAAAGATGACTTATGACCTTTTCCTATAAAGCTTCAAGAACCAGTGGGCGGTCAGACTTTATTTTGGAGGTCTTTGTGATGTTATTTTGCTTTAGTTGTTATTTCTTGGCATATCAGAGCAGAATTTGCATTTTCCTTTGTGAGTGAAGCCCTAGTGCCTTGGTAATCTCCAGCTCAAGGGTCATCCCATTAGGAGGAACACCAGTTTGGTGAAATTGAAAGGAAGTATCATGTTAGTTTCCATGGTTAAATATCTTGTGCAGGGAGAGCAGAGAGATTTATGAATTCATATTGTCCCATGAAATTCTTCCATGCAAAAATACTCCAGCTTCCACCCATCACTGGAATGTCTACTGGAGCATAGGGAGATCAAAACAACAAAACACACTCTCCGGGGTTTAGATCCTGGTCAACACACCCTCCCTGAAGTTACCACCAATGTAGACAGGCACTCGGATTGCCTGGACTGACGTTAGGAGACTGAGTAGAGCATTTGTCACAGTGAAATAAAAACAGGATATACAATTTTCACAGTTAGAATTAACTTAGGAGAGCTGACATTAACTAAACCTCGAAAATCTGAATCTTGAAGTCGTCAGTGGCTTTTGGGACTGTGAGAGCGTCTCCCGTGGTCTTTAATCATGCCAGGGTGGGGTGACATTCGATACTCATGGGCTCCGCAGTGGGTGCCTGGTGCAGTTGGTGACCGGGAAGCCAGCTCTGTGGCTTCATGGGAATAACAGTGCACTCTCACTTCTGGAAATAGGGTCCGTGCACTGCTTGCTCTGTTTACTCTGTGGGCTTAGCATGTTGCCTCTGGCTATGGAGTCACACTCAATGGCTCTGCACTTCTGTTTGCGGGATGAGAGGCCAACCTGTCCAAGAGAAAGACTCATGACTGCAAACAGATGTGTTTCTCTGCTTATGTGACAGTATATTGGCTCAACTTATTAATAGTCTGGAGGGCCATACCAAGCCTGGGCAGAGTCTGAGTTCAGATCAGCTCCTCCACTAGGCAGTGATGCAGGGCCTCTGGGGACTGCCTTTCTCAGGAAGGAGACGTTGAAGTACCCAGTCTTGACGTTCCTCTCATCTAAAACATCTGAGGACTCTGCAGAAAAAAGAGTCAATATGACAACCAATCGCTGTAGCTTCCAAAGCAATTGAACGGTGTAATTTAATCTTTACAATCAGGTAGTAAGGCCAGCTCACAAGTCAGGTGTGACTGATTATCCCTGGGTAACAGAAGAAGAGACTTAGAGATGAACTAAGTGTAAGATACGGGATCAGAGCCTAGTCCAATGTGATTTCCATCATGTCTTCTAAGAGAAGGAATGAGAAAGACAAGAAAATGGTGTATGTGTGGGGTGGTGGGGTAGGGGGCATTGTGGGAGGATCCCAAGTCCTTGCTTGAAATTGAATGTGGCAGGGATCTGTTTTATCAGTTGTTTCTCTAACTTGTGGTACATGTTTTTGAGTTGTGATTATAGAGGTTTGAGATCAAGGTCCAACATATAGTTGGCATGAGAGAAATGATTGTGATTTTTTTTAAAAACGCTTTGGGTGAAAATTTATTTTATTTTTAAAATACATTTTTATTGATTTCAGAGGAGAGGGAGAGAAAGATAGAAACATCAATGATAAGCGAGAATCACTGATGAGCTGCCTCCAGCACACCCCCTACTGGGGATTGAACCGGCAACCTGGGCATGTGCCTTGTCCAGGAATTGAACTGCCTGGTTCATAGGTCAACACTCAACCACTGAGCCACATTGGCTGGGCTGGGTGAAATTTATTGTTCCTCCTCGCAAAGTGATTTGTACTTGCTGACTCATAACGTGCCGTGTTTCTCTGAATCTGTAATGTCAATTACTTATATTTGCACAACTGACTTTTGGATGAGCTTCAGGAGAGGGGTTACTGATTAAGGATGAACTTCTACTCCCAGAGTAGAAAAGTGCCCAGGAGAGCAACAATCCTAGAGATTGTCACTCCAGGGCCACCAGGCAGGGAAGCCCTTCCATCCTCTCTGGTTGTTTTCCATTACCTCCCGGTAGGGTAAATACTGCTATTTTTCACCAGTAAATTGATGAGTAATGACATGAAACTTCACAAATCCGCTTTGATTTCCAGCCAGGCAACCACTCTTATCAGAGAAGGGAGTTTGAAATCTTAAGCAAACACATGTTGATTTTCAGTATTGGCACCATTATCACTCGCTCCCAGACCTTGTTTTCGTTGCCCACTTTGTATGTCAGTAAGTATCCCACCTGGCAGAGGGTCCACTATATCTGGATGCACAGAAGGAAATCTGGTGGGGCCTGGCCAGGGCACAACGATGCTCGGACCTGCCCTGTAAAAGCGGCAAACCCTGCTCTTAAGCCAGGGAATGCTTTAAAGATGCGTTGTTGGCAAGTCCTGCTAGAGAAATACAGGATATAAATGTGATAAAACCCAAGACAGCAAGCTGGCTCTGGAGCGCTCCTTTGAAGCTGGCTAAGTGGATTATCAGTGGGAGGCTGACATATATATATGAACAAACACGCAAGCCCTTACTGCTAATTGGAGGTAAATCAGGCTGGCCATCCTGGCTCGGGGGCCCGCTGCGCCCATCACAGCGGCCGTGTGGAAACCCTGCCGCCCGCGCACATGCCAGGATCCTTGGACGCCCTCAGCCAGCATCATGCACTGCTTCTCAGCACTGCTTCTCTCACTGTGGTGAGAGGAGAGGAGAAGCAGGGCCCCAATCTGCATTAGGAGGTAGTTGGGAGCAGGGGAGGAGAACACCCTGGTGGAGACACTGACCATATGGTGGATGGGAGAGAGCATGGCTTTTGCATCACGCAGACTTGGTGTTAGGAACCTGCTTTCTTGCCAGCTGTGTGACTTCTGGTCATTTGCTAACCCTCTCTGAGCCTCAACTGCCAGTTCTTAAAATCAAGTAGGCCACAGCATACACATGAAAACTTTGGCTTAGTGAATATTGGTTTCTCATTCCTGCCTTGGGAAAAACAATAATCATTTTTCCAGTCCAACCCCATCCCCTTCCCTGTTACCAACATTTCATCTTTCCTCCTCCTTCCTTCGTTTTCTTGGTAGAAGTCAATGAAGCAGAAATCTGATTTATGCACCTTGCCACTTTAAAGCAAGCTCATTTAGAGTTTCTTTCCATTGCCTTCTGTAAGACCCCTTTATCGCGTGGGAAGTGCAGGGGGAGATAAAATCGAGTGGGAGTGTGCATGAGAAGACAAAGATCAAGGAAAGGGGCCTTTTCAGAGAGTTGACCAGATCAGGGCTTTTATGGAAAGGCAACATGGGCCTCTCTTTAATTTTTCTGTTCCTTCATTTTATTTATTATGCTTTCCTTCCTTCTCGCCCAATGCTTTCCCTGTTTGTATCTTGTGGACGTTTAATTTCAATATCTCTCTTCATTTCTCTTCCATTCCCCAGATTGTGTTGCAAGAACCAGAGTCCAGAATTTGGTTTCTGTAGCTGCTATTATAACCTTCACATGCAAATGAATCCCTGGTCTCCATCAAGTTTTATCCTGTGCTCTACTGCGTCCCCTGAGACACAGGGATTTAGTCACACTCTCCTCTCCCATTTTCTCTCCCTTCTTCACTTTCTTTACCGACCCTCTTTCCATGCCTATGCCCTGGGCTGCCTGCCCTCTGTTAGCTAGACTGTGAGGGCGGCAGGTCCTGGGAGAACTTGGGCTGGGAGCCCAGGTCTGAGCCTGGTACTGGCCTCTGGATCACAAAGTGACATCATCCTGTAAGTGACATCGGTTAGTGGGACTTTCAAACCCTCTAGATCTGAATGGCTCTTAGAGAATGAGATATTTTTCCAGCCAAGCATTTTTTTCCCGAGGTGCTAGAGGATGTGAACTTCATATACTTTCTGTAGTGAAACAGCAACTCACAATCCATTTTGAGTGAAAACAGCTCAAGTTTGGAAATTTGAGTAAATACTGTTCGGGTCGCCGAAGGAGGAACGCATGAGGCCAAAGTGGTGAGGGATTATAAATGTATTAGGCCATCTGGTTACCAGATGGGCTGAGCCCCAAAATGGTGCCAGCACCCAAAGATGGGGAGTCAGAGGTTTTTACAGGACTCCGGTCAGGCTTATTCCTGGGCAGAGAATTCTCTGTGCAGGTTGGATCCTGGGAAGGTCTGGAGGGGAAGGATAATGGTCTTAGCAAGTGGAATGTGGTCTTAGCAAGTGGAATGGGGTCTAAGTGAAAGGGACTGTCTGTTGTGAAGTGGCCAGGAGAGGGGTATCGATTCAATTATGTGATCAGATCTAATGAATACGTGTTTACATCTTTGTTTTTCACGTTCTTAATTGAAATGGTGTAAAAGGAACAGTTCTCCTGTACTCTTGGACACATTCCGAGACCATAAAATGAGACATTTCCGGAATTTGAAAACTGCCTGCAATCAAAAAGGGTTCCAGTGTCAGATGGCTCCTGTCATGATCTGGGGGCCCCACCAGGCTATTTGAGTCTTTCTTCTTAGGCATCTTCTTATTTTAACCATGAATCTTACACTGGGATATTTTTTACTAAAATGATGCTGTTGACATATTCTGTAGCTCAAAGCACAAAGAGAACGGGCCTCCCCGGTTGTTTCTATTGGCTAACACTGTTTCTGTTTGCTTTGCACCTTTTCAGTTTTCCAGAGCTATGGGGACTTCCCATCTGGCACTCCTGGTCCTAGGCTGTCTCCTCGCAGGTATGGATCTTGGTCTTCTCTGTTACCCTGGGGGAAGCCTTGCTTTCTAAGTTCTGTGCTCCGGGCATATTACCTGTACAGTCCAAAGGAATGAAGAGAAGTAGAAAATTATAAGACATGATCTACAGTGACCACAAACCTTTAGTTCCCTATTTCAGAAAGAATGTTCTCCAGGGGCAGTTTTAGTATATGTCAACCCTAGCATTGAAATATTGTTAGGAATAATAGTCTAAATTCACCCACTGGCCTCTTCCTTTTCCTGGGACATGGGTTTCCAGTCGAGGTGGATCAGCGAAATTAAAAAACAATTTCTTTTTAATAAAAGAAAAGTTCTTGTCCAGGAAATTAACTGCCTTAAGTCATTAATTAATAATTATCGCATAGTATCTCTTCTATCAGTTTAATGCAGAGGAGAAGCTAGACTGAAATGTCAGGTTCTAAGATAGACTTTTCACTCTTGGGCTTTACTTACTCTTATTATTTAAAAGTATATTTGTATTGATTTCAGAGAGGAAGGGAGAGGGAGAGAGAGATAGAAACCTCAATGATGAGCGAGAATCATTGATCAACTGCCTCCTGCACACTCCACAATGGGGATTGAGCCCACAACCTGGGCATATGCCCTGACCCTGAATCGAACCATGACCTCCTGGTTCATAGGTTGACACTCAAACACTGAGCCACACTGGTCGGGCCTTACTCTTATTTTTGAATGAAAATTCACATGGTTCCGCTTTGGTTTCTGGAAGCCATTAGAGTGAAGGCATGTCTGAATCTTGTACGAAACAGACGATGTGTAATTCTTCTGCACAAATCTGCTTTGTGCTTGGTTCAGTGTCCCTGCCCCTGTTCTCATCCCCTTTCTTACTCAGGGAAACCTCTGCAGAGAATGTGGGCAATAAAGAACCATATGTGCTAGAGCCTATGCCATCTTGGGATATTTTATGGCCACACATAAGAGTCTGAAATATGGAATTGGAATCACACGTCCTTTATCCATTTGAGTGTTTGGAGGGTGAATCTGAGGGGCTTGGTGCGGCTATTGAGGCCTTTGGAGCAATTGCTGCTCTCAGCAGATGCGGTGGCTGTTATAATGGGGGGCCTTTCATGGGCATCCAGGCTGACGGATTTTTGTGTAGAAATGGTCATTGTTCATATAAGCGGCTACTGTTGCTTCTGGGTACATCCTATTCAGAGCCTGTTTCCTTTTACAGGACCGAGCCTAATCCTCTGCCAGCTTTCACTCCCCTCTATCCTCCCAAACGAAAATGAAAAGGTTGTGCAGCTGAATTCATCCTTTTCTCTGAGATGCTTTGGGGAGAGTGAAGTGACCTGGCAGTACCCCATGTCTGACGAGGACCCCAATGTGAGGATCAGAAACGAGGAGAACAACAGTGGCCTTTTTGTGACGGTGCTGGAAGTGGCCAACGCCTCGGCGGCTCACACGGGATTGTATACTTGCTATTACAACCACACGCAGACAGAAGAAAACGAGATTGAAGGCAGTCACATTTACATCTACGTGCCAGGTGAGCTGGATGGGTTTCTTGGACCAACCTTGTTGTCCTGTCTCTCCTGTGTTCCGTATAAGAGATTTTGTTTTGTTAATTCTCACTGGAGGATATTTTCCCATTGACTTTTAGAGAGAATGGAAGGGAGGGGGAGGGACACAGAGAGAGAAACATTGATATGAGAGGGACACATCAATTGTTTGCCTCCCGCTCACAACCTGACCAGGGCAAGGGATCGAGCTTGCAACCAAAGTATGTGCCCTTGACCGGAATCAAACCTGGGACCCTTCAGTTCATGGGCTGATGATCTATCCACTGAGCTAAACAGGCTAGAGCTGTATACAAGATTTTAAAAAATATAAAAGTAACAAATATTTATTGGAGAAAATTAGGAAAAAACAGGCAAACACACAATATTAAGTTGATCATTATAATGTCATTATCAAGAAATAATTCATTGTTAACATTTTGAAACTAGTAAGTTTTAAAAATTATTTTTATTGTGGCATACCTTTATTGGTATTATACACAAAGAATCTGAAATCTACTCATTCCTATTCAGTTCAGTCAAGTCCCACAAATAGTTACTGTGCATTTCCTGTGTGTCAGACATTGTGCTAAGTGCTGGGGACACAAATTAATTAGGTAGGCCCTATCTGGGTGTTGCTCATCGCTCATTATTATAGTTTACAAATAAACAAACTTTTTCTCAAATTCACTAAAACATGTATCTACTCTTGATGAATTGGAAGGGATATTTTTTTGTTCTTAATTAAAATTTAGGGGCAAGGCCTGGCCAGTGTGGCTCAGTTGGTTGAGCCACATCACATGCACCTGAGAGGTCACCAGTTCAATTCTCAGTCAGGGCACATGCCCAGGATACAGGCTGATCACCAGTGGGAGGGTGTGCAGGAGGCAGCTGATGGATGTTTCTGTCTCATAGATGTTTCTGTCTTTTCCTCTTTCTTCCTCTCTCTAAAATCAATAAAAACATTAAAAAAATAAAATACAGCCCTGACTGGTTTGGCTGAGTGGGTAGAGCATCAGCCTGTGAACTGAAGGGTCCCAGGTTCGATTCCGGTCAAGGGCATGTACCTTGGTTGCGGGCACATCCCCAGTAGGGGGTGTGCAGGAGGCAGCTGATCGATGTTTCTCTCTCATCGATGTTTCTAATTCCCTCTCCCTCTCCCTTCCTCTCTGTAAAAAATCAATAAAATATATTTTTAAAAAAATACAACTTAGGGGCAAATCGAATAGTAATGATCTTATCTCTTGTCCTTTGAGAAGCAGATGCCACTGTAGGAGTAAGGTGGGATTAAACATGCCAGAGTTTTATCAGGAGAGAGGCTTTTGTGAGAAAATGGGCGGGCGGGGTATTCCACAGAGGCTGGGACAGTTGTTTGACTGCATGGTAAGTGTGACCCTGAGTGAAGGGAAGGTGAGGCAGATGAGTCCTAGACCTCTAAGGAAGGCCCTGGAATCCTCCAGCCTAAGGAACCCCCATTCCACATGGTCATTGGCTGAAAACAGCCCCAGAGGGCGTGGCCTTGGGTTGTGATGGATTTCAGCCCTGGCTCCCCTGGTTGGAGGAAGGGGTGTGGTGCTTTTTCACAGCACCACTCTGATTGGCCAGGCTTAGCCATGAGATGACTATAGCGGGTAGGAATTTGAAAGAAGCATTTCCTAATTTAACAATCATGACTATTTTCTTTAGCTTTTCAACAGAGTTATTTATTATATTGTCCGTTTTTTGTTTTGTTTTTAGTAGTTTAAATTTTGATTTCAATTCCTGGCTACTGTATGTATCCTCAGTATTTTTAATTAAGGTACATGCAATTTGGCATTGTCCATACTTTAAAATCATCTTCTAGCTATTATGATGACTAATATTAGTGGAGTGACAGCTCCTGGACATATGTGTGAAGGTAAATTAATAAGATTACTGCCAGTGGGATCCATTTTTCTTGCATATATATGTCAAGGTGAATTTAATACCTAATGTGCTTTTTTGCTTTTTTTAACCACAGACCCAGATGTAGTCTTCGTGCCTCTGGGAATGACAGACTATTTAGTCATTGTGGAGAACGACGATTTTGCCATCATACCTTGTCGCACGACTGATCCTCAGACTCCGGTGACCTTGCTCAGCAGTGACGGGGTGGTCCTCGCCGACTATGACAGCCGGCAGGGCTTCAACGGGACCTTCTCGGGTGGGCCCTATGTCTGCGAGGCCATCGTCAGGGGGAAGAAGTTCCACTCCATTCCATTTAACATTTATTCTGTCAAAGGTAATTGTGCCCTCTCCCTCCTTTAAATGACAGTTACAGGCCCGTGTTGTACACCTGAAACTAATATAATATTGTACATCAACTTTTAAATTAAAAAAGGAGATTACAGGCAAAATAATTGCATGCTTGTAGTATTAAAAAATTTATAGCCCCTGGTGATGGAGAGCCTGAATTCTGACTTGAGCATTTGGGGCCTTACCTTTTCTATACAATGTCAGGCTGACCTCTGTGGCTATAGTCAGACGAAGCTTAGCCTTACTGAAGGTAAAAACTTTCTTACCCCTGTAAGACTTCGTGTTTCATAAGCTGACTTCAAAATACTATAAGGAATTTGTTTATTGTATAAGCCTCTTACTGTTTTATTCACATTCCTGACTACAGAGGCTCTAAAAGTACACACACCAAGGGGCTTTGGGTGCCTAGATTAATTTCAGTAACTAAAGAAAAGAGATTTGTATTTTGAGGAAAGTAGTTGTAGACTCCATCCCTTTGATGTGGGGTTTAATGAGAATGGGAAAGTGCAATACATGTTCGTGTCAGCGAGGGATTGAACGTTTTCCTGTAGGTATGGCAGCAGCGAGACTATGCCGTTCAACTCTTACTACAGGCTTGTTCTATGCCAGGCACCGTGCGAGTCTCTGGAAAAGTGCTGGGAATAACTGGGAGCAGAGGAGGAGAGAAGAGGAGAATGATTGGGGGGATAGGAGCTAAGTGCCTAGGGCAGTGCTGGTCAGTAAGGGTTGGTTGGTTAAGTGAATCCATGTGCCAGTACAGGGGACTGCAAACAAGTACGGCCACAGTTAACCCAAATGCTTTGGGAACGTGATGTTCTGTTTAGTTGGAATTTATTTTTACTGCTGTTATTATTTATGTGTGTGTATTATTTTGTATTACAACTGCATGCCAAGTTCTATATGCCAACTCAAAATCAAGGCTTCTGAGATTTTTAACATTTTATCTAGAACAAACTGGTTTGCAAATTATTTTTCATAGTTTCCTTAAAAAACAAAGAACTCCCCAAACCTTCTAAGATCCTAACTGTACTATGGATATTTAGGTCCTTTTGTTTGTTTTTTAAATAGCAACATCAGAACTCGATCTAGAATTGGAGGCCCCGAAAACTGTGTACATGGCAGGGGAAACCATTGTGCTCACCTGCATCGTCCTGAACAACGAGGTGGTTGACTTTCAGTGGACGTACCCTGGAGAAATGGTGTGTACCCTCGGGGCTCCTGGTGGCAGGGCGAGGAGCAGGGCTCACTGATCGGGGCGCGGCTGAGCTCCTCTAGACCTCGGCTTCCCATCTCTGCAGCGGGCACATTTGGCTGGATGACTTTATGGTGCTTTGAGCAGTGGGAGGGCTTGAAATGACATTCAGTGTGTAGCAAGGTTGTACACTGAGCCTTCTTAAGTCAGAAAGAAATAGGGAGGTTTAATATAACAACCAAAATACTAGAAAAAGCAAAAAAAAAAGAAAAGAAAAGAATGGATTTTAAAATTTACTAATTGTTGAAACAGTCATTAGTTCTTACTTTCTTGGCTCCCATGTCTTGGGGGTTTACTAAATGGTGGTTGCCTGAACCCCTTCCATTTCTGCCTTGTTGTCTGCCACCCAGGATGCTGTTCTGTCTCCCACCTGCCTGGCCTTCCTTCACATGGCTCAGCGTCAGTGAACAGGCATTAGTAATCATGCAGCAAAGATTCAGTGATGTTTGCTAAACCCCAAGCATTCTGCTAAAAGCCAGCCATGCAGAGAAGGAGGGAGAAGGGAGGAGTGGAGATGGAAGTGGGGAAGGGGGGCCACTATGCCACCTCTGGCCACTGTGGACTTACACACAGGGTCTAATGCATTGTGGTACACGCATGAGAGAACTCAGTGCAAAAGGCAGTGACAGTCCAATGCAGAAATGATTAGCTGCCTAATACGGCAGCCTTAGAGAACAAAAGCCAGATACTAGTATATGTATATTTTCCCCTTTATTCCTGATATGCAGATTTCTGCTTTTATACATCTTCCCTGAAATAGGAAGTTATTCAGTTTTTCTGTTTAGATTTGATTGCCTTTAATCCTTAAAACATAATTGAAAAATTATTAGAGATAGACATTTCCCCCCCAAACCAAAGTACATACTATTTGGCTCCCAAATATACAAGTATATAATTAAGTTTTTTTTGTCTGATAATAAAAGTAATGTAGGTTTATTGTTGAAACTTCATAAAATATAGAAAAACAGGAAAAAATGACTTCCCAGAGCATCACCATTAATATTTTAGGGAGATAAATCCTTTAAATACTTTGTATATATGTGAAATGTTTAATAATTAATAGACATTATACTTCAGTACTTCATTATACCCTTTTCCCTTTGGCAATATAGCACAGACACCTTACTATGTCATTAACTGGCCTTTTAAAACATGGTTTTCTAAGGAGTGAGCTTAAAAACAATTTTTTAAAATCAGGCTTTATGTTTTAGAGCAGTTGAAGGTTCACAGCAAAAAGGAGTGAAAGTTACAGCGATCCCTCCCCCCTACACACACATGTACAACCTCCCCTCTTCTCACCATCCCCACAGGTGGTGCATTTGTTAGAACCTAAATTGTCATGTCATTGTGATCACCGTCCCTAGTTTACAAGAGGGGTCACTCCTGGGGGCTAGCTTCTTAAAGTTGCTTTTCCTCCTTCTGCTGCAGAAAAACAAAGGCGTCGTAATGCTGGAGGAAATCAAGGACCCATCCATCAAACTGGTGCACACCCTGATGGTCCCCAAGGCCACGGTGAAAGACAGTGGAGATTACGAATGTATCGCCCGCCTGGCCACCAGGGAGGTCAAAGAGATGAAGAAAGTCACCATTGCTGTCCACGGTACACTCTGCTTTCTAAACTGTCAGCGTCCACGCTGCTGGGGAGCCACTGTGCGGTAATCATTGTTTAACGGAAACTCTTCCCTGTACAGAGAAAGGGTTCATCGAAATCCAACCCGGCTTCAGCCAGCTGGAAGCTGTCAACCTGCATGAAGTCAAACATTTTGTGGTGGACGTGCAGGCCTACCCGCCGCCCAGGATATCCTGGCTGAAGGACAACCTGACTCTGATCGAAAACCTCACCGAGATCACCACCGACATAGAAAAGGTCCAGGAGATCAGGTAAAGGAGCATCCTCCCCATGAAGGCCTTTTCTTTTTATTGTGTGTCGCCAGATAGCCAGGGGCCTATGTGTGCGTCCTACAACCCACACCAGGAGTCAGTCTAGAAACTTTAGCAATCTGAGTTAGGAGGTACTGGAAATCAAGTACCTTTAATGATAACATTGCATCATGGTAAGAGGATGTTGGTAAGTATTTAATGACAAAATAAGAAGAAAGAAGAACTGAAACGCTCTGTCCCCCAGTGAAAACAGTTTCCAGTGAGGGTTGGAAGAAAGAAAGTAAAATTGGACCAACTTGGATTGAATATATTCCTTGATGTGTATCGTCCATATTGCAAGTAATATGTAGGGTGGTTATAGTTGCCAGGCAATTATCACATAAACTGACATAAAGCACGTTATCACTTAGTTTGAGACACATTTGCCCAAAGGAGACCTCCACGGGGAGTAAGAGTGGAGTCTGGTTACGTTTGGTTAGGAGAACAGGTAAAATGAAGCGTTTGGATCCCTATCCTCTGATGAGAGTGGTAGAATGCTCTCATCCCCTAACTGGTGGTGTTCTGGGTGAATCACACCTCAGCCTCAGTTTCCTCATCTACAATGTAGGGTTAATAATACCTTCTGTCCATCAAGGCAAGAAACTGGATCATGATATTTGAGGTCTCTTGCAGTTTTAAGCTCTGATTAGAATCCAGGAGCAGAAGGTACCCAGCTAATCCAGCCCCGGGCCCTTGTCAGCAACTATCCACAGAGACAAGAGGCTGAAGCCACCAGGGAGGAGGAGACAAAACCTCCCTCATCAGTTCACTTAACCTCAGGATTTGCGTTCTTCTTTCTGAACTAAATTCCACATATAATTGAGAAACAGTGTCTGAGAAAGTGAAATGAAATGACCTTGGTATAGATGATGATGGAAAAAGAAGTGGAAAACTGAATCTGGGAGGCTTTCCGATGACACAGAACGAAGGTGCACAAAGAGGTGGGAGGTGCTGCACTATGCACAAGGCTGTGAGGCCAGGAGGAATAGTCCTCCCTCCCTGTTCCTTTTCCGCCCTGGCACAGCCAGCACTTCAAACACGTGTCTGGGCCCTATCTGTAAGCGACAGTCAACAGTAATGACAACTGAGTGGTTCCGCAAAACTGCCGGTGAAATTGATGCGGAGTTCCCTCAACACGTGTTCTTCTGGTTCCCACTATGGGCCAGAGATGAACACGATGGATGACGTGTCTGGCTTCCTGGAGCTCAGAACTAGTGGGCCCACTAGCCTTCTTGGCTGAACAGTATAGCAAATGAAGGACAGAAGAGCCTTTGGTAATCAGCAGCCAGATGTGCCTACGGATTCTCTCTAAGGAAATCCAGCCCTGGAGCGGGTCCAGTAGGGTGCCGCTGAGGAGAAGCCAACCCCATATGCTCTCATCAAGGTCTTAGTGCCCAGCATCTTGGGTTAGAAGACTCTAATTTTCAGGGCACTTTTGAGTCTATGAAATGCTTCTATGCATATAATTATATTTAATTAATTCTCTAAAGGATTGTGTGCTATGCAATAATATTTCTATGCTACTAGTATACATAAGGAAACTGAGCCGTTTCACTAATGCCCAAGATCTGCTCACCATGAGAATGCCAAGAGTAGCCTAGGCTGCTCACTTTGACCAGCGCTCTTCTCCACTCTACTTGCTTTTCCATCTGTGAGGTTTTATAAAGATGGACAAATGGGCAAATGCTATGTTGATGTGTGCGCACGCACGCACACACACGCACACACACATGCATGGCCAAATTTAGTAATATACATGTGTAAGAATCTTTTGAGGAAACTTCGCTTTAATAAAATATGAAGAAATATATTTTTCTTTTTGACTTTTTTGAATAGGTGATGGAATCCTGTGCTTTAAAGCCATGCACTTAAAGAGGGTGCATTGTAAGAGACTCCTTCCACTCCTGTCCCCACCTGCCCAGTACCCCTCCTCCCACCCACAGGGAAACACTTTTGCTAGGTTCTTATGAAACCTTCCAGGGTTTTGTTTGTTTGTTTGTTTTTAAAGCAAATGCAAGCAAGAAGAACGTTATATCCTGACAAGCTCTCCATATCAGTATGTAGAGAGACTCATTCTTTTTTTCATTGGTGTTTCATTGTTTGGCTAAACCATCTAAATGACTAAAAACTAAGTAAAAATCAAGGGTTTTTTTTTTTTTTAAAGGAAAGTTGGTGGGACATGTTTATTCCCACTCAGAAGTCAGGTCTTGCCAGGACTAATTACTCTTGGAGCCACACAAGCCATTGCTCATCTCAAATGTTTGATCTTCTGTGTAAGGATTAAGCGTCTAGAACTCAGACCTTTAATAGGTACAAAGTGTGTTGGAAATCCAATGATTCAGATAAGAAAAAAAAAGATATTTCAATTGAACATGGTAATTGCTGAAGCAATTGGAATGTATTTGGCTGCCACTTGCTCAAACAAAGTCCTTTCTTTTTAAGGTACCGAAGTAGATTAAAGCTGATCCGTGCTAAGGAGGAAGACAGTGGCCATTACACTATTGTAGTTCAAAATGAAGACGACATGAAGAGCTACACTTTTGAACTCTTAACTCAAGGTATGTTGAGGGCAGTCTGAAGATATTGCTTGTGAGGAGAGCCAGGCACTTTTCTCCCAGGTCGGGGAGGGAAACGCTCATTTAGGGGAGAAGGAGGGGCTGTAGATATCACATGTCAGGGATAGCTTTGTTGGACTTAAGCATTCAGTAATTCTGGGAGGGTTCAGACTGCTCTGCAACAGTCTGATTGGAAATTCCTAAGCTCCAGCCGCTTCCTTACCACCGGCGTCTCAATCTGGCACCTACAGTTCTGGGAAGAGTGAAATGATACTTTTTGGTCTAGATGACCTTAGATTGTTCCAAAGCATTTGGGCATTTTTACTTAGCTTCCCTGTCGACATGGTCCAGTGGCTCTTACCAGTAAGGAGTGCCTGAGTCCTTTTATATTCAGGTTTAGCACCTGTTCATTGAGCTCCTACCATGTGCCAGGTACTGTCGTAGGTGGGCTCATTTTACCCTCACAGTAAAGCTATGGTACAAGCAGTAGCATATTTATTTTTAAATTGTTTGCTCACAGGTTTAAAAAAATCTTTAAAACCTAATAGTATTCTGCTGATGTACTTTGGTAAATGCTGCGTTAGATTCCACTTGAGCTGAATCCGTTGGTTGAATCCCAGGCTATATTAATTTTAAGAGCCTCTTTGCCTTTCAAGCCAAATAACCACAGGGGCTTTCTGCTTTCTTCACTCTTAGATTTAAAACACTATGGGGCACAAATCCCCAAACACAGAAACTATGAAAGTGCTCTTAACCAAGTGGGTCTTTGCAAACGGGAGTATTATCATGCACACAACCTCCTCTCCGGTGGTTTCCTGATTTGTAGGTTCGGATGCCCCATGAGCAAGTTCTGAGCTCATATTCCATGTGGTAGTTTCCAGAAGTTTGGGGTCAGGAATCATCCAATTCTGATTTCTTTCCACTGCTTGCAGTTCCTGCATCTATTCTGGACTTGGTCGATGACCACCATGGCTCCACGGGGGGACAGACCGTGAGATGCACAGCTGCAGGGACACCTCTTCCTGAAATTGAGTGGATGATTTGCAAGGATATTAAGAAGTATGGAGACCAGATGTTCCTTTTCCATTTGTGGGCTGAATGTTTCTTCCTTGATGCAAAGGACCTCAAGTGCATTTTATTTCTTTTGTATTTGAGATTCTTATTTGGCCCAAGTCTCACAAACTACAAGATAGGATTCTAAATGTGGTCCTTGTGTGTACATACACGTGTGTGCGCGTGTGCGCACCTGTGTGTTCATGACTATGTGAGAGACAGTCTATGGCTTTCATCACATTCTCCAAGGATCTCTCATTTAAAAAGAAAACTAATTTAAAGAGCTCCTGTTACAAGAGGATTTTAAGCTACCCCGGGCCACATTTTCACCTCACGTTTCTTATATGGTGAACTTTATTTGGCATGTGATCATAAATGGCATGTGATCATAAATGAAAATACTGCCCATGTGACTGCTCACTACCTCATTTGCTTACCTGTTATTTGATGGGATTTAACTCACCAGTTCTTCCTTCACCAGCCTTCTCCAATGGGCACACAAACAACATGTTCACACTTCCACCCATGGCGACTGGCTGTGTGTAGAAGCCTCGATTGCTTCTCCTAAAGGCTGAGACCTACCTCCTTCTAAAAGCTAAGGGCCCAGATTGGGATCTTGACAGGAGCTATAATCTAGGTCTCAAAACTCAGCCAGGTGATGTTTCAACCCTATGACACCTTGGAGGCTCTTCACAGTGTAGATAGAAGGAATGGCCCTGGGCCTTTTTGAAGGGGTAGGAAATTGGGATAGTTAAACATTCTTGAAGTAAAAAACTGTTGTGTTGCTCCTGTTCAAGGCTTGGGATTGGTAGTTATGTTTGATTGTATTTGTCTCTATGTTTGTGTCCTTTTCCCCCCAGATGTAATAATGAGACTTCATGGGCGATTTTGGCCAACAACATCTCAAACATCATCACGGAGGTCTACCGCCAGGACAGGAGTAGGGTGGAGGGCCGGGTGACGTTCGCCAAAGTGGAGGAGACCATTGCGGTTCGATGTCTGGCTAAGAATCTCCTTGGTGTTGAGAACCGAGAGCTGAAGCTGGTGGCTCCCAGTGAGTTGCTTGTCAGTGGGGACAAGTCTAAGTCATCAACCAAGTCCTTTCTTCCTGAGGTGGAACTTTGAGTTCAAGATGGGGTCCCCAGGCAGAAAGTCAGCTCTGATCGCTCTGGCATCTGTAGGGAGTCCTTTCTTCCTGAACTGCACCGTGCAGAGGCCCCTTGCTTGTCTAACAGCGTAGCTCCCCAGTCTGTCTAGTCTGAGTGTGGGAATGGAGGGGGCAAGAAGGTTGCTCTGCCCTGTGCTCCTTACAACAGGTGAGACAGGTTGAATTCCTTAAGAAAAAAAATTAATGAAGCCAAAAGCAATATAAACAAAACGCAACCTTTCAAAACAAACAGAACCTAAGTTTATGAACTTAAGTCAAGCTCATTTGTCAGTCCTTAGATTCCAGTTCACATTCTGTCCAGGTTAATGTTGAAGCACCTTTAGAGAAAGTATTGCATTTCCCTGATTGAATTTTGCCCCTTTTTTTCCTAAGGGAAGAGTTGGAGTCATGTCCTATTGCCCATCCTGAAAAGGAGGTGGCAGCCCTCATGCTTCTCCCCAGAGTCAGGGATTCTGTCCCAGTCACAACTGCACCGCCTTTCTGCCGTCCTGTGTGCTCATGCACATTTCCCATCATGCCTCTCCCTTTCTTTTCTAGCTCTGCGTTCCGAGCTCACGGTGGCAGCCGCAGTCCTGGTGCTTTTGGTGATTGTGATCATCTCACTGATTGTCCTGGTTGTCATTTGGAAACAGGTAGATATTTTTCTCAAAGAACTGAAAATCTTTGAAGTCAGTGAAAATAATGAGAAGAGCAACCTACTTTAGCACTTGGCACAGAGAAGGAGCTCAGTAGTTGTGTGTTGAGTTACTGTTTCCAGCCACTTTGCTGCTGTAGTTAAGCTTTGGTGCATTCGGACTTTGGTAATTCAACAGTTACCTGTCCTGGTCGTTTATAGAAACCAAGGTATGAAATTCGCTGGAGGGTCATTGAATCAATCAGCCCTGATGGACACGAATATATTTATGTGGACCCGATGCAGCTGCCTTATGACTCGAGATGGGAGTTTCCAAGAGACGGACTAGTGCTGGGTAAGCTCCCACCGGGGTGATCTCCCAAGTCCCCCTTTTGATGTGTCCATAGCTTTGCTCTTTACAGGCTCATGAGGAATGAGGGATATGAGCTGTGCTTAATAACAGTGAGGCAATAGAAACTGGCCTTCAGAAGTACTTTTTGTCTTAAAAATGAGTTGCTTTTTTAAAAAATCTCATTTTATAGCAAATTATGGTTAAAGGACATTTAAAAATATATATATTTTTATTGATTTCAGAGAGGAAGGGAGAGGGGGAGAGAGATAGAAACACCAATGATGAGAGAGAATCATTGAGTGGCTGCCTCCTGCATCCCCCCTACTGGGGATTGAGCCCACAACCCAAGCATGTGCCCTTGACGTGAATGGAACCTGTGCCGATGCTCTATCCATTGAGCCAAACTGTCTAGGGTTAAAGAACATTTTATAAAATAAATGAATATGAGGAAATCTGCCAAAGATACCCATCAAAATGGTTTTTCTTTAGAAATGACACAAATTGCAAATTAGATGAGTTTCTGTGACTAAAAAGGAACAGATGAAAAATGAACGAGGACAATCACAAAATATATTTTGATCCATTACATTCTGAGGATGAATTAGATATTTCCTTAGAATATATAGAGTATAGAATATAAAACTATAGGTACATTTTAAAGGAAAACATGTAAGAATAATCAAGCTAATTTATCACAGGCTTTTCAAATATTTTAATCTTGGGCTGAGACTAAATACAGTTAAGCTTTGGTGCATTTAGACTTTGGTAATTCACCAGTTACCCATCCTTATATTCTAATTCACAATTTTGTGCTCTCACCCAGGAGGGTTGCACCCGCCCCTCTCCCATCTGTGTTTTTCTTTCCCTTGCAAATGTTATACTAATTTCCTTCCCTGTGGGTCTAAATACATGAAGCTCTAGTCCAGGGGATTAAAAAAAATTGCATTCTGAATGAATGAATACAGGACAAATAAATGAAAGTTAGACCTAGAGATGTGTCATCAGGAATATTCCAATGTACTTTGGAGGATGTCAAAGGTAGTTTTAATTATCCACTTGTCTGATCTCAAAATACAGCAAGGTTAGGTCTTCTTAGAGAATTATTCAACTTGAAATCAAACGAGACATCCTAGCTCAGTGATAGCGAACCTATGACACGTGTGTCAGAGGTGACACGTGAACTCATTCTTTTTGGTTGATTTTTCTTTGTTAAATGGCATTTAAATATATAAAATAAATATCAAAAATATAAATCTTTGTTTTACCATGGTTGCAAATATCAAAAAATTTCTATATGTGACACGGTACCAGAGTTAAGTTAGGGTTTTTCAAAATGCTGGCACGCTAAGCTCAAAAGGTTCGCCATCACTGTCCTAGCTACTCCCAATCCAAGCACTTTACCTGGGAACTAAGCTTTTTAAACTTATATTTCCCCTTGTTTTATAAAAAGGGACAAGGAGCTGAGGGAATTTAAAGAGTCATAACACAATAGGGTAGAGGGCAACACCACTAATGCGCCAAGGGGCGCTTCTGCATCTCTCTGCTCCTGTGGGTCCCCACGCTGCTGGTGCGCAGTGCTCTCCCGAGGTCTCCAGCAGCGCAGACCCACGGTCACAGGCAGTGTCGGCTGCTGGTGTCCTTCCAGAGCTGAGTCTTTTTTTTTTTTTTTTAATATATTTTATTGATTTTTTACAGAGAGGAAGGGAGAGAGATAGTCAGAAACATCGATGAGAGAGAAACATCGATCAGCCGCCTCCTGCACATCCCCCACTGGGGAAGTGTCCGCAACCCAGGTACATGCCCTTGACCGGAATCGAACCTGGGACATTTCAGTCCGCAGGCTGACGCTCTATCCACTGACCCAAACCGGTTTCGGCCAGAGCTGAGTCTTAACCAGGCTTGGCTCTATGTGCGGAGACTACCCACTCTGAGAAGCATCCCTTTTAGACTGTGAGCTCTTTAAGAGTGGGGGCGACAGCTTCCATTTCTTTTTGTGTCTCCCAACGTGCAGCAAAGTGTTGGGCTCCCGTGCAGGTTTACCTGTGCGGTTCCTGGTCCTTCTGACAAACAGGCAGCCAGGGGGACAGCCTATAGTTCACTTCGCCACTCACGGTAGTCAGGGGCATCTTTAATACTGAAGTATTTCCAGTGGGTAAGGACTTACTGATGCAAAAAAGATGCCTCGGTTTGCATGTGGAAAATAGAAGGGCAGAGAACCCAGGGGTTTGGGTAGGAGCCACAGAAAACAAGTGCAATGGAGCCGCGGTCTCGCTCAGCACAGGAGCGGGTGGACAGAGTGCTCCCACCGGGGAGGGCTGCAGCCTCCCTTCTCCCGTCTGTTTTCCTTTCCCTTGCAAATGTTACTTGACAAAAGCAATTATACTAATTTCCTTCCCTGTGGGCTGAATTCTGGCCTTGACATGATGACTTGGAGGAATCATTATGCTTACTCTGTGCAGGGAAACACCACCCAGCTGTGCGCCCACGGGCGCTGGCTGTGGTAAATAAAGCTGACGAGCCGCCTGACGTCTGCGTGTGTTAATGGTTCTGGTTGCCCACAGGTCGTATACTGGGATCTGGTGCTTTTGGGAAGGTGGTTGAAGGAACTGCCTACGGATTAAGCCGGTCCCAACCGGTCATGAAAGTAGCAGTGAAGATGCTTAAACGTAAGTGTCCCTTCCTGGGGGTTGTTTTGCACATGGAGATATTAAATGATCTGCTCCAAATCACAGAACGAGTAAATGCGAAATTTAGGACTGGATCTTGGTTCTTTGGACTCTAGGCTTTATGTGTATTTAGACTCTTTTGTCAATTAGATTTATGTACATTGCTTTTGTTGTCTGTGTGTTGGAAAATCAAGAGTTGTTACTTTCAATGACTTCTTTTTACCCTAAAGCAGGGGTAGGGGATGTCCGGCTCGGCTCTCTGGCCGTATAAGGCCCGCAAAATCATTTGGTCTGGCCCTGCCAAGGCATTAGGGCTGAGTTAATTAAATGTTTGATCAAATATAGCAGGCTAATTTTTTAAAAATATATTTTATTGATTTTTTACAGAGAGGAAGGGAGAGGGATAGAGAGTCAGAAACATCGATGAGAGAGAAACATCGATCAGCTGCCTCCTGCACACCCCCCACTGGGGATGTGCCCTCAACTAAGGTACATGCCCTTGACTGGAATCAAAACTGGGACTTTTCAGTCCACAGGCTGATGCTCTATCCACTGAGCCAAACCGGTTAGGGCATAGCAGGCTAATTTTTAAGTTGGTAATTTTGCATGGCCCGCAAATGATGTTTATAAATATCCAAATGGTCCTTGGCAGAAAATGGTTCCCCACTCCTGCCCTAAAGACTGGGGATCTGGTATTAGAATCTAGACCAAGGCACTCTCTCTTTCTCTTTTAGACTCTTGGTCAACAAAGTAATATCCAAGCACAGGATGAGCCACATTTTTGGCTTTTTCAGGGAAGTAGGTGGCTCAGAACTGATAAGTGATGTTTTTCTTCAACAGCCACAGCCAGATCCAGTGAAAAACAAGCTCTCATGTCTGAACTGAAGATAATGACCCACCTGGGGCCGCATTTAAACATTGTCAACCTGCTGGGCGCCTGTACCAAGTCAGGTAGGCTTCCTGGCCTGGGCGGGCGGGTTTTCATAGAACACCTCTGACTGTGAAAGCGATCGAACCCAGCTTTCTAAGCCCACACTCTGTATCTCCAACCATGCCAGCGAATATCAATCTCTTGAATGGAGTGGAGTGGGTTCCACTGAATCGATGAAAGCTCATTGTTTTTGAGCAGCATCTCTTGCCAGTGCAATCATAGCCATTCACGGCTTATCTGTTCTTCATTTTCATACCCATCTCCTAACCATTTTTGGTCCCCACAGGCCCCATTTACATCATCACTGAATACTGCTTCTATGGGGATTTGGTCAACTACTTGCATAAGAATAGGGACAGCTTCCTGAGCCACCACCCAGAGAAGCCAAAGAAAGAGCTGGACATCTTCGGATTAAATCCTACCGATGAAAGCACACGGAGGTGAGTTGCTGTGAATCATTGTTTTAGGAGCCTCACCAATGGAGAGAACCCATGTCCTGACCAACTCCATGTCTGCAGGCTCTGTGCCCGGAGGTAGCAAGACTTAGAGCCCATCACCCGTGACACAGTGCCGATAGATACAGGATATCTGCAGGTGTTTTGGATCAGGATGTCATATGGGGAGCCTTGCTGATAGGTCTGAATGAAAGCAAGGAGTTGGAATTGTTCTGGGAGCCATTATCCTGTTTGTATGTGGTCCACTGAACACCTATCAAAGGCAGCACTGGCCAGGGATGCCTCAGGGCTCGCATTTTGAGAGACACTGAGGATTTCAAAGCGTAAGATGCTGGTCCTTGCTGAACCTGGGCCTATAAATCAAACCAATGACAGTGATCCCCACTGCAGAAACCCACAAGTGGCTATAAAGATCTCTGTAGATTGGAAGTTTTATAACATCAGGAAGTACAGTGAGTTCACTTCATATTAAATTACTCGATGGACACCAAATTGGTGCTAAATTTATTGAGTAGTGGGATTGTCCGCCCAAGCCACATGGTCACATGGCATAGCCCGCGGTCGGCAAACTGCGGCTCGCGAGCCACATGCGGCTCTTTGGCCCCTTGAGTGTGGCTCTTCTTAAGTCTTAGGAGTACCCTAATTAAGTTAATAACAATGTACCTACCTATATAGTGTAAGTTTAAAAAATTTGGCGCTCAAAAGAAATTTCAATCGTTGTACTATTGATATTTGGCTCTGTTGACTAATGAGTTTGCCGACCACTGGCATAGGCTTATGACCTGTGGAGTGAAAAACAGAATAAAGACAGGCACACCTGAGTTGAGATGGTTTGTGTATTTGTGTGATTATTGATTAATGCTCCCGTCCCTGCCTAGACTATCCCACGTGGAGGGTGCAGATGGGTTTGCTTTTACCCTCCCCTGCTGCTCCCATGCCGACCACACTGCCTTGCAGACTGTAGGCACCTGCACATCGATGACTGAATGTTGAATGTTCCACTCTCGAGGGCCTCTGGATAAGGTTTTTTTTCTGTTTTGACAGTTATGTTGTTTTATCTTTTGAAAACAATGGTGACTACATGGACATGAAGCAAGCTGACACCACACAGTACGTCCCCATGCTGGAAAGGAAAGAGGTTTCTAAATACTCAGACATCCAGAGATCGCTGTATGACCGCCCAGCCTCATACAAGAAGAAGTCTGTGTTAGGTAAAAGTGTCTGTGCTGACTCTTTGGCGTTGTGCTCTTCCAGGGGTTCAATGTGATATTTAAACTACTCGGAAGAAGGTGAGCAGGCCTAGTAAGTAGAACTGCCAGGCCACGTGGTCCTTAAATGTAGGTCTGCCCAGCCCAGCCTGTGACATTGGAAAGAAAAGAATAGACTGACCTAATGTAATGAATTTTCTAGACTTTAAATATAATCATTTAAAGACTGTTTATTCTGATATAATGATCTTTCTTGGTGTTAACATGTCTCTCTCTCTCTCTCTCTCTCTCTCTCTCTCTCTCTCTTTTAACATACGTATGGTGATATTGATCTTTTTTTTTTTCAATGCCCTTACTTGGCAAAATTAAAAGCTAGCAATCTTATATTGGTTCCTAATATTATTTTAAAAATTTAATTATATAAGTCTCTGATATCCATGGGTTCAATAGCCCTTGCTTTTAGCTTTGCTAATATCCCATTTGTGATAGAAACTGGAAAGTGGACAGTTTGAGGTTATATTTTTCTGACAAGGGCATTGGGTATTTCTGCTGAATGTTTGAAGGAAGATCTGTCTGTTTCAAAACAGATGGGCACGTGGCAGGGTTGAATTGATTTATAAACTCCAGGGAGCCTAGCCATGCCCAGACCAGATGGACCACCTCACATCTGCTGGGGTGGCCCCTCCAGGGTTCTAGTCTAATCACAGGCAGAGGAGGCTACGAGATGGGCCTGATGTTGACTTGTCCTGTGATCTTGTATTATTGAGTCTGAGCCCTCCCATTGGTCAATGCAAAAAACACACAAAACATTGAGCTGCTATGGAAATTGTTTTGAAAACCACTAACATGCTCTGAATGCTTTCAGAGTTCTTAAGTGAAAGGTACAATCCATTATGACAAGAATGTGCTCATTTTGCAAAGCTCACTCAGTACACAATGATATTTTCCATTGCTGCAGTTCCAAGTTCCATTCATTCCCCCATTGCCAAATGGGTAAACTTCCAAGCCCTTTTTAAAGATGAGCCAGTGAGGGCTGTCGGAATCAGCGCTTCCTCTCCACTCCTGCATTGTTAAAAATAGTTTACATTGCTTCCCAGGCTGGACCTGGCTCCAGATGTCAGGGGAACCTGATTCATGCTCAGCCCGGGCCCTGTTGGCAGGCAGGCCGCTGCTTCCTGGCCTGCCCCTAGCTGGCTGGAAAAGTGTGAATGGCTGCAGCTACTCTTCACTGCCTGAACATTTTCAGAGAGAACTGAGAACTGTTGGCCTAGATTGCCTCCTTCCTCGAAAACCCTGGGACCGGTCCAGATGGGACTAACCAGGGAAAGTGGACAAGTTACAAAGGGAATTAAATGCAAAGTCACTGGCACTGATCTTTAAGATTGCTACCTCTAGCCTGACTGGTTGGCTATATTCACCAAATAAACCAAGTACTATGAAGGTGGCTTTAAAAAGGAAAAAAAAAAAAAAAAAAGCAATTCCTAGAAGATATTTTTCAAAAGGCTCACATGTGTATTCATTATGGAAGATTTTAGTGTGTGTGTTTGTTTTATTGGTGGCTGAGGTGATTTGCTGAGGTTATAAAAAGTTTGGGAGGCAAACAACAAAATATGTGTGAGAACCTATTAGATTGGTTCTCTTATGGAGATATATATCTCAGATATAATATTTTTAACCAGATATGTGTTGCTGTTGATATATTTGTTTTTAAAGATAGAGCCTTTGCATAGTATTTATTTTTTGTTTTAAATCTACAGTTATTTCATTTTAGTCATTAGCCTTAAATATGTAACATATATTTTAATCATGTCTGACTATATTCATATCTTTAGTCTAGTCCTGTTAGTCAAGTTCCTAACAGATGTTCACTTCCATCGAAAAGCTCATTCCTAAATTCCAAAGTATTTTGTCTAGAATTTGCATAAGTTAGATACCCACCTGTAAGGTCTAGAAACTCTATAAGAAAATCCTTTTATGAGAATATAAAGGACAGCATAGGCAATATAGTCAATAATATTGTAATAACTGTGTATGGTGTCAGATGGGTACTGGAAATATCAGGGGGATCACTTTGTAAAGTACACGATTGTCTAACCACTATGCTGTACAGCTGAAATTAATACAAAATAATATTAAATATAAACTGTGATTGAAATTTAAAAAGAAAACAGAAGAAAAAGAAAATCATTTTACATGTTCTTTGGACAAGCCCGTGGGAGCAGCAGAGGGCGAAGTTTCGTGCCAGCACCAACACTCTCCATTCCTTGTCTGCAGACTCAGAAGTCAAAAACCTCCTTTCGGATGATAACGCGGAAGGCCTGACTTTGTTGGATTTGCTGAGCTTCACCTATCAAGTTGCTCGAGGAATGGAGTTTTTGGCTTCAAAGAATGTAAGTGTGTTCACAGGACAGGGCCTTTTTGGACCCAGGCCGCAGGTCTGAGTGAGGTGCACGGGGAAGATAGGTCTTGGAGAGGCCAGTAGCAATGGCTGCTGCTCTCCTCTCTTCCCCAGAGCAGAGTGGGAATCCGACATCACCAGGTGTCTGCTTTTCTCCAGCGCTTTCTTGCTCTTGGGAGCGGTTGGGATGGGAGCCTGGAGGTGAGCTCTTTATGCCAGAACAGCCTCTCCGAGGTGCACCAGGCAGCTCCGCGCCACCCTGAAACGGCCAGTCTTGCAGGGGTGATGCTGTCTAGGGGCGGATGGGTTGACACCGACACCATTTCTTCTCTTTCTGTGCAGTGTGTCCACCGGGACCTGGCTGCTCGCAACGTCCTCCTGGCACAAGGGAAAATCGTGAAGATCTGCGACTTTGGCCTGGCCAGAGACATCATGCATGACTCGAACTACGTATCGAAAGGCAGCGTAAGTGCTCTCCCCATCGCCCCATTTGGCATGCTCACCCTCCCTCACTTGCATCTCTGAAATCAGGTGTTGCTTCCAGCCATTTGGGTGCCCATAATTTCAACATGGAGTCTATAAGTCCCATGAAGGGGCTCAGGATTTGTATGAAAAGCACAGGCCCTGCAGTCGACGCCCTGGGTGTGAACCCCCCACTCCAGCACTTACTGGCATTTGGGGCAAGTTATTTGACTGTTCTGTGCCTCACTTTCCCTGTCTGTAGCAGGGAAGTGACAATAATACCTATCTCCTGCATTGCTGAGGGGGATTGAATCAGTGAATTCATGTAAAATGCTTAGGACAGTGCCTGGCACATATAAGCACCCAGTAAGTGTTAGTTATTAATGTGTACATTGTGCACACATGTGTCCTTGCATGCAGTTCTAAGGAGAGCATCTCAATCTTTTCTCAAATGGCATCTATGACTCCTAAACTGTTAAAACCATTTGGGTTTTATCTTAACCATTTTGATATATCTTAGAGGCACAGTTTCCCTAAAGAGAGTCATTCTATCTTACACTTGAACCTTTCTGCCCATCCATCCCCTGCACCTCTAAGTGGATGGAGTAGCTGGGGACAGGACTTTGGTGGAGTCAAGGTCTGTTCAGGAAGGTTATGAGTCTGTTATCTCCCCAGCGATTTTAGGGGGCTGAAGGATGCTAGTGTGGCTACTCGATACATCTGACCAGTTTGGTATATACACAGAAGGTTGGACAACCTCACAAAAGAGGCTGCAAAATTATCATTATGTCAGACTCTTTGTAGTGTTTCTTCAAGTTCAAAAATGTACTTGGCTCTCAGATCCCTGGGTCTTCTTAATTTTGTTCCTTGGAACACTTGAAAATAGGGGACAGGTCCATTCAGGGCTCACACTTAAATATTTTTGGATGTTATTCTTTGGAAGGACATAAGAGGCCAAACTGACTGCCCATCATTCGTCAAATTTTTATTGAGCACCCACCAGGTGCCAGGGACTCTTCTGAGTGCCAGGAGTACAGCAGCGAATCGCACACACAGAGGACGCTCATGTGGGCCAATGTTATTAGTGCAAGTTATTCTAAGCCCAATAGAAAGAGAACCTTTTCCTATCTCTGCTGCTGTAGATATCGGTGCATACGCTGGGTTTAATATCCTTCCTCCTTCCCTGCAGACCTTCCTCCCTGTGAAGTGGATGGCTCCTGAGAGCATCTTCGACAACCTCTACACCACGCTGAGTGACGTCTGGTCTTACGGCATTCTGCTCTGGGAGATCTTTTCCCTGGGTATGTGCCTGACATCTCTATTTGTTTGGGCTGTTCTAGAACAACACTGGAGGGGAAACGCTGTGTTTCTCCAAGCTCTGGGATGTAATCACTGTTAAGACACCTGGTGTGAGTCAAGCACACTGCAGCCGATTTAGATGGCACATTGTGCATGTGTGACGTCTGGTGTGTGCCCATGCACGATGAGATGGTGGTCTTGGGAAGCTGTGCCCTCACCCCTGGCCTTTCCCCCTCCTCTTTTTTGGGCTATGGCAGAGTGACTTTCTCCCAGTGGAAATGCTCCTGATGACACCCACTCATCAGCTGCTTTTTCACCTTGGGCTTTGGGATAAGTGGGTTCACCAGTAGAGAGTTGTCACTCCCTCACATCATGGTGCTAGATGCTCAGGTGGAAGGTGGTGTGGCTCCCCTTCCTGGTTATCACTGTGGAGGAGAGAAACCTAGTTGCTTGGTCAGTCAGTCAGTGACCACCTGCTGAACAACACTGGTCCCCCTGCTGCCAGGTGAGGGCTCTCAGAGAGGGGTGATTCACCACCTTGACCTCCAGACAGTTCATCCAGGGAGCCAAGACTCACACACTTAGTGATAAACTGTTGGGTCCTGATTTAAAATCCTACGGGAAGTCCTGAGAAAGGAGCAAGGAGCCCTAGAGTGGTTTTGGAAGGCTTTAGAGAGGAGACTAAACTTGACCTGGCCTTGGCCATAAACATGTGAATTTACTGTTACTCTGCTATGATAGCACTGGCCCCCTTTTTCTTAGTTCTCCCTCCTTGGATGTGATGCCACTGTGGATCATCCCAGTGTGCGTAGTCTGTTAAAAGCAGAGAATTATCTCAGTATTTCAAGGCCCAATTTTGACTTTGGCTTTCATCTTTTTGAACATTTCTGGTGAAAATGACTCATTGTGGCCTTCATGATTCTTTTGCTTTTCTATTTTGCTTTGTATGTATAGATCCAGTAGTCAGAGCCATTGAAAAGCACTTTTGAGCTTTTTTTAAGAGACATAGAATTTTTGCCTAGGGGTTCTGGACTTGACCAACCTAGAAGTCTTGCTAAAATTTAAGATTTGGGCAGGGAGATAACACTTCATTTTCTTGGTAGAACCAGCACTTAATGGTGGGGAATCCCCAAATGTTTTCTAAAGCTGCTGTATCATCCCAACTGTTTCAAGAACATACCACACACTTGTTAATCCCGGTTCCTTTCTTTTTTGGCTTTCAGGTGGCACACCCTACCCTGGCATGATGGTGGATTCTACTTTCTATAATAAGATCAAGAGTGGGTACCGGATGGCCAAGCCTGACCACGCCACCAGTGAAATGTGAGCCTCTCTCCATCCCGTGGGCCTTGTGTTCATGCCCAGTGGGCCTGTGTGTGTGTGTGTGTGTGTGTGTGTGTGTGTGACGGGGGAGGGGTACCTGCTGCTCCTCCCTATGCTCATGATGTGTTCTCTGCTCCTCCAGCTACGAGATCATGGTGAAGTGCTGGAACAGTGAGCCGGAGAAGAGACCCTCCTTTTACCACCTGAGAGAGATTGTGGAGAACCTGCTGCCTGGACAGTATAAAAAGGTTTGTCTGTGGGACACCATGGATGCACCTAGAGGGCACTATGCTAAGTGAAATAAGTAAGACAGAGAAAGACAAATGGCGTATGTTTCACTTGTATGTGAAATTAAACAACAACAACAAAATAAACAAAAACAGAAGTAAACTCATAGATTCAGAAAACATTTTGATGGTTGCCAGTTGAAGGACTGGGTAGAAAAGGGGAAGGGATTAAGGTGTGCAAATTACCAGATATAAAAACAGCCGCAGGGATGGAGAGTACAGGATAGGGAATATTGTAATAACTAGGTATGGTGTCACATGGGTGCTAGCCGTATTGGGTTGATCACTTTATAAGTTATATAAATGTCTAATCACTATGTTGCATACCTGAAGCTCATGTAACATTGTCTGTCAGCTGTAATTGAAAAAGAAAAAATTATTTTAAAATGGAAAGGTTTGTCTGGGCCCCTTAGGATGGGTGGAAAGGAATGAGCAAAGGGAAAAGACAAACGCTGGTAGTGAGTGAGCGAGCAGCACTGTTCCCCACTGTTTTAAAGGAACATTTCAAAGGAGAAAGATTATGTGATCCAGTGGCCGGGGTTTCAATGAGTGCTCCCCAGGGCCCTGGTTGCCATGGTGAATGAAAACCCTCCTCTTCCTGCAGGGCTCCCCTTTCATCTTAAGGGTGCAACACCTGTAAGCACTTTACTCTCCAGATGTTTGGGTATCTGAAGCTACTGTGCAGTTAGTCTCAGGGCATCCACAGCCATTACAGTGCTAATTTGAATGCACTGAAATCCATGCAGAATTGGCTTTTGCCAGCTGACTGGAAGGAGCAACCTCAGCTGTTATCTGTGGCTCCAGCTGGTTTTTGTGTGGAATAGGAAACATTGTTCAAAGGAACAAATGTAATTTCATGGAACCAAGCAGGATATGTTAATGAGTGAAACAACTTTCTGCTGAGATGCTGAGAAGGAAACCCAGGCACACATGTAAAATAAACTGGATTTCTTAGATTCAGATTAGTCACCATATCGACTTTCCATACTTTTTTGCTTCTCTTTCTCCTTCTCAAGGAGGGGCAGTGATAGGAGGCTGCATACTGACCTGGAAGTGAAATACTTTTATCTATTGCTTTATCTCACTGCCCATGGCAAGTCCCCTAAATGAGGCACTGGGGAACCAGAAGGGAATTTATTATAGGTCAAAGATGCTCCAGTCGGTAAAGATATGTTGGTGGAAATAGACTGGAACTAGTGTTGAAATAAGGATGTTTTTAGATCTAAGTTCCCAAGTTTTGAGTTAGATTTCTTCAATGATTAGGGATGGCTTCAGGGATGGCGCTCCCTGTGGAAGTCTTTGTCACCTCTTATCAGGACCCATTCAAGCCGTGGAGAGAGTATGGATGTGATGAGTCAGAGTGTCCATGCTAGTCCCAGAGAGGGGGTGTTTGTGGGGACGGACACAGTCACAGCTACTGACTCAGACAAGGGGCTTTCAGACCTGCCAGCAGGAGATTTCTGCCATTGGTGGCCCTTTATTTTCCCTTAAATTTTTTCAATTACAGTTGACATTTTATATTAGTTTCAGGTGTATATCATAGTGGTTAGACATTTATATAATTTATGAGATGATCCCTCCATAAGCCTAGTACCCACCTGGCACGATGCATAGTCATTACATTGACTGTTTCCCCTATACTGTACTTCACATCATCAGGACTATTTTGTAACTGCCAATTTGTACTTCACCTTTTATTCTATCTATGAGTCTGTTTTGCTTGTTCATTTATTTGTTCTTTAGATATAAGTGAAATCATATGGCATTTGTCTTTTTCTGTTTGACTTATTTCACTTAACATAATACCCACTAGATTCACCCATGCTGTCACAAATGGAAAGATTTCATTCTTTTTTTTTATAGCCAAATAATCATTGTATGTATGTGTGTGTGTATGTATGTATGTGTGTGTGTATGTATGTATGTGTGTGCATATATATATCACATTTATCCAATTGTAGTGGGGCACTTAGGTTGCTTCCATGTCTTGGCTATTGAAAATAATGCTGATTCCATAGCCCTGAAACTAAGTCTGTGTGAGTGTGTGGGCCCTTTAAGAGGAACCTGGGTTTCTAGCAGCCTTCCATCTCGCCCAGATAAATGGAATCCCTGCTGATTTTCACGCTGGATGTTATGGGGGCTCCTCTTCCCAGCACTGGTGCTCTGGGCTGGGGAGCCCAGGGTTGGGCTGGGACCCCTTGCTTCTCAGGAGGACCCTCCACAGCTGAGATATCCCTCCTGCTTTGAAACCACCACGCATGGGTGTGAGGCCAGCCTGTTTCATATCTGTGCCCCTCCTACACGGCTTCTTCCTTGTATCCTTAGTTATAGGACCTCTTTCCAGCTAGTCTCCAGGTTGATTGTTCTATAATTTAGTTGTAATGTTGATGTGGTCATGAGAGGTGGTGGCCCTTTTTTCATGTCCCTCATCCCTGGGGACAGTTGACACCTGACTCTCCTTCCGTTGTCTAAATCCCTCATCTGTAAGGTAATTTGGAAACACGGACAGTTAAAACTAATAAATACATACCTGCAGTTTGGTCAGTAACACCAGAGTAAGGATGTGAAATGAATGTTTGCAGAGCTATGAAAAGGTTCACCTGGATTTCCTGAAGAGCGACCATCCTGCTGTGGCGCGCATGCGCGTGGATGCTGACCACGCCTACATTGGCGTCACCTACAAAAACGAGGAGGACAAGCTGAAGGACTGGGAGGGTGGCCTGGACGAGCAGAGGCTGAGTGCTGACAGCGGCTACATCATCCCTCTGCCTGACATCGACCCCATTCCTGAGGAGGAAGACCTGGGCAAGAGGAACAGACACAGGTAGATGAGGGTGTGGCCTCAGCTTCCAGCAGCGCTCTCCCTGCCCTTGTCCCTGCTTCTGCCCCTGCCCCTGCCCCAGCCCCTGCCCCGGCACACCTGAATACAGGAGCTGTTGCCCAGATGATCAGGCTCCCGGTGGTGAATCTGTTTTAGGGGATCAAGGGATATAGAACCTCCCCAGTTTTGAAAACACTTCCATTAGATCCTAATATGTGCCCCCTGGGGCTGGGGGAGGTGTAGGGCAGGGAAGGATGTGCTTCCCCAGTGGAGAATCTTTGACCTAAACCCTCAGGTAATTTGATCAAACTTACACAGCAACTGAGATTATTGAGATGCTATAGGCCTCTTCTGCTGTTTCCTTAATTAGTCACCCAGAAAGGCGAGAGAGGCTAGACTGGGCTATTCGACGCCACATCAGTGCTTTATAACTCTAGCTGCCAGTTGGAATCACCTGGGGAGATTTTTAAAAATACTGATATACAAGCCTCACCCAGACCAAAGACTTAGAATCTCTGGGAGTGGGGCTCAAGTGTGCTCTGGCTGGTTTGTGTTTTCTTTTTTTAATATATTTTATTGATTTTTTACAGAGAGGAAGGGAGAGGGATAGAGAGTTAGGAACGTTGATGAGAGAGAAACATCGATCAGCTGCCTCCTGCACACTCCCTACTGGGGATGTGCCCGCAACCCAGGTACATGCCCTTGACCGGAATCGAACCTGGGTCCTTTCAGTCCGCAGGCCGACGCTCTATCCACTGAGCCAACCCGGTCAGGGCTGTGTTTTCTTTTTAACTTTGTATTATGGAAGAGTTCTAAAATGCACAATTCAAACAGTATTGTGAACTGTCAGGTATCCATCACTTCCCTTCAATGTTTACGACCTCATGGCCAGTCTGCATGCCTGGCTGTGTCTATTCCTCCACCTCTGCCCCCTCTAGAGTGTTTTGAAGCACATCCTAGACATCATATCATTTCATCCACAAATATTCCAATATGGATTCTTAATGATAAAGGCTCCATCTCTAAAAATAACTATAGTTATTAAAATAACTATAATATCATTATCTCACCCCCCAAATTGACAATAAATTAATATCAAGTTAGTATTCCCATTTCTTTGATCCCCTCACAAATATTATTTTACATTTGGTTTGTTTTATTCAAGACCCAAATAAGAGTCACACAGTGGCTATGTCTCTGGGTTTGTCCTGCCTCTCTTTGCCCCTAGCATGTTATTTGTGAAGAAACCAGAGCCTTTGCCTGTAGAATTCTCACATTCAAAATGTTGCTGATTGCATCCTGTAGTGTATTTTACCATGTGCTTCTGCCTCAGATTTCTGTTGTAAACTGGTAGCTCGTCTTGAGACTTGATCTAGCTCAGGTTAGATTTTGAAGCGAGTATGCTTCAGCGAAGGTGCTGTGTACTTCTGTCGGGAGGTGCCTACTGTCCAGATGTGTCCCCTTTTGTGACACTAGCAGCCATTGGTGATCCTCCCCTAGACCCATTACTTTACTACCAATTGATGCAAATGCACAGCCAGGACTAGAACCGTTGGTTTACACAGCCCAGGTGGAATGCCCCAACCACGCTCTCTCTGCACGGCCTCTGAGCAGAGGCAGGAGAAGGTGATGGTGGCCCCTTGTCCAAGGTCCAAGTTGCTATGAGTCTCCTTTTTTCCCCTCTTTCTTCGCAATATTGTCCCTTCTTCCTCACTCAGTTGACTACATACAATTACTGAAGCACAGGCATTACTATCTGGGAGGCTTATGACTGTGACCGCTCCCAGCCAGCTGGGGTATGAGGCTTAGATACCCCTTGCTTATTTGCGTGCACAGGTAATTTTAAAAGAACAGGTTTTGTTATGATTTTGGAATGTGTGATTTAAATGAGATTTGGAGATGGGGCAAAGTGGTCTGTCTGACTTACTGTTCTACTTGTCCTTTGCTCAGGACAAAATGTGTTTACATTCCTTTAGCAAGCAGTGTTTGTCCAAGTTTTGGGGATCTGTGGTAGAACTCTCAGGGGTGGGGGAAGGCTGAGCAGGGGGCCTCGGCACACTCCCAGCTCAGTCATCTATTTGGTTCCTGTGTGTTTGGGGACTCTGAATAATATTTCTGTTGTAAAAAGGATTCTGCATCTAAATAAAGTTAGAAAGTCACATTGAGATAAATAAATAACATAAGAAAGGTGTCCCCAGAATTTTTCTAGGGATAGAGGAGGCTAGACTGCAGAACTTGACACATATCTGACAGAGAGAACGATTCTAGTTGCTAGGTATTGGTCGCATTAGATAATGAGAACGTCTGCTAGGGTGACACATTTGGTCTCCTTTGAGTCACGCAGATTGAGTCCCAAATGACTACACAAGGTCCGATGAGACTCTGGTCCTGACAGTGGGCTGAGCATGGTGTCAGCTCAGGTGGCCCATAACACAGTACCACAGACTGGGGGCTGAATCAACAGAAATTTATTTTCTCGCTGTTCTGGAGGATGGAAGTTTAAGATCAAAGTGTTGACAGGCTTGGTTCCTCCTGAGGCCTCTCACCTTGGATTGCACATGGCCACCTTCTTCTTGTGTCTTTTTCTTCCTTTCTTCCTTTCTTTTTTTATCCTCACTTGAGGATATTTTTTTGCCATTGCTTTTCAGAGAGAGTGGAAGGGTAGGGAGAGAGAAAAAGAGAAACATCGATGTGAGAGAGACACATCGACAGGTTATCTCCCACATACACCCTGACCAGGGGCAGGGAGAGAACCCACAACCCAGGTATGCGCCCTTGACCAGGAATTGAACTCGAGACCCTACGGTGCACGAGTTGATGCTCCAACCACTGAGCCACACTGGCCAAGGCTTCTTGTGTCTTTTTCTGGGTGCAAGTACCACTGGTGTTTTGTCCTCTTCTTATAAGAACACTAGTTCTATTGAATTAGGCCTTACTTTCATAACCTCATTTAACTTTAATTACCTCTTTAAAGGTTCTATTTCCCAATACAGTCATATTAAGATTTCAAATTCAACATATGAATTGGAGAGGGGTGCACAATTCAGCCGGTAAAAGAGAGGCGATCCTTGAGCTGGGGTGCTCTGGGTTTAGGCAGGCAGGGTCAGCGTGGTGTCCTGAGGAACCTTCTCCTTAGGCTCAGGATGCTTGGCCTCAGGAGAGGAGAGGGCAGGAGGAAGACAGGGCCTTGCTGTAGAGACTTCTGGTCAGAGGCTGTTGGGAGCCAGGTCCTGGGCTGTAAGACGGGCACTGTGGCTTGGGAGCCAGGTGTAATCCCAGTCATCAGCTCTAGGACCCACCGTGAAGCCTGGGGAGCAGCAGGGATGGTCTGGTGCTGAGTTTCTGTGGGAGTTCGCTTCTGTGCCCACACCTCTTCCTTCTCTCTGGGAGATGGCCTTTCAGAGAGAGGAGCATGCCAGGCCCAGGAGGGCCAGTTCCAGGGAGACAGACTGTCTGTGGAACTTGCCCTCAAGGAGGGGGCCAGCAGTCCAAATCACAGCATCCAAGAAAGTGTCATAATTGCACGCCCCAGCTGAGTTGGGTCAATAGCCAAGGGGTGATTCAGGCCCCTAGTCATTGTCAAGGCCCAGGAACACTCTGGCCTGCCAGGGAAGAGGGGATGTCAGGACTAGATGGTTAGTCAAGTGGGCTGGGGTTCCCAGTGAGGTTCCAGGACCAGGGTGTAAGTGGGGGCGTGGGGTGGAATATAAACTAGTCACCGAGGCAAAAGCTCACCATAGGAAAGGGCCCAATCTGTGGGGCTGTGAAGGGAAACTTCAGTCCAGTAGCCCCATTGGTTTTAAGTGCTCGCCAGGCCACAGGGGCCTTGGGGTGCAGGACAGCAAACCGTTCCCCAGAGGTTTCTGCTGGGCCAGGCTCGGTTCTCTGCTTGGAAATGATATGGAGAGAGGGGGGGGACAGAGGCTGAGGAATCAGGCTGGGCTGACAGGCAGGAAACAGCCAACCGGGCTGAGCCCCTGTGTGGTGTGTGTGAGCCTCCTCCTTCTGGCTGACCAGCCTATAGTGTGGTTTAGATGCTCTGTATACAGCGGTGCTGCTGCCACACAGTGAGGAGAAGAGACCGTTCCTGCCTGTCAGCAGGTGGTAATCTGCTTAGAGCTAAAAGACATACATAAACATTTAGCAAACAAGGCAGGAGAACCAAACTACCAAGAGTTCAGAGAAGGAAGGACAGACAGGGAATCGTGACAGGCTGATTTAGGGAAGATTATTTTCCAAAACTTTTGTGAAAAGTTTTAAATGTCTAGAAAAATTGAGAGAATACATTTCCCACTTGGATTTAGCAGTTGTCAACATTTTGCCACATTGCTTGCTCTATCTATCTATCTATCTATCTATCTATCTATCTATCTATCTATCTATCTATCTAATAGGTGTTGAGTATTTCACATGCATACATACTCATATTTTTTATTCTTGCAAAATCGTTTGAAACTTTAGCACACATCCCTTCAGAATAAGGATTCTCTCCTACATAACCACAATCGCATGATTACCCATAAGAAAATTAAACTATTTCCCTATATCATCTAATATCTAGGCCCTATTCAAATTTAGGTGAGGGTTTGAATACTAGCAATAATAATAACAGTTAACATTTATCGAGCACCTATTATGTTCTAGGCACTGGGCTCAGTGCTTCATGGTTATTACCTCATTTAATCACCCTAACAAACAGGAATATTGTCAGGCACCATTGTCATCCCATTTTACAGTTAAGGGAACAAGGTTAAGTGACTAAGGTGAAGTCCCATAGCTACTAAGTGGCAGACCATTCCAGACCTGAGACTTTCTGCCTCTAGAATGTCCCCTCTATGCCTCTACTCTAGTAAGTAAAGAGCCTTCACCTGGCCTTCAAGAGGAGGGGAAGGAAGGCATTCCAGGCCAGTGGGCCGACATCCTGAGAACACAGTTGGCACATTCAGGAGGTTTCAGGGAGAGCAAGGGACTGGCCTGGCTGTCGTCTGCCCCTGATTCCATCCCTCTGCTTTTCCTTCCCCATCCTTTTGACAAGGCATTGCTTATTTTCTCTTCCAGGAGGATTGAGTTAGGAAAGTAGACATTGTCTCAGCTTATTAGCAACTTTGATGAAAGGTTTAGCAGAAGAGAAGGAAAGCTGAAGTGTGGAGATGACCCGCGGACCTTGATTTTCCAGGTGGCCCATTGCAGTGTGATGGGTGATGAGTAGCTGCCTGGCTTGGTGGTAGAATCTTGCCCAACTGGGTAGCCCAAGTTTGAATGCTAAGGGTCTTGCAGGAAGAGCTCCTTTGCCTTTGGGGGCCACCCTAGAAACGCCACCATGGTCAGGTTGGGCTGTACGTGGCCGTAACCTTTCCTCTTCTTTCCTTCCCCAGCTCCCAGACCTCTGAAGAGAGTGCCATTGAGACAGGTTCCAGCAGTTCCACCTTCATCAAGAGAGAGGACGAGACCATTGAGGACATCGACATGATGGATGACATTGGCATAGACTCCTCAGACCTGGTGGAGGACAGCTTCCTTTAACTTGCGGATTCGAGGGGTGCCTTCCACTCCCGGAGCCACCGTGGATCCTATTGAGAAAACCACTTTATTGCAATGCAAAGTTTGAGAGGAGGACTTGGATGATGTGTAAAGAGAAGCTCCCAGCCCAGGGCCTCCGGGAGCCCTCTACATGTGAGTGAATGGGATATTTTGAAATGAACTTCTTCAGCGTTGCCTCTTGCAATGCTTCAGTAGCATCTCAGCGTGTGAAGTTTGGAGGTAGTTGGACAAGGAAATAATGGACCACACAAGACGAACTTTGTGTTTCAAGGCATTGGTGAGATTCCAACATACACAAGGTTTTGTTGCAACAAAACTCCAGCATTGTAATTATGTAAATAACTCTAACCAAGGATGTGTTTAGTTTTGTATTAACTATCTGCTCTGGACCTCTGAAGAGACCGACCACTCAACCCATCCATGTACTTCCTGTTTGAAACCTGGTATCAGCTGCTGTTGAACTTTCTAATGAAGTACATGCAAAACCACTTTTGAACCTTAAAAGGTACTGGTACTATAGCATTTTACTTTTTTTTTTTTTTTTTTTTTAGTGTTAAAGAGATAAAGGCTAATGATTAACCAACCTTGTTTAATAGATTTGGGTCATTTAGAAGCCCAACATCTCATTTTTATATTGTAATCTATGTTTATAATAATACTACTGTTATCAGTAATGCTAAATGTGTAATATGTAACACGTTTTCCCTACAAAGAAAGCACAATTTTTTAAAGAAATCCTTACTAAGTAGGTTGACAGTTTTTGACATTTATATTAAATAACATATGTTTCTCTATAAAATATGGTAATAGCTTTAGTGGATTAAATTTAGTTGAACATAGAGAACAAAGTAAAAGTAGTGTCTTCCAGGAAGTCAGAGTTTTTACCTATGTACAAAATAGGTCCCCTAACCCATTGTACTAAAAACAATTAACTACCCTCAGAAGTGATGGGATTGGAACAAATAAGCAAAACCCTTGAATCCTAAATATTCTCAATATAAAGGCATAAGCCTATGACTAACATGACTTCTTATGGAAAATATAATCATCAGCAAAAAGATGGCATTTGCAGAGATTTTACTCATTCCTGGTGAAAACTTTGGTGAATCCCAACATATATGTTTTTAAAATTCTACAGACCCTAAAAGAGGCAGAAGAATATCCTGAATATGAGCCCTTTTTCTTCTTCTCTTACCCCAAGCAGAAATAGTTTGAAACTCTGAGCCCATAAAGGCATTGCTTAGTGAAGGCTGTGTGTGCCTTCATCTGGATCTTTGGTTCCCAAACGGAACTGGTAGCCAGAATCCCCTGATGGTAAGTCCTCGTCCCAGAGATTCTGAATGACTAAATCTTGGGGGAGCAGAAGCCTGTATTTTTATAAACACCCTGGCTGTTCTGATCAGCCGGGTCTGGAAAAACCAGCGTAGGTTACAGGAAACAGCCATGGGAAAAAAATAATTTGAAATTAGGAACTGGGCTGCTGTTGAAATCTTTGGCTTCGGGTCAGTGCCACTTAATGCCACATATCTAGCAATTGCTATCCTTAATTTAACGTTTCAGTCTTTGCTGAGGCTGACCGTGCTAAATCTTGGTTGGCAGGTCTTCTAAAAGTAAAGGCACTGCTGCCCACAGCATGGGGGAGCTGAACTCCCTCTTCCCTCAGCCCCAAAATGCATGTACAAAAAGATGCAGGTTCGTGTGCCAAGTCTCTAGAACCAGGCCAATATTTTGGTGAAAAAAAGAAAAGTTTTTCTGATATTTTGGGGTTAGATGGGAGGACAAATTATCACATCAATCCAAACTGTCAAACTGGTTGGCGTGGGTTCATTGGCATTCTTTGCAATACCGCTTAATCTCTGCCACCATATGAATGAAACATGGGCTGTGATTACTGCAATCACTGTATACGCTCCTGACAGGTGATGCTTTGAAAGATGTAAAAGCGATAACAAGGTACTTGACTACCTACTGGTGTAATCTCAGTGCAAGCTCCAACTTTCTTATCCACCTTTTTCATAGCGTGAAGACTGAGCCAGATTGGCCAATTAAAAAGCAAACCTAACTAGGTCCTGTAGAGCCAATTAGACTTGAAATACATTTGTATTTCTAGAATCACAGCTCAAGCATTCTGTTTATCACTCGCTCTCCTGTGTAGCCTTCTTTTGTTGCTACTTTACATTTTGATGCTCCGTTGAGTCTTGTGTGACATCATCAGGCTGGAGAAGATTTTCAGACCAGCAGGTTCCAGTCCTAACAAATGCTCCCCCCGGAGTTTGTGTGTAATTGCATTTTGTTGTTGTTTTTGTTTTGTAAAGAAACAGCGTTTTCAGTGTATCACAGATTTGTTTCCTTTATGGCCTACTGCAAAGTCCCCAGATGAAAATTTGCCAATCATTCCTGCTTTCTGTTTTTATGAAGACAATCAAAGCTGGCCTGAGAAACAAAATTTGTGACTTTTAAAATGATCTATGATGTCCTTAAAATGTGGTCTGCCAACCTGTAACAAAATGGTCCTATTTTTGTGAAGAGGGACGTAAGATACAATGATGTTATACATCAATATGTATATATGTATTTCTATATAGACTTGGAGAATACTGCCAAAACATTTATGACAAGCTGTATCACTGCCTTTGTTTATATTTTTTTAACTGTGATATTCCCCACAGGCACATTAACTGTTGCACTTTTGAATGTCCAAAATTTATATTTTAGAAATAATAAAGAGAAAAATACGTAAGTGTTCCCGAAACAGTGGTGTGGTGAATGTGTGAGAAGAACTAACTCGATAGGAAGGGTCTACCGGTGCAAAATGTATTGCAAGTCCCCGTTCATGTTTTTGTTTTTAAACGTGTAAATGAAGATCTTTATATTTCAATAAATGAGATATATATATAATTTAAAGTTATGCTAAGGTTCCAACATTTTTGTCTTTAGTTTAATCATATAAATTAAAGCAATCCTAGTCAATTTATTTTCTTAGCAACATTTCAGTAGGACTCTGTATTATGGTTTTGATGAAACCAATAGAAAATTTAAGATGTAAACATTATTTAAGCTAGCCAGTTCTCAGACTCAGCATTTGACTTAAAGATGATTGGCACTTGCCTAATCTTTGAGCCTATTTGTTTTAAATATATTTTTATTGATTTCAGAGAGGATGGGAGAGAGAAAGAGAGAGATAGAACATCAATGATGAGAGAGAATCATTGATTGGCTGTCTCCTGCACACCCCCTAGTAGGATCAAGCCTTCAACCTGGGCATGTGCCCTTAACCAGAATCAAACCCAGGACCCTTCAGTCTGCAGGCCAATGCTCTATCCACTGAGCAAAACCAGCTAGGGCCTTTGAGCCTATTTTTGTTTGTTTATTTGTTATAATAGCATATTATTGTTTTTAAATTTTTCATTTTTATTTTTCAATTAGTTTACTGTCTATTATTTTGTATTGATTTCAGGTGTACAGCATAGTAGTTAGACAATCATATACCTTTTTAAAAAATATATTTTTATTGATTTCAGAGAGAAAGGGAGAGGGAGAGAAAGATAGAAACATCAGCGATAAGAGGGAATCATTGATCCACTGCCTCCTCATGCCCCCCCACTGGGGGTCGAGCCCGAAACCTGGGCATATGCCCTGACAGGGAATCGAACTGTGACCTCCAGGTTCACAGGTTGACACTCAACCACTGAGCCATGCCGGCCAGGTGACAATCATATACTTTAAAGGGTCCCCGCTGATATTTCCAGTACCCATCAGGCACCATGCATACTTATTACGATATTATTGACTATATTCTCTATGCTATGCTTTACATCCCATGACTATTTTGTGACTACCAATTTGTACTCCTCAATTTTTTCACCTCTTTCACCGAGTCCCCTAACTCCCTCCCTTGTGGCAACCACCAGTCTGCTCTGTGTGTATAATAGCATATTATTGTGTGATGTTTTCCTGTGCAATATGAAGAGTACAGGACTGCATTTACTCTGGACAGCATTCAAACATCACAAAGGCATCAAGTACAAAGTAAAGTTTTTTCCACCACATCTTCTTCCCTGTCCCATCTCCCAGAGGCAGGACTGCGTCACTCGGTGAGTGTTTTTGTATTCTTGCAGCCCCCTTTTTGTGCATCTGCTGATCCACATACCCACGCATACCTCAGAGATATTGGGGGTTCGGTTCCAAACCACCGCAATAAAGTGAGTCGTAATTTTGCTGGTGTAAGGTCTTTCCTTTAATTTGAAAAGCACACAACAGCTGTGAAGTGTAATAAAGTTATTTTTGCTTTATATTTAACATAGAAGGGATTGTACTTTAGATAATGCTTTGTGCTATGCTTTTCTCTTTTTCTTTTCTTTTTAAAGGTAGTCTATTTTTTAGAGCAGTTTTAGATTCACAACAAAATTGAGAGGAGGGCACAGCCCCTGCCCTCCACACATGCACAGCCTCCCCCTTCTCACTGTCCCCCACAGAGGGGCACGTTTGCTACAATTGATAACACATCATTATCCCCAGAATCCACAGTGCTTTGTATTTTAAATGCTATATTTAAAGATCTCTGTGAAAATTATGTGTGTGTATATATATATATATACAAATATATATATATATTCCCCTCATTTTTATCCACTGCATAGTATCCCTCTATGTAAATATGCTATACTTTATGCCATGTTCCTATTAAATGCATTTATATTTTCCAGTTCTTTGCTATTAAAGTGCACATGGAGTAGTGCTTTTTGAAAATATATTTTTATTGATTTCAGAGAAGAAGGGAGAGGGGGAGAGAGATAGAAACATCATTGATGAGAGAGAATCATCGATCGGTCGCCTCCTACAGTGGGGATTGAACCTGCAACCCAGAATCAAACTGTGAATCCTGGTTCACACCAGGATTCAACCACAGAGCCACACCGGCTGGGTTGGAGTAGTGTTTTGTTAGGATAGTTTCCTAGAAATAAAATCACGAGGCCCAAGGGTGTGCCCAAGTCAATTATTATTGAGCACCAGTCTTCCGATGTGACTGGTGCAGTAAATGTTGTCGGTCTGGACGGGAGTCACCTGCTCTGCAGCTCACCGGCAGCTCTAGGCTTTGCCTGCCTCCCACTGCTCACTGGGATGTGGCGTGTGCCAGAGCGTGTGGGTTTTTGCATTCTGAAGCATGCCGAATCAAAGGACTTTAGGATTTTTTTTTTAAATAAAACAACTTACCCTTTTCAACACCTGGATATTGGAAATTGGTTATCTATAATGATAGCGTACTGTGCAAATCAACTGAACGGCTGAACAGCGGAACAACTGTCCAGACAACCTTCCAGATGACCTTCCGGATGTACTGCATGCATCGTGCTCTAGTGTTGTTAATAATTGGAATGTAACACCCTCTTCCAACCTAACTCCTGTTATCCAAGTTCAAGTAGCCTGTATTCAAGCACACCTCCTTGAAGTTAAAGCTGGAAGGAGGGTACTGGTGGGATATTGGCTTGGCCTCATTATTATTATTAAAGATTTGCCGCATTATCCTGGGAAGAAGACAGATCATCCTGCTGCTTAAACAATAGCGGCCTAATCTAGCATCAAATCTGTGCTCCACGCCTGGGGAGAGATCTTTTTGTTCTTCTTTTTAAAGTATAATTTCACCTCAATATGATGTGGATGATCCTGCCTCCTTTATCTCATCATGATAATAAAAAGTGACTTTTACCTCGGGAGGGTTTTAAAGCTTTTTCGAAGATACTTTTCACATGGACTTATTTTGATTCTTACAATAGCGCTTTGAAGCCGGGAAGATATTTATAAATGAAACCAAGTGATGTCTGAAAAGCATCCGACTGACTAATGAGGGCAGTGGGATCAGAAATGCCAAACAGTGCTCTGTATGTATGAGGCTAAGCCATGCAGAAGCAAGAGCCAGTGGGAGATGTCAGTGCTCAGAAATAGGTTGCTTTGCTTCTTGAGAATTTCAAGAGACAAGTGATGGACTAGCTGGCTTGTAGAACTATTTTATGCATTTGTTATAAGGACAATTTCTTTGCAGGCTATACCACAACAGTTCTAATAATGGACATTATGATTTTAATAGTTATAATGTGCTTCGTAAAATGCAGTTCAGGAAGATGGCTTGAATCCTGGAATCCATCATAAGCCAGGCAATTTTCCCTGGGATAACAGAGCGATAGAAATGCTTCATTATCTCAGACTCCAGATACATATCAGAACGAAAAGGAACCACATTGTTACAGTGAAATTAATATACTGTGTTTATGACAGACACAATTCACCCCCGCGATTAAAATATATATGAAAATACATAGGTGGCCTTAATTAGCAGATTGTAACATTCTGTTCCACCCGGTTCCATAACCAGCACCCGTGTCCTAAAGAATAATGAATGCATCCTCCTAAGTGTATGCACACATGGGTGATGTTTTCGTCCCTCACATTTTCGTCTCCATGTGAAGCGATGGAGACATCAAGGACACATTGTCTCGCATGGCAGGGGGAGCGTAGTTGCTCGCTGTTCCTGGTTTATAGGCTAATTGGAATTTTAAAAAGATTTGCCACATTATCCTGGCAGATGGCATTTTGCTTTATCATTATTCATGGGTATTAATGACTTCCCTCTGGAGCATGTGTATCCTGTCTATTTTGAATTGCATTACATTTCATGCTGACTGCTCCACACAGACCCGGAGCCAGTATTTTCTGCGCGGCGCTGAAGCCGCACATCGCTTGGTGGGTCAAAGTTGGAGACTTGATTAGGAATTAAGTAACTCTTCGCAATGAAGAAAACCGTTTTCTTCCCCGTCCTGAATACCCCATTACATTTCTCTTTTTCTTCAGCTTGCTCTCCCGCGAGGCGCAGGTAATATCTGCTGCCGGAAGACAACTGCGGAGCGGATGCATCTTTCATTAGCCTGAGGTGATCAGACATCCTCTCTCCCTCCCTTGGAAGGCTGGGGTTTGGTTTCCTAAATGGAGAAAATGCATGATGCAGCGATCCCGCCACAGAAAGTCATTTTTTTAATGAATTCCTTCAACAAATATTTATTAGAGAACAGCCTCTTCTTTGTTTACTTGGTCTCTAAAATGCTTGAGTCTAATTGAGGCAGCTGGCAGAGTTGATTCCAGCCAGCTAATCACCTGAGGGGAGCATTACGTCACAGAGCAAAGCAGCACAGAGCAGAAAATGGTGGTAGGTGGAGGAGGCCACGGTCCTTACTTGGGAGCAACAAAAGTCAAAAGAGTGGGACATGGAGTATAACTTATGGGAGCCTCCTGATAACACGAATGCTTTTCTGCGACCAGAGGACACATTTGAGAATGAGGAGCTAAGGCTAGGGTAGTCTGACTGGGTGGTCTTCCTACCTGGGCTCTCTGTCCTTACTTGATTCCAGGCACTTCCATGGCCACCTTCATATACATTCTTCCCAACTTTCATCCTTCTATAGTTCAATGTTTTTAGTGAAACACTGTTTTAGATTCTGATATTCAGAAATTAAAAAACCCAGCAAGATCTCTACATCATGGAGGACAGAGACAGTCTCTCGCTAGAGCAGAGGGCATAGTTGGTTGATGGCCGGTGTAACAAAGACAATGTCTCCTTCTGAGACAAAGGTTGGTCAGATGTGCTTGTAGGCTATAATAAAAGACTAGGGGCCAGCGCACCAAATTCGTGCACAGGTAGGGTCCCTAGCAGCTGCCAGTTGCCAGCCGGGGTCTTCCTTCATTCTGTGCCACCCCCTGGTGGTCAGTGCACATCATAGCGAGTGATCTAACTCCTGGTCTGTTGAGCTCCAGAGGGGACACTTTGCCTATTAGGCTTTTATATAGAGAGATGGGGGCTCCTTACTTAGGTTTCCTCAACTGTGACACAGAACCACTGCATGTGTACTCCCACCCAGGCCACTTTGCATGGCCCGCACAGAGCTTAGGGGACAGAGAGAACTGACATAAATATAAAATTCATGCTTGCACTGTACCATGAGTAGTGAAGTCCGTTCTTTCTGACTCAGGAGTCTTATGTCTTCTGTCAGCATCCATGAACCTGTGGCAGGCTAACTCTTTACCTTACAAGTAGGAAAATCCTCAGTTCCTTCATGATTCTCTTGGTAACTCAAGAGAGCACCAGTCAAGTCTTTTATCTTTTTACTTCTTCCCCATATCACATTCCCATTAACCCTGGAGGGACCAATGGCAACAAAGTAAGTTGGAAAGTAGTAGGGAAAAAAGTTCTAGTTGTGGAAAATAGGGAAGAAATTGACCACATTTATAACTGCAGCCTTTTCTTCTTCAATAGGTCAAAGGTGGGGAAATAGAAATTAAAACTTCACATGAAGTTCAGAGTTTATAACAGACTTATAGTTACTTACTAGTGGCCTGGTGCACAAAAATTTGTGCACTCGGGGGTAGGGGGTCCCTCAGCCCGGCCTGTGCCCTTTCGTAGTCTGGGACCCCTTGGGGGTGACCACTTGCTGGCTTAGGCCTGCTCCCTGGGGGATTGAGCCTAAGCTGGCAATCAGACATCCCTCTTGCAGCCTGGCAGCCCTCGGGGGATGTCCACTTGCCAGCGGGGAGCAGACCTAAGCTGCAGTCGGACATCCTTAGCGCTGCTGAGGAGGCAGGAGAGGCTCCCACCACCACTGCTGTACTGACAGCCGTCAGCCTGGCTTGTGGCTGAGCAGAGCTCCTCCATGTGAGAGCTCACTGACCACCATAGGGGAGCTCCTGCATTGAGCATCTGCCCCCTGGTGGTCAGTGTGTGTCATAGTGACCAGTCATTCCCAGTCTTTCTGCTGTTAGGATCAGTTTGCATATTACCCTTTTACTATATAGGATAGAGGCCTGGTGCACAGGTGGGGGCCGGCTGGTTTGCCCTGAATGGTGTCCAGGGTCAGAGTGGGGGTCCCGCATGGGTGCCTGGCCAGCCTGGATGACGGGCTGATGGCTATTTGCAGCTGGTCACACCCCCTTCAGGGAGAGGGTCCCCACTGGTGTGCCTGGCCAGTCTCAGTGAGGGGCTGAGGGCCATTTTCAGGCTGGCAGGCAACTGAAGCTCCCAGCCTCTCCTTTTCTTCTGTTTTTTTGTTTGTTTGTTTGTTTGTTTTGTGTGTGTTTTTATTTAAATTCTGGGATTTATTTACCTTCTATAGCTGTCACTGGAGCTGAGAGCAGGCTCCAGCTCTGAGGCTGCGGCTGGCTGAAAGCAGGTATCTGGGTTTGTTTAGCTTCTATAATTGAAACATTGTTGCCATCACTGCCACTCTAAGCTCTGAGGCCGAAGCTGGCTGAAAGCAGGTATCTGGAGCTTGTTTAGCTTCTATAATTGCAACTTTGTTGCTTAGAGTGTAGCTTAGAGCAGGGTGAGGCAGGCGGGGAACCTTGGCTTCCTCCGTCACTAGAGCAAGCAAGCCTCCTGTTCGCTTCAGCTGCCTGGCTGCCGGCCACCATCTTGGTTGGCAGTTAATTTTCCTATTGCCCTGATTAGCCAATGGGAAGCGTGTCAGAGGTACAGTTAATTACCATGTTTGTCTATTATTAGATAGGATAGTTACTATCTGGAGGAAATAGTGAACATTTTATTATTGATGCAAAGCAAGATATGTCAGTGAGTGTATTCTAAATTTCATCCAAAAGGGCAGGAAGAATGAACTCTATAGAACAGGTATATAATGGAATTTATGAGACAATAATTAATTAAGATTATTTCCACGGTTTATATGTTCAATCTACCATTACACCTCAACTCTACAACAAAATAGAAAGAAAAAATTGGCAATTTTCCACAACTAGCAAGAATGATGTAAGTATTTCGGTGCTGTCCTTGAACTCCTATCATAACTCCTTTTGTTCCCAGCATGAGACTGTAATTATTGTAGAATCTCAGGGATGTGGATAGTGAGGTAACATCATCATCGTAGGGTATGATTGTCACACTCCAGTTATTATTTTTAAAACAAAGATCCTTCCAAGTCGAAACATGAGGAGATGTTTGGACATAATTTTTTTTTTTTTTTTTAAACCCTCACCCGAGGATATTTTTTCATTGATTTTCTGAGAGTAAAAGAGAGAGGGAAACATAGAGAGAAATATCAATGTGGGAGAAACACATTGATTGGTTGCTTTCTGTGTGAGCCCCGACCAGGGCCCAGGCTGGAGGATCCTGCAAGTGAGCTTTGTGCTCTTGACCAGAATCAAAGCAAGAACCCTTCAGTCTGCAGGTCTGAGCCAAACAGGCTAGGACTGGACATACTTTTCTAAAAGACTTTTGTTTAGTCATCATTCAACAACTGTTTGCAAGTATTATGTTAAGTTCTAGGGATACTAATATAACTAATGTTCAATGAACCTTGTGAGAAATTGAATTATATTTCAGAAACATATTCCTCTCCCTCATTTTCATATGATAAGCAAACATTCTCACATCGTTGATATTGGATTTGGCCATGTGATTCCCTTTGACTAATGGATATTAATAAGACATGATACAGTAGATACTTGAAATTTTCTTTTGTTGAAGGACTTACGCTCTGGACACCTTAACAATATTGAGTCTTCCAATCCATGGACATGGTATGTCTCTTTATTTACGTAGGTCTTCTTTATTTTATCTCAGTAATATTTTGTATATTTTAGTATACTTACATACATTTTTTTTAAATATTTACTTTTTTTAATATATATATATATATTTTATTGATTTTTTACAGAGAGGAAGGGAGAGAGATAGAGAGTTAGAAACATCAATGAGAGAGAAACATCGATCAGCTGCCTCCTGCACATCTCCCACTGGGGATGTGCCCGCAACCCAGGTACATGCCCTTGACCGGAATCGAACCTGGGACCTTTCAGTCCGCAGGCCGATGCTCTATCCGCTGAGCCAAACCGGTTTTGGCTACTTACATACATTTTTAAAATTTATTTTTAAATATTTCACTTTTAATACTATTGTAAATGGCATCCTTTCATTTATATTTGTTGTTAGTATATGGAAATGCAATTGGCCTTATATTTTGCAATCCTTTGGATTCCTTAGGATTTTTTTTTTTTTTTACATAGACAATGATGTTATCTGAACATAAACGCAATTTTACTTTTCTCTTCCCAATTTGGTTGCCTTTTATGTCTTCAAGTTACCTTATTGCACTGACTAGGAATTCTAGTACAAAGCTACTAGTAAATAGGAATGGTATAAGTCACATCTTTTCTTTGTTCCTGATCTTAGGGACATATTCAATCTTTCATCATGAAGTATGATTTTTCATGGATACCCTTTATCAGATTAGGAAACTTTTCTTCTATTCCTACTTTGGTGAGAGTTTTTATCTGAAATAGATGTTAGGTTTTGTAAAAAGCTTTTCCTGCATCTATTGAGATTATCATATAGCTTTTTTTGTTAATATGGTGAAATATATTGACTTATTTAAAAAAAACAAACTAGGTAATCTTGCATTCCTAGATTAAAATCATCTTAGTTATGATTTATTGTCCTTTTTTATATATTGGTGGATTCAACTAGCTAATTTTTTAAAGGATTTTGAAATCTATGTTCATGATGAATATTCACCTGTATAATTTTCTATTCTTATCATGACTTTGTTTTGGTTTGGTATCAGGATAATAATGGCCTCATAGAATTAGTTGGGACTTGTTTCCTCTGCTTCCATTTTCTGTAGGAGTTTGTGTAGAATTGGTATTACTTATTCCTTAAATGTTTGATATAATTCTCCTGATTGAAGCCACCTGAGCCTGGTAATTTCTTTGTTGGAAAGTTATAAATTATGGATTCAATGTCCTCAATAGAAATAAGTCTATTCAGGTTATCTATTTATTCCTAAGTAAGCTAGGTAATTTGTGTTTTTGAAGGAATTTATACATATGTGTTGTAAATTTATCAGCAAAAATTTTATTGACTTTGTTAATACAGTTGTTGATAATATCCCTTATTTTTAATATTGTAAGATTTATAGTGTCTCATCATTCATTCATGATATTAATAATTTGGATGTTTTCTCTTTTTTACTGATGATTTTAACCACAGATCTATCAATTTTAGTGATGGTTTCAAAAGATCAACTTTGGTTTTATTATTTTTCTATTCTCTATTGTTTGTCCCATTTCTATTTTGCTGATTTCTACTCTTATCTTTATTACTTTTTTCTGCTTACTTTAGCTTTAATTCTCTTTTTTTTCTAGTTTCTTAAGGTAGAAGCATAGATCATTTATTTGAGACCTTAATACTTTCTAATATAAGAATTTAATGCTGTAAGTTTTCCTCTAAACATTATTTTAGCTGTATACTATAAACATATGCTATATAATTCAAAGTATTATCAGAGTGCAGAGAAAAGATCTTTTAACCAAGCTAGAAGTATTGGCGAGAACCATCTGAACTGGGCTTTGAAGGATTTTTTTTTTTTTTCCAGCCAGAGAAGAAGGTAGGATCATTTTAAGCCAAAAGAACAAGAAGCCGAGATTCATGAATTGACCTTTCCCTTATAAAGTGTGCTAAGAAATATTTAATAACTATAGTCTACAGATAGGACATCTCTTTGAAAGGCTGGGAGAGAGCCAGTCATTCCCATAAACCAAATGTGATGATGGGGCTGAAAGGTTGTTTGGCTCTTGAAGTCTACCTATTAGCTGATTCCATTTTAAAGGAGAATGGTATTGGTTCAATAGAGAGTCAAAAAAGGACTGCCATGTGTGAATTTCTTGGATATTGACTGGAATAAAGGTAAAATGAGGTTCAAATAGAAGCAATGGGGCAGCGGTCTGGTTATTTCTTAGTTATGGGTACAAAGTCATTAATTAAGATACGTTCATTTCTCAGAGAGAAATGGCCTTGGAAGTTCCAACTTCTCATCTACTTCTTCAGCTATGAGATCTTTATCTCTGCATAACTCCTCACTCTCTGCAGCAGGTATTATAGATTGGCCCACTCAGCATCCTCTCTCAATATCATTTTATTGCTTTTTTTCTAGAACAAATGTTGCAAAGCAAAATACTCAGAATCTCTTGCAGTTAGAATTTGGCCATGTGACATGATTGTGGCCAATGAGATATTGGTGCAATTTCTGGTGAGGGCTTCCCTATTGCATTAAAGAGGGAAAGCTTTGAGGGAAAGTTTTTGTCTTTCTTACTTAGTTCATCTCCTTTCTTCCTACTGGGAGCTTGAAGACATTGTCTAGAGTCATTGTAGCCATATTTTGACTATGGCATTAAAAACCACACACTAAAAATGATAGTCCAGGAGAAAAAGTCAAGCTCCTTAACGATATCTTGCATATGTTCAGTAGCCCTTATCCACTTATTTCCAGCCTCTCTCTCTCTCTCTCTCTCTCTCTCTCTCTCTCTCTCTCTCTCTCTCCCTCTCTCTCTCTCTCTCTCTCTCTCTCTCTGTATCTGACCAGTTTCATGTTTTTGTGTGTCAGCTGTAACAAATGCATTATTAAGTGATGCTACTGATTCCTCTTTCTCACTCTCTTTGCTGATCCTTCTCTTCTTTTGGCTTCTATTTCTGTTGGAGTTGCCCAGGGCTAAGTCTTTGAACCTCATTTTTTGGTTGTTCTCATTTAACCTGATGGCTTCAAGTGCAATCTATATGCTGCCAACTCCTAAATGTGTATTTCCAACCAAGTCCTCTTTCCTGAACTATAGGTTCATATGTCCAACTGCTTACTCAATATCTTCACTTGGATGTGAAATTGTGACCTCTTAACTTTAAGACTTGACTCCTGCTTTTCCCCTCTAACTTAATCCACCCTCAGACTCCCTCGTCTCAGCTGATGGTAACTCTAATCTTTCCATTGCTTATGCCACAAATCTTGGAGTCCTCCTCGACAATTCTCTTCCTCTCTCTCATACACTGCGGCTAATATGGCAAGACTTTGGTTCCAACTTAAGCATATCCCAAATATATTCAGAATCTGACCACTTCTCTGTACCTACATTGCTCTCACCCTGGACCAAGCCACCATCACCTTTTACCTGGATTACTTCAGTAGCTTCCTAAAAGTCTACCTTGTTTTGCTCCTTCCCTTCCCCACAACAGACTATTTTTCTTAAATTTCTTTATTGATTAAGTTATTTCATATGTGCCCACATTACCCCTCTATCCCCCTCACTCATGCCCTCACCCCCCTGTTGTCTGTGTCAACAGACTATTTTCAATATAGCAGCCAGAGTGATCCTTTGAAAATGCAACTGGATCGTGATCACCCCTTTGCTTAAAATCCTGCAATGGCTCTCCATTTACTTAGAGTAAAACAGGAAGTGTTTAAAATAATTTTCATGGCCCTTCAAGATGCAGCCTCTGTCACATCTCCTTCTTCCATTCTCCTTCGCTCATTCCTTTCTTATTTCACTGGCCTCATTGCTATTTCTGGACAACGATATATGCCTAGTGCCTAGAACAGTGCCTGGACAAGAGTATGTGCTCAGTAAATATTCGTTGCAGAATTGTATGAACCCACACAGAAGGAGTTGGGGGTGGTGAGGCGGCGGGGAGGCTTGAGGACAGCAGACTAATTGAGAAAGCAACATCTGAGGCCAGACTCAATGCTGACCCCAAGCTCCTGCCTGTGTGTGTCAATCCAAAGTGCCTATGACATAATAGCTATGCTCTTCTCTAGTGAAAAAAGGGACAACTACCATAATAGTGAATTTATAGGAGTTTGTTTGTTTTGTTTTGTTTGTTTATTTTTAGCAGGGACATGTATGAAAACTGCTGAAAAGTGTTTTAATAGAGCTCTCATGAACCTAGAAAAATCAAACAAACACTGTTGAATGTACTCATTTGCCACCATAACATCTCTTTTAGACTTATGGGAAGAATTTCACTCCTAATTTTAAATAAAACACAGAGTTTTGCTAGCAAACTGTCCAAGTCTGGCGTGAGGCAAAGGGAAGAAGAGCCAGAGGAAAAGAAATTTCTGATCCTGAGCACTATTGGAATTAAGAACATGGGTGGCCTTGTGTGGTGGCTATTTTTGTATGAAATACACGTGTGTATTTGTCGAACTTGAGGTGAACTTCTCAGAAATACGTTTACCTCACTAAGAGTGAGCATTTGTTCCACTTCTGGTATGAATAAGCAAACATTGTTTAGTCTCAATTCCTCTTCAAATTCAGAGCTCTGGTTAGGTTTTGATGGAGGCTACTTGGCAAAGAACCCAGTCCATCCATAGAGGCATGCTTCAGCGTGGAGAACAGCTCACAATAGTCTGCATTATGATTATGCTGCAGCTGAGGGCGAGCCACTTGACAGCGCTTCTCTATGTTAATGATGCTAGAATGGAAATGCTTTTTTTTCATTTTTAAATCATTGCCATGACGTTTTATTTTAAATTTGTATTTATTTTTTACAGTTTACGTTCAATATTATTCTGTATTAGTTTGAGGTGTACAGCATAGAGGTTAGAGTCCCAGCCGTGGGCAAACTACGGCCTGCGGGCCGGATTCGGCCAGTTTGAAATGAATAAAACTAAAAAAAAAAAAAAGACCGTACCCTTTTATGTAATGCTGTTTACTTTGAATTTATATTAGTTCACACAAACACTCCATCCATGCTTTTGTTCCGGCCCTCCGGTCCAGTTTAAGAACCCATTGTGGCCCTCGAGTCAAAAAGTTTGCCCACCCCTGGTTAGACAATCATGTGCTTTTACAGAGTATTTCAAGTACCCACCTGGCCCCATACATCGTTATGACGATATTACTGACTGTATTCCCTGTGCTGTAGTTTACATCTTTGTGACCACTCGGTAACTACCCATTCTTTATCCCTGTAGCTGTACTGTAGGGTGGGGACCAGGGAATATGCATAGAGTTGAGAATCCTGAATGTCACCTTAAATTTTATACCCTAGGCACCTCACTTGCCTCACCCTGATCGTGGTCCTGCTGTCACCTGCTCTTACTCTGAACCAAGTGAAGTTAGCATTAAATGCTCCAGGAAATCTAGGATCTTTCCACACGAGTTCCTTTTCACAGAGTCACCATCTTGGTTCTGACACTCTGACTGGCTTTGGACAGGCCTTTTCTTGTGAGCATCTTGAATCTATGGAGGGCTCTCTGTGGAAACTGTTATTTCTTGGAATAACAATAATGCCATTTTGCTGCTGGAAAAATCCATTTGTCTTCTATCCCCTCCCACTCCAGATTGTCTTCTTTTCCTTTATTCCATTTTTATTGCCAAATCATTGTGTTTAGAACAATAAGCAAGAATCTGGTGGGAAATTTTTATAAACTAGCAACTGGACTTAACTTAATGGTCAAGCCCTAGCCAGTTTGGCTCAGTGGATAGAGCATCAGCCCATGGACCGAAAGGTCTCAGACTCGATTCCGTTCAAGGGCATGTACTGATTGTGGCTTGATCCCCAGCCCTGGTCAGGATGCTTGCATGAGGCAACCAATCAATGTTTCTCTGTCTCACTCCCTCCCTTCCACTCTCTCTAAAAATCATGGGGAAATATCCTCGGATGAGGACTAACAAAAACACAAAAACACACAAATAAAACCACAAAAAAAACTTAATGATCAAGTTTTGTTTAGTTGAACTCCTGAAAAGCTCTGGCTAGAATGATCATAAATCCAGGTTGTTTTTAAATACTGTAGGAGAGTCCTTTTTGCTGATTTTTCTTTTTCAAATGCAGAATTTTTAAAATATGATATTGCATTAGGTAAGACCAACCAACCCAGCTCCTTGTAGCTCTCTATCTCTTGCTTTGGTCAGATCATATGTATTTACTTGCACTATGAACAGGGATGATGCTCAATATATATGATTCATTGACCATATTGTCAGAAAAAAATTAGAAGTTGATTTTGTTGGCAGATTAGATTCTTCAGGGCTAATGATAATAACAAACATGCTTATAATGTACAAAGCCTCATACAATCACATGAAGTAACTCATTATTTTTTTTCTTATTATTATTCTTATACTTTAGATGAGCAACATAAAGCAGTAACATGTTCAGAATTATAAGGAGGAGGTATGACTGGTGCTCTAAATTTATAAAGGTGACTGAGTGACAACATGAGGAGGTTAACTCCAATGAAAGATTTTTGTTACTTACATTTCCTGAGAAGAGGCGGGCACACCATGGCATTCAGGGTCACATGGGGAGTTTGTAATATGATTTTGGAACACCCGAAAAAGCTGATTGCAGGGAAGATGCAGACAACTTTGGGCATTAGTTGGACCCTGTGATTAATGAATACAAGTAGACGAATATAGACTAATAAAATTCAGTTAGAACAAAGTGGCATCAGTGCAGGAGCCTGACTCCAGATGAAAAGCTCTTTCCACAAAACCATTTAAATTTCTAATCAAATCCTCCCTCTTCCAGTCCCCACACCCCTCACCTTACTCCAAGCCTTCTATGTTTGCCACGCCAGTTAGTAACACTACCAGCCACTTGGCTGCTTTAGGCAGAAACGTGACCCATGTGCTATGTCTTTCAAATCTACTCCCAAATTTCTCTTCAGTTTGCACTCTTTCTTTTCTGCTACTTGCCTTGGGTCAGCCTGTCTGAACTTGAATTCTCAGTCTCCTAATCCATCGTTCTGCCATATGCCCACACCCAACCCACCTTCACCCTGTTTCCAGAATCACTTTTTGTAAATGACAGATCTGATTACACCACTTCCGTGCTTACATGTCACATGCCTCCCTATCTCCTTCAAAGTTTTCAACAGAATATAAAGATCTTTCATGACTCAACCCTTGCCTGTCTCCTAGTTGTCTGTCCTACAAAACTATGATACTATGTCCATCTATTTACCTGAGCCACACTCATAGGGTTGGAACATAGCAGAATCTTATTAAAGGATGGATGAATGGAGAGAGAGAGATATACATATTTTAACCAAATTGGTTGTCTTAAAGAATTGAGTCTCACTGGTGTGCAGGAAATGAACTCATTGCTATATTTATTTTGGTAAACATTGTTTGCAAGGTCTCTAAGATCTTTGTGCTTAGCGCAGGGTTCCGAATAGATTCAAGGTTTCAGTTTCTTCTAGTTCAAATCTGTTGCAACCAAGAGCGGGCCTGGAATAGCAGCACCAGACTGCAGGTTGTTTCAAGTACCACAAGGGGTTGCTAGAGAGCAACAGAAGCACTAAACTTTAGTGACTAAAGAAACTTAACATTTCTCCTTTTGATCACATCATTTTCTTAGTTTTGGTAGGAAGTAAGGCGTTTTCTTCCATTTGGGGTTGTATTTACTTAGTGGCTATGGCTCTGCTGTGGGTTACCCACATTTGTCGGCTTGTGGTAATTTTCTGTATACCAATCCCTCAAAGTGCTTCATCTGTCTCCTCTGCTCTTTGGAGGGACTCCGAATATGCTTTCTTATTCCTCAACTTCTTGAACGCAATCTAAATAAATATGGTTTTCAAAAGAAAGGAATAAGGTGGGCCCCACCAGGGAACCAGCTAGCAGATCAAGCATCTCTGTGTCAAGTGCTAAAGGATGCCTCTTGTAGGTGAACAAATTGTAAAACATGCCACTGCTTCCAAGCTGACCTGGCCTGATTTGGGGTAGTGTCTGGGAGCTAAACTCGGGCTAGGTCTCAGCCCTCATTTATGCCCTTGGTTGGGCAACCTGAAGACAGAATTCTAGAATTAGTGGCAGCTGAGAATAACATTATATATATATGAGGCCCAGTGCATGAATTTGTGCACCATTGGGGTCCCTCGGCCTGGTCTGTGGGATCGGGCTGAAACCACCTCTCTGACATCCCCTGGGGGTCCCAGATTGCGAGAGGGAGCAGGTCAGGCCAAGGGACCCCACCGGTGCATGATCGGGGCTGGGGAGGGATGCGGGAGGTTAGCCAGCTAGGAAGGAACAGGAAGAGGGCTCCAGGGTGTGTCCAGCCCATCTCAGTCCTGATTGGCTGGACCCCAGCAGCAAGCTAACCTACCGGTCTGAGTGTCTGCCTCCTGGTGGTCAGTGCACGTCATAGCAACTGGTCAACTGGTTGACTGTCTGCCCCCTAGTGGTCAGTGCACACTATAGCGAGTGATTGAGCACCCTTAGCATATCATTAGCATATTACGCTTTGATTAGTTCCATGGCTGGCAAACCGCTGCTCATGAGCCACATGCGGCTCTTTGGCCCCTTGAGTGTGGCTCTTCCACAAAATACCACGTGCGGGTGCGCACAAACAGTGCGATTGAAACTTTGTGGCCCATGCGCAGAAGTTGGTATTTTGTGGAAGAGCCGGTATTTTGTGGAAGAGCCACACTCAAGGGGCCAAAGAGCCGCATGTGGCTTGCGAGCTGCGGTTTGCCAACCACTGGATTAGTTGAACGGACAACCAGATGACGGGTCAGTTAGCATATTAGGCTTTTATTACATAGGATTTAATTATTTTTCTGGGAACTTTGTGCACCTCATGTAGCTGAGACACTTGTGCTTTCTTAATTGCCTGAACTATTTTAAACTTTGTAATTATTCAATTACAGTTGTTAGATCTTAATCACAATGAGCACTATTTTTGTACATGAGATTAACGTTCCCTTGTGATTCAAAGATGCTCAATTGCTAATAGATTCCCAAGGGGAGGCACTCGAGATGATGTACTTTGGCTGTTGCACTGCTAGTTCAAGCCATTGCAAGAAACAAGGACATTTTCCCTGATATGAAAGAATATTTTGCTCCTTTATGCATCAGCCTAACTTGCTTTCTTCATTCTGTGCACCCCTACAGTCTCTTTTATGGATTCACTGTCATGTCTGATTATCACACAAATGATCTATCAGTTAGATTAAGTTTGACAGCATAAACCACAAAATCCAAATACCAGTAGCTTACACAATATTGAGGTTCATTTTTATTTCACTTTAAAGAAGCCAACAAGTTACCTGGGCAGTAGCTCCACAATCAACAGAGACCCAGAAACTATCTTGTTTCTATGTTCAAGATTACCTCGTGGTCTAAGATGGCCTCTGGAGCCCAAGCTGTCAGGCCCAAGTTCCAAGGAGAAAATGAAAAACGATAGAAAAGCAGGCGGTGTTGGACCATCAGCAGCCGGAGGTCTTGAGGGGCAGCGGCCGCACTGCTCGCTGGTCTGCAGGCGGGCAGGTGGGCGGCCCGGGTGGTGCCATGAAGCTGTTCAGCCTGAGCATACTCTACAAAGGTGACCCCAAGGCGGTGCTGCTCAGGGCTGCCTACGACGTGTCGTCCCTCAGCTTCTTCCAGAGGACCAGTGTTCAGGAATTCATGACCTTCACCAGCCAGCTGATTGTGGAGCTCTCTGCCAAAGGCAGCAGAACTTCCATCAAGGAACAAGAATATCTGTGCCACGTTTACGTGCAGAACGACAGTCTTGCAGGAGTGGTCATTGCTGACAGCGAGAACCCATCCCGGGTGGCTTTCACCTTGCTGGAGAAGGTGCTGGACCATTCCTCCAAGCAGGTGGACAGGATCAACTGGCCAGTCGGATCCCCTGCTACCATCCACTACACAGCCCTGGATGACTTCCTTAGTACCTACCAGAATCCCCGAGAAGCTGACCCCGTGAGTAAAGTGCAGGCAGAACTTGATGAGACCAAGATTGTTCTGCACAACCCCATGGAGTCCCTGTTAGGAGGAGGCAAGTAGATATATGACTTGGTGTCCAAATCCGAAGTGCTGGGAATTCACTCTCAACCTGTGGGTCGCGACCCCTTTGGTGGTCGAACGACCCTTTCACAGGGGTAACCTAAGACCATCCTGCATATCAGATATTTACATTACGATTCATAACAGTAGCAACATTACAGTTGTGAAGTAGCAATGAAAATAATTTTATGGTTGGGTCACAACATGAGGAACTGTATTTAAAGGGCCAGAGTGTTGAGAACCACTGCTCTAAAGCCTTCTACAAAACAGCCTGGAAGCAAAATTCGTGCTGTGCAGTCATGTGACCATAGTCTGCAGAGGCCCCCTGGCTGCAGTCCCAGTCATTCCATCAGAACCGTGGCTTCCAGAGACACCTGGGCCATGGCAAGACCAGAGCACGGTCACTGTTCACTGGAGCTCCTGGAAGCACCGAAGCAGCAGAAGGGACCTGGGGTGGGGAATGTTCAAATTCATGTTTCTGGTCATTTTTGAAAAGATAATTTGAGGCCCTCAGAGGTATTTTGGGGCTGAATGAAATGGTAAACACTCCATGACTCCTGCAGATGGCAATGGGCTCTTGTCTAACCTGAGACACCCCAGGTTAGAGCCAGCTCTGTGTTGGCCCTCAGCAGCCTTTGGGTTTTACTTGTACATTGACTGTGTTAATGCTTCCGTGAGGGGGTTCTCAATCCACAGGGCTAGGGGTGGCAGAGCGCACCCTGGATTCTCCTGGGAAAGCTGCCCAGGGTCACTAGGGTAGGGGGCAAGCAGAGCCATGAGGAGACAGCCCCTGCCTGACCTGCAGTTTGGCCTTGAACCTGAATCCCAGGCAGGTGCCTCTGGCAGCAAAACTGTTTTGGCAACCACCTGGGCCTGTGTGTCTCAGCAAGTGGTCTTCCTGTGGCCACTGTTATTGGGCATCAAGAGCAGGTGCCAGCCAACCAAGGACCAGCACCCCACTTTTCTGAGTGTGGCAGCCCCCCATCCATCCTGACCCTCAGTCCCCCCATCCCTCCTGAACCTTAGCCTTCCCAACCCTCCTGACCCTCAGCAGCGGCCTGCACAGCAGCCCAGGCGATGGCCCAGTAGGTCCTGGCCCCTCGGCCTGCCCGGTCCTGGGTCGTGCTGCCCTGTCCACACTGCCTCCTTGCTCTGCGTGCCATCTGCAGACAAGGTGCCTTTGCTGAGGTGGTGTCAACCAGTGTGGTCTCACCTGGGGGTCCTTCCTTGAGCGTGCTGGTTCTTGCCCAGCCCTAGCCCGAAGGTCTCACTCACCCAGCAGAAAGTGCCAGCAGCCCCAAATCTCACTTGGGCCAGAGAATGGGATCCGTCTAGCTTCTCAGTACCTGCCCCAACAGGTTCACCTGCCGGCTGTCCTTTTCACTGGGCACTGTTGGCCTCCCTATGGTAGCTGCCTGCCCATGTGACTCCTCCTGCTGAACCCCGCCTTGGGGCGCAGGCCCATCCTATTCATGGCGCTTGAGGTGGCTGTGACCCCACGTAAGACAGTTGGGTCATGGATGACGGGGAGGACCTGGGCGTGGGTGGATTTGGGAAGAGGGGGGTGGCTGGCGGAGGCCCTGTGCCCGTGTGCTCCCTGTTGATGTCATTCTGATGTCATCTGGCTAAGAGTGTATTTTAATAATTGCTGCCTAATTTTTCTTGTGTTGTTAGAGAGGTTCCTATCTGGATAAAGTTGTCTTTTGAAATAGAAAAGAAAAGGAAAGGAAAGGAAAGGAGAGGAGAGAAGAGAAGAGAAGAGAAGAGAAGAGAAGAGAAGAGAAGAGAAAAGAAAAGAAAAGAAAAGAAAAGAAAGGAAAAGAAAAGGTACATGATGCCTTGCCGAGTCAGCCCCTTTAGGAGGGCTGTTTTTTTTTTTTAGATGTCTCAGTCAACAACTTCCATTTGTATCCTATTAGCATTCCTATCTACAAAGAATGCTGGGAAATAGAGTTTTTTTTAGCTGGACACGCTGAGACTCTTAACAATATAGGAGTCTGTCGTTAAGGCAGAAGAGAGGATGCTTCTACCATATATGAGAATTCAATTGTCCGATGTCCAGGAGAATACAGAGATTAAAAAACAAAACGCAAGAGGAGCTGCCACACAGAGAGTTGCTGCATTGCCTTCTTACGGTCCCCGAATGCCCATCTACTCTGTGGCTGCAAGGTGGAGTCCCTCTGCCTCTCTTATCTTGAATGCATTTGGCTTCATTTACCAACTATATGCTCTCTATGGCCAGTGCTGTCCTCTCTCCTGGGTTCCAGACTCACAGAGCCAGTTACTGAGTTGATAGCTCCTCGTGGAGGATACATAGGGCGTCAAATTCAAGAGCCCTCCTCCCCCCCAGTGAACTCAGAGACCTGCTCCCCTTTTAGTGTCCACGCTCCAGCTGCTTAAGCCCCAGACCTGGGTATCATCCCTGACTCCTTCTCCTGGCTCTTTGTATCACCTCTCACCTAGACAGCTTTCTCCATTTTTACCTCCTTCCAACATATGCTTCACACAGCAGCCAGAGAAATTATTATTTTAAAAAATAGAAATCAGATTAGGGCACTCCATAGCTTTCTACTAATCCAGCGGTTCTCAACCTGTGGGTTGAGACCCCTTTGGGGGTCGAACGACCCTTTCACAGGGGTCGCCTAAGACCATCGGAAAACACATATATAATTACATGTTGTTTTTGTGATTAATCACTATGCTTTAATTATGTTCAAGTTGTAACAATGAAATTGGGGGTCACCACAACATGAGGAACTGTATTAAAGGGTTGCAGCATTAGGAAGGTTGAGAACCACTGTTAACCAATGGCTTCTTACTGCCCTTAGAGAAAAGTCCAGCTCCATAACAAGGACTAAAAGGCCCCAAGTGATTGCTCTCCCTTTCACTCTGGCCCAGCCACAGTGGTCTCGCTAATGCACTAAGTTCTTTTTCATTTCAGGCCTTGGCACATGCAGTTCTTGCTGCCAGGAATGCTCTTTCCTTGGATCCCATCTCTTCATTGAGTGACTCTTCATGCATTCTTTGAGGTATCAGTTCCATGCATCCCATACAAACCATGCCAGATTCCTGTCGGTGCCCATAGCTCACTGTATTTGTCCTTTGAAGTGTTCATCAGCCTTGAAATTATTTGTTCATTTGTAAGTCCTTGAAGGAAGCCCCCTTCTGTCTTTTTTCTTTCTGTATCCTCTCTGCCTGGCACAGAGCTCAGCGCATATTCATATACTCAATCCTTCATTCATTTACCATTAACTTAAAACATTTGTTCACATCCATGTCTTCATTTGTGGTTCAATGGTGGGGAAAGACTTAGTAAAATAACTACCCCAAAAGTTACTTCATACGAGTTTTGATCAAAGCTGTAAGTAAAAAGATAGGGCATTTCAAATGTATGCTCAAGAGACATCTGACCTTGTCTTGAAAAAATGAGAAGAGTGGAAAGTGAGTTTTCTATCAAGGACACAAATAAGAATGTTTTTGCCATCTCAACTCTAACTCTCCTCTGCACCCCCATCCTAGCCTTACACTGGACCAACAAATATAAACCCCGTGTGAGACAAGTTCAGTTCAAATATTTTTAACCCAATAGTTAGCATAATGCTGCCTCCTCGGAGCTTCTGATTGTGGAAATGCAACCCAGGAATTTGTCTGCTGCCAGTTCCTCTGCCTCTCCCTCCACCATTTTTTTCTGCCCATTTTTCTACCCTCAGACTCTCTGCCACCTTAGCCTAGTTCTGCTCTTGTTGAAACCTGGGTCGAACAAGGCTTTATATACCAAGTGAAACCTGCCCCCTATTCACATCCCCATGGCTCCTAAATTGGGTCAACACGGATGAGTGAGGCTGTGGTCCTTATGAGCTTGTAGCCTGTGATGGCCTTAGGATGACGAACAAGAGGGACTTAGAGATGGCAAGGGAGCTGGCAGAGGGTCCTAGGGGACTGCTCTTAAAGCTCTCTTTGCTTGCCAAGATAAATAACAAAAGCAATTTCTAAAAGTGCTTTGATTCAAATTCATATAAAATTGAAGGACTGTATATAATGAAAGAATAAGAACACCAAGGAGGGCTTCAGAGCAGCTCTGATAAGATGACGGGGTGGTTAACCACCACCTAACTCTCCTCCCCACCAGCCATCCTTTGACATCAGCTATTGCTTACAACCTACTGGCATCCTCAAGCCTGAGCATTTGTTGGCAGCCAGGCACTGCAGCGTCTTTGAGAGCCCATGAACAGTGATAACGTTCCCAGCTGCAATTTAGAAGTCAAAGATTCATTTTGTCGTCTTTAATCTTTGGACACCCAGATTTCTTGAGGGCAAACCTCCACCTCACTTATCCACAAGGTAAGGACTTCATGTGAAATCTTTGGCCAGGGCTCTGGGGGAGTCCATTCAGACCCAGGCCCAGGCTTTTTACCTGAGTAGATGGGTAGTTCCTAAGCAAGGAAGACCTTTGAGAATTCTTTACTTCCTGTCCAAAGCAGCAAGTTGGCCACAAGGGGGAAGCATCACACAGAGCTAGTGCTCTGGCCCAACCTGCTCTTTGTTCTGGCTTTTTTCTGTTGTCATCCACAAAAGGAAGATAGGTGAGACCCAGTGCAGGCGGCTGTTGTTCAGCTGTGACCATGCCTGCGGTTTTAACATGACCATGCAGCCCAGGGACACTCAGTGAATAGTAATGGACACTGATGAGTACTTAGCATTTAATTTACTAGTGAAATTAAGAAAAATAAAAAAGGTAAGTATAGGTAGCAAATTCTTAGATTCAGAAGAATAGTCATATGCTGAACACCAGGGGTTAAAAAATCTGGTCCAAGGCTGGTCTTGCAATACACTCATTAGTCATGTGCTTTTTGGCCAGCCTCTTAGCCTCATCTTTTATATGGTCCCCATCAGCTCTCCTATCGATATGACAGGGCTGGTCGGAGCATGAAGCCATGGAATCTGATCAAAAGTTCTTAGAAAAATGGTCAAGTAGGATTGGAGACTTACTGGCACTGCAACTGTGTGAGCAAGGGGAATGCAGCTGACATTTCTCTGTACTAATGGGATCTCTCTGAGGTGAGGTGTGTGTGTGTGTGTGTGTGTGTGTGTGTGTGTGTGTGTGTGTAGTGCTACTTAATTTAAACCCTAGTTCACTTTAATGACGTAAACCGTCATCTCTTCAGGCTAGGTGTCAACTATCTTGGTTAGCCAGGAGTTTCCAGTTTTAAAACTGAAGGTCATGAGCCCAGAATGCCCCTCAGTCTCTTTGGGATCATTGTTCAGGCTTCCCCCTGCTCTCATCTCTTCTCCACAAAGACCCTTGTGAATGGAGGAAAGGTTTGCTCACCTGACTCAGCAGTGAAAAGAAACCCTGGTCTTCAAATCCCTGTGGAATTCTCTGGATCCTATCTGCCTCCCGTAGGGTTGCTTTGGAGACTGGTCAAGGAGGACGGGGTAGCTTCAGAGACTGGGACCCATGGCTGGAGCCTCTGGCTCTTGTTTAACACCTTTGATCTTAGAGTCTTACCTACTCCATCCAGTTAGCTTTGCCCTCAGAACCTCTCTTCAGGCTTGGGCACTTCTGAGTCTCCTGCTCCCCATGAGAAGGACTCGGGGAATGGGCAGTGCGGCCTCCGACTCATTTGACTATCCACCTCTACCGCATCTATCACTGCACTTGCCATTTTACAAGTGGCAGCACCAGGTAGGATCTTCCCCGCCTCCCACCCAGGATGCCAGGGGAAGTGTGTACCAGCCCAGGCATTTCCAGTCTCCTTCATTCACATCTGACTGTTGATGACTGCCTGTGGTAGGCAGAACTCTAAGATGATCCTAGGAGTCCCAGCCCTTGTGTACTCACACCTTTCCTTGGTATTAAATGAAACACGAATCCAGGTGCTGCTGGAGACGGGTTTTGCAGATCAGTTGACCTTAAGAGAGGGAGAATGCCTATTGTAATAACGAGGCATGGCGTTGGATGGCTACTAGACTTATCAGGGCGATCACTTCACAAGTTCTGTAAATATCTAATTGATATGTTATACATCTGAAACTTATATGACAAATGTAATTGAAAATTAATTTTAAAAACAAGAGAAGGGAGATTACCCAAGTGAGCCAGACTTAATCACAGGAGCCCTTCAATCAGGTCCGGAGGTCAGTCAGAGAAGTCAGAGACTGGAGCCTGAGCCTGTGGAGGGGACACAAGGAAAAGAGCTGAGGGCAGCCTTGAGTTGCTGAGAGTCATCTGTGTGACAGCTAGCAAGACAATGGTACCCAGTTCTACAACTGCAAGGGGAGAGTTCTGTTAACAATAAGAAGCAGATCTTTTCCTAGTTGATCATCCAGTTAGAAATACAGTCAGCCTTGGCTTCTGCCTCATGAGGGGCAGAGCTGAGAACCCAGCTAACACACAAAAATTGTAAGATAATACATTTGTGTTATTTTAAGCCACGGAGTATGTGGTAGTTTGTTACATGGTAGAGTAGACAAATACATTGCCTTTCCTTAGAGGAAGGGCCCTAAGACAGGGAGGGAAAACGCCTTTAATTTCCCTTCTCATATATTCAAATATTCAACCAGACACACAGCTCCCTCACGGAGAGTCTGGATTTTTACAGTTGGAATGTAAAGAGAAGTAAGGAGTCAAAGTTGAGATTTTGACAGCCCAGATGGACTCTCAACACTTGTTTCATCAATAGTAGTTGGGAAAACCACACATTGAACTGTAAGAGCCAGGCACTTTAGAGAAAAACCCCCAAAATCCACATCTTTCCAAATTCCAAAAGCTTTCCTTTAAATATTCAATAACAGAGCTTGGAGGACTGAGCATAATTTTTTTTTTTTATAAACTAAAGAAGAATGTAGGCTGTAACAAATTCAATTTCCTCCACACAGGAAGGCAACTGCAAACTTTCTAACCTAAGTGGAGGAATTTGGAGGAAAGGAGAGAAGAGAGCAAGACAAAGGCCAAGGAGCCTGGGGGACGGTGGGCAATGAACACGGTAGTTTTGGGGGTGAGAGGACAAAGAAAATTTCTACCCCCTATTCTGTGGGAAGGGAGCTCATCAACTATCCATTGTCTATACAACAAAAATCACTAAATTTTGTGAGATATTCCAGGTTTGAAATTCTATAATTGTAAATCTTCTTATGCACATTGGATAGATATTTTGAAAATCCAGATTATCAGCTTTGCTGGGATTTTTCTGACTTTCTCCTGATTGTAAAATATTTGTCATATTGAGGTTATAGGAACTACAGAGAGGTGTGAGGTAGTGATCAGGATTCCTCTGCTCAAACTCCCTTCTCTATCATGAATGGAGGTATGGGTTGTCAGCTTCAGCAGATAACTTCTGTGGACATCTATGAGAACTCTGAGTCTCATGAGCTTTCAGATTTTCTCCTTTGTACATAGAGAGTAATTGAAGGGAGCAAAACAGTGACCAGTGGGTGGGGTCCCAATGAGGAGACTCACAGGAATTGTTGATAAACTCCTCATATGATTAATTCATTTTTTTTAAAGAGCAGAGATATTATTTTAAAAAGCTGAGATATACCATATAACTCACCCATTTCAAGTGTACAATTCAATGGTTATCAGTATATTCACAGTTATGTGCAGCCATCAACATAGTTAATTTTAGAACATTTTTCATCACTCCAAAAAGAAGCCCCATATGCTTCAGCTATCATCCTTCTTCTTCCCCAGGACCTTTCTTCCTCATCCCTGGATACCACTGATCCCCTTTCTGTCTCAATAGATTTCCCTGTTCTGGATATTTTATATTTATGGGATCTTATAATATGTGGTCTTTTGTGACTGGCTTTTTTTACTTGTCATAATGTTTTCAAGGTTCATCCATGTTGTAGCATGCATTAGAATTTCATTTCTTTTTATGATCAAATAATATTCCATTGTATTGACATGCCACATCTTGTTTATCCATTTGTCAGGTGAAGGACATTTTAACTGTTTACCCATATACTTCCTTTTGTGTGTTCTGTAGTGTGTGGAGTTCTACTAGGCACCTAACAATGACACATACTTCCCTTTCCTGAAAACATAGGTGGACTAAGCAGAGCTGGTCATTCTGCGATTCAGACAAGTTAAGTTCTAGATGTGTTGAGGTCATGCTGGAGAGAGAGGCCAGTGGCTTGGAGAGGTCCTTGTAGTGGTGGGTCAAGATGGTGTCTGGGACAGAACTTCAGAGACATATCACATTCTTCCAGAGGTGATCAGGCTCAGGAGACATGACTCACATTTACCCAACTGATTAGAATTCCTAACCAAGACCACCAACCTGCCTGAGAAGTCAGGAAGTTAACTTACGATTTTACAATGTCTCTAAACAGACCTGGGATCAGGAGTTGGTTTAGACATGATCTCATGTAGGAGAATCTACATCAGAAGGTTGCCTCATGAGGCCATTTGAAGGCATGGGGACTGGATAGCTTTAAGGAATTAACATTTAAGCCATAATAGCTGAACACACTTTGATATGTGTTGGGTAAGCATTCTTCAGGTCAGGACACCTGCTTTTCAATATATAGCTCTGGATAAACACTGACCAACTCTTGCTGTGTGTTTTTTTTTTTTTCCCCAATATATTTTATTGATTTTTTTACAGAGAGGAAGGGAGAGAGATAGAGAGTCAGAAACATCGATGAGAGAAAAACATCGACCAGCTGACTCCGGCACACCTCCCACTGGGGATGTGCCTGCAACCAAGGCACATGCCCTTGACTGGAATCAAACCTGGGACCCTTCAGTCTGCAGGCCGATGCTCTATCCATTGAGCCAAACCAGCTATGGCAACTCTTGCTGTTTTTACCATTTCTTCTTCATTTCAAGTTGATCACCTGTTTTCTATATACACTGAAATTTTTATTATACAGGGTGGGAGAAAAATAGGTTTATAATTGTTTGTATGGAAAATAATATAATCTACACTAATAAAAGACAAACATGCAAATTAGTGTTACTCTGTTACGCCCACCAGCCAATCAGAGTGACTATGCAAATTAACTCAACAAAGATGGTGGTTAATTTGCATATGCCGGTGCAGAGCGAAGACTGAAGACTGAAGACTAAAGAGGCTTGGCTTCTCTACTGCGGCTGGACCAAAGGCCTGGGTCCTGGGTGCTGGAGGAAAACCGGTGCTGGCAGCCAGGGGAAGGAAGGCTTATTGCACGAGTCTTCATGCAACGGGCCTCTAGTAATTAATAAAGAATAATACAATAAACTCTGGGTTTCATGTACTCACAATTGTAAACCTACTTTTGTTCCACCCTGTAATTACTTAGAACAGTAATATCCAAACTTTCTAAAATTATACACCTCTATGATTAGAAAACTTTTGAGTGTTAACCCCACATATATCTATTTATAAATTATATACATGTACCATTATCAATTTGTACATTAAAATTAAGATTTATTTATCTAAATTAAATTGAATCTAAATTGAAATGTTAAGATTTTTTTCTTGGAGCAACTAAGATGGCGGCATAGGTAAACACCGGGAAATTATCGCCTCACACAACAATTGAAAATTACCGCAAAGGACTGAGCAAACATCATCCAGAACAACAGGAAGGCTGGCTGAGTGTAAATTCCACAACTAGAAGGAAAGAAAAGCACACTGAGAGCCAGAGGCGCTGCGGAGGTGAAGTGCAGAGGTACGGTGGCGCGCGCGCGAGGAAAGGGGGTGGCGCCTGAGGACGCGGCTGTCTTTTTGAATCACAAACTCCCAACGGCTCTGAACTCCGGTTCCGGGAAGTCTCTGGGGACCCAGGTCTCATACGGGGAGAAGCTGGTCTGTCCGGCAGCGAGCGAACTTGAGGGCGGCTTTCCCTCAGAGGTGCTTGCAGCCGTTACCGGAACACTGAGACGCGCGACTCCGGGCGGAGAATCGGCCATAGCCGCTTTCTCCGCCCTCTGACTCCCTGAGACCCCGCCCCACCCAGGCTGCGGCAGAGGCTTTTGCATGTGAATGTACCTAACTGCAGCCGAACCAGGCAGACCTGGAACTTCCAAGAGAAGGCCCAAGGCCCCGCAGCGGCTTGCATTGCTTCACAGCTGAGCCTCTTCGTGGCTCCTGCTGTGTGGCCTCAGGCAGAGGCTGAATTAGCACCTCCTTAGATCCAGGAGCCACTGTACCCAGTGGTCAGAGGGGGTCCATCCAGACTGCAACTCCTCAGATCCATAAGGGACGCACTCAGGGAGCAGACTCAGTGAGCACCAAAGCCCCACTGAAGCAAGTCTTGCCCCAGAAGGGTGTCTTCAGCACAGAAGTTCTCCCACTTTAGACACAGCTGATTCTCACAGCCAATTGGCCTGGAGGTCAATTCCTCCCAGTGATTCTACAACAACCAAGGCACCAAGAGTGCACCAAGAGTGTCCACCCCAGGTAACTGGGGAGGCTGAGCTACTGGGCCCTACAGGACACCTGGCGCACAGGGCCACTCTATCAACACAGGGAAGCTGCCAAAATGCGGAGACAAAGAAACAGGTCACAAATGGCAGAAATGGAGGAAAGCAAACGATTGGATATAGAGTTTAAGGCCACGGTTATAAGGTTTTTCAAGAATTTTATGGAAACCGCCGATAAATTTAATGAATCCCTCAATAAGTATAGGGAGACCATGGAGGACATGAAAAAGGACCAACTAGAAATTAAGCATACACTGACTGAAATAAAGAATAATTTACAGAGATCCAGCAGCAGAAAAGAGGATCCCAAGAATCAAGTCAAAGATTTGAAATACAAAGAAACAAAAAATACCCAACCGAAAAAGAAAAAAGAAAAGAGATTCCCAAAATATGAAGATAGTGTAAGGAACCTCTGGGACAACTTCAAGCGTACCAACATCAGAATTATAGGGGTACCAGAAGGAGAGAGAGGGCAAGATATTGAAAACCTTTTTGAAGAAATAATGACAGAAAACTTCCCCTACCTGGTGAAAGAAATGGACTTACAAGTCCAGGAAGCGCAGAGAACCCCAAACAAAAGGAATCCAAGGAGGACCACACCAAGACACATCATAATTAAAATGCCAAGAGCAAAAGATAAAGAGAGAATCTTAAAAGCAGCAAGAGAAAGACAGTCAGTTACCTACAAGGGAGTACCCATACGACTGTCAGCTGATTTCTCAACAGAAACCATGCAGGCCAGAAGAGACTGGCAAGAAATATTCAAAGTGATGAATAGCAAGAACCTACAACCAAGATTACTTTATCCAGCAAAGCTATCATTCAGAATAGAAGGTCAGATAAAGAGCTTCACGGATAAGAAAAAGCTAAAGGAGTTCATCACCACCAAACCAGCATTATATGAAATGCTGAAAGGTATTCTTTAAGAAGAGGAAGAAGAAAAAGGAACTCTTACCATTTGCCACAGCATGGATGGAACTTGAGAGCGGATAAATACCACAGGATCTCACTCATTTGTGGAATATAATGAACAACATAAGCTGATGAACAAGGACTGATCCAGAGACGGAGAGGCATTGATTGGACTGTCGGGACTTGGAGGGAAGGTAGGGGAGGGTGGGGGTAAGGGGGAAAGATCAACCAAAGGACTTATATGCAAGCATATAGGCCTAACCAATGGACATGGACAATGGGGGGGGTGAGGGCATGAGCGGGGGTGGGGGGGGTGGGGGGTAGAGGGTAACGTGGGGACAAGGACACATATGTAATATCTTAATCAATAAAAAATATATTAAAAAAAAAGATTTTTTTCTTATACCTCAAATTGTCTTGTCCTCCGCTCTTAAAGGATATTGTTTTAGAATTATTTTGCTTTTACATTAATTCCATCCCAGTTCTAAAGTTACACTTTAATCATCTAATCTTTTAGTTGGGATTACACCAATTTGGGTTTACCAGCCTTACAAACCCATTTCTTTTTTTTTCCCTTTTAAGGTAGGTTATTTATATGACAAGAGAAGGGCTACCTCATCTGTTTTATATTGATTCTATTATTTTCAATTTTAGCTAAGGTGACATCTTCTGTTCATTTCCCAAGATTCCAGGGGGCAGCTTACTGCAGCCTTTTAAGCATAGACTAAGATCTTGCAGGGGAGCTAATGTTCTGCACTCAGGCTTCTCTGAGAAGACAAATGGTGGGAGATGAGTGTCTGGGGGAGTCGCTCCTAGCAGGAATGTGGATTAATGGCACCAAGATGGTGAAATTGGGCTTGGTAATAGAACTTGGGAATTGGTGAGAATCACTGAGAGGCAATCATTAGCCTTTTGGAAGCGGGCACTTTGCTTTGCCTGCTAACTGTGCTCCCTGATGTATTGATTGGACTGTAGAGCTGCTCAGAGGAACTGAAGTGAAGCTCAATCCCCAGAGCAGAGAGCATGATGGTTCCAGAAAATTCTTTGGCCCTAATTGAGAGACACCAGTAAATTAGAATTTTAGTATCCTAGAGAGAACACTTTAAGCTCAAAAAAAGGATGGGCTGGGCTTCAGATGGAAAGGAACCTGCTTCCACAGAGACCAGGCTTGCTAAAAGAGAGGATTTTGTCCTCGAACTATGTCAGTGGTTCTTAACATTGTGTGCAAAATGGAATCACCAAGGAGCTGTTAAAATGGCTGATGCCTGAGTTTCACCTCCAAGACATTCTGATTTCATTTGTCTGGGCTGAGGAGTGGAGAATATATATATATAACTTCAGATGATTCTAATGTGCAGCCAAAGTTGGGAACTGTTAGACTGGAGGGTAGAAGAATGGAGTGACCCAAGGAGTTTCCGGAGGAGCATTAGAGGAAGGAGGAGGGACCTGGAATAGCCTAAGTAGTTATAGAAGGTTGAACTGCAGGATCTCCCGTGATGTCATTCACCAGGCTACCATAGACACCATGAAGAGAACATTCAGAAAGAGAAGGAACTGGGAAAAGGCTGGGGTTTCCATAGCACCTCAGGAAGGTGGCCAGGGATCTGCGTCGTGGAACCTTCTGTTTGGGCTGCCATCCTCTTGGTTACAAGAGTACCTGTGACTCAGTAACCCCTTTGCAAGTACAGTGAAGGAAGCAGAGAAGGTGCTCTGCGAATGGTATCACTTGCTGTATTCTTTTCCTTCTCACTCTCCTCTTGCCTCTCTGCACAAAGCTTGTTTATCCATTAGTACTTCAGTCTACCACCCATTTTCCTTCTTTTCTGCCATTTTCCAGGCATGGGAAGGAAGGCAAGGGGGAGGCTTTCTCTGACCCAGAAATATCTGGAAGAATCTGGTACATGGTCTCTGGGTAGGCATGAGTGTGACTATGCTGGAGCTGCATTTTTCAAAGTGCGCTTCTTAGGTGCTCATTCCTCATGATGTTCATCTCTGTGTCCATGCAAGCTTGGGAAATGCAGTGAGCTCAGCGCCCTTGTTGAATTCCACACTGCCCCTTAGAGAAAACGCTCTGAGATCTCCCACAGAAACCTGTTAGTTTTTTTGTAACCTTCATGTCCCCACTCATCTGGCCATGGAATTGTTTCTTTCTGCTTAGCATATTAACATCTTGCCTCTTTCTCATGACACACTTTTGGGAAACTGGCCCAGAAACTACAATCAGTGGCTTCATTCACAAAGGACAAAGAAGGCAGCTGCATCCTGCACACACGGAACAGGGCAAGAACTTCAGTTGGGCCCTGGCCTCTCACTGTAATTGTGCCCTTTTTCCACCCCTTCTGTTACCCCCCTTCCTGTTGCCATGGCAATGCCCCTTGGGAGTTAGGGCCAGGCCTTCTACTTCTTTCCTACACCCCTCCTTACCACCCTCCTTTGTGTCTAGAAGAGCATCGAACACACAGTGGGTGATGCTTTGAAACATTGATTGATTGAGAGTTTGGGGGTTTCATTTGGGCCATCGGCAGGTGGGCCGGGCAGAGGAGAAGGCGTCCCATGGTTTGCTTCTGTATATTGGAGTAGAAGAGGCAGGCAAGAGGGTGGGAGAGTGCAGGTCTGGGAGCTCACACAGCCTTGGCATTGCCTGGGATTTTTTTAATGTTATGATCACAAATATTTCACAAATTAGGAATGGCGAAGGGCACATCAAAAAAGAAAGCATTTTGATTCCCTGGTATGTTTGGTTCAGGGGTGAAATTTTCTCTCAGTAACATTTCTGGTCATGTTGCTTGCTCAGATGTTGTTTTTGTTATAAATAATTTTCTTTTAAGTTTGAGAAGAAAAGGATGTCCTACTTTCTCCTCTGTCTCTAACTGGTGATCATAATTTCAAAGCTCCAAAGCAGGACACATACCCCGATGCATGGCTTGACAGGATATTTGAAATAGGGGGTCTGATGGGGATGAGTGTCAGAAATGGAGGTGCCGGTCCCAGAAAACTGGGCTTCCTCGTTGCCCTGCCCACACGCGCCATGAGTGGTGTCTTTTGTAAATTACAGAGGCCAATTGTGGTATCCATTGGTAAAACCTGGGTACCCCGATATTTTCTAAATTGAAAACTACCTTTAACAAAGTTTATTGCTGCAAAGTCAAAGGCAGCCTTCCCAGAGGGAGGGAAAACAAACAAAAATCCTATTCAGGGTTTAAGTGCATGAAAGACCTGGTTATTTCCAGTCTGCTCTGCTACCCCAGCCCGGGGCTCAGGCGCTTCATGAATGAAAGGTTTGTGGGCATCTGCTTGGGAAAGACTCACACTACTGGTTCTGTCCCCAGCGGGCCGAGAGGACTTCCCAGCGACTGAAAGTGCCAATTCTTAAGGCGTTATAATCCATGGATGGATTATAACGGAATCAGCTGGTTCTTCTTAAGTGTGAAAAGGCTGGTGATTAGAGTACCATGGCCTAACATTTGTGGAGTGTCTGCTATGTGGTGAGAACTTTATGTCTGTAATATATAAAAATTAATATATATTTGAATATAGGTATTAGTTATATCTGGTATTTATTTCTGTTTAGTATATATAAGATGGATATATAAAAATCGATATATATTGATATAGTGGATATATATAAATATCAATAGATATAGATCTATATAGATATATCAATATACTATAAATATAAATATATCTATATAAAGATGTATATCATTTTTATATATCCACTTAATATATACCAAATATATTTGATATATAACTATGTATCTATTTCAGATATATATCTGAATGTACACTAATATGTATCAAAATATATCACTATACCTCTATCTATCTATACATACAACTTTATTTATTTTTATGGCTTTGTTTTAATACTCACGGGGAGAAAAGGAATGGGAGGCTGGAAGTGGATAAGTGAAAAGGCTCGTCTAGCGCACACAGTGGCGGGCAGTGGGCCCTACTCCCAGCTCAGGGCTGTCTGACCCTGAAGGGTCCTCTCCACAGCACCATGTTTTCTACATGTCAGCCTGGAGAATCACCGGAAATGTATGGATTACCGCTGAAATGAGGCTGCAAACTGAGCCAGTGGATATTGCAGCCATCCCTCCCCCCCTTAGATTCTCTATTTCAAATCCCACTCTCCCGCCACAACCTCCTGTCCTTCTGCTGCCTTCTTTAGCCTCATGCATCATGCATTGAAGCTGTTCTTTGACCCCAGCTGTGCCTCCAATCCACCAACCCCCCTCCCATCCCATCAGATTTCCCCTGTCTTTCCCTTAATCCATCTTTCCAGCTCTTCTCTTGCAAATACGGCCAACTCCTTCCCTCACCCCTCTGTCCTTCCTGTCTCACAATTCTGGAAAAACCCAGCCCCCACCACCTGCCTTCTCTGTGCCTGCTTCCTAACTGCTGAGGGACTCAGGAGAAAATCTCACAGATTGGTATCACTTCAAATATGTTCTCTTTGATAATGTTCAATAATCTCAATGCTGCCCAGTAATCTTATTGTGTCTTTTTAATCAGCTTACTCTCCCAACTCCACAAATATCTTACCTCCCCATTCCTCCAACCCCTCCCCGCTCCCAACCCCTACCTCTGGGCTAATAACTTAGCTTTAAACTTCTCAGCGAAAACAGATACTATCCAAGAGAATGCCAGCCTCTTCCCACCATCAAATCTACACCCCTCCCTGCACCCGCACTTCCCTCACACGTTGGCAACCTGCTGCTGTCCACTCTGCCAGGCCGAGGACTGGGGGCCTCAGTTCTCCACGGGGGCCTCCCCCAGGTGTGGGGGCCTCCCCCCTGTGTCTACCTTCCAAGGCCAGGTCCCAGAGAAGAGTAGTTGGAGCTGCATTGCCTTTTATGACCGACCTCAGAGGTCACACAGCTTGTGTCTAATGTGCTCCATTGTTGAAGGCGTCACAAAGCCCTGCCCAGGGGCAAAGGGAGGGGACGGTCTCCACTGCTTGACGGAGGCGTAGCAGGTTCTGGAAGAGCATTTGGCATAGACATACCATCCTGACCATTTTAGGAAAATAAAATCACTGCAATTTACTTATTATTTTTTTTACTAGTCATCATTTAGGGTCTGCTTTAAATTTCACCCACCTCCCTAGATTGGGTGCCCTGATAACACTCAAGGTACCACCTCTCCTCCTAAGTGGCTCTTATCATAATTTTACCTTATAGAATTATTTCTGTGGCATTTTTGTTCATCATCTATGGTTCATTGCCCGTGCCCAGCATAGACTGTAAGCTTCTTGAGGACAGGACTATGTTCTTTTAAAAAACATATATATATTTATTGATTTCAGAGAGGAAGGGAGAAGGAGAGAGAGAGAAAAACATCCATGATGAGAATCATTGATCAGCTGCCTCCTGCACGCCCCCAGTTCAAGCCCGTAACCCAGGCATGTGCCCTTGGCCGGAATCGAACCTGGAACCCTTCAGTCCGCAGGCGGCAGCTCTATCCACTGAGCCAAGCCGGCTAGGACTGGACTATGTTCTTATTCACCTCTGGTCTGCAGCACCTGTCTCAGTACCTGACATGCAGTAAGTGCTAAAGGAACACTTGTCAAATGGGTAATCTAATTCTGAATAAAGTCCACCTCCCCTTCCCAAATAACCCATGAATGCAGTTGGTGTTGGTCATGAGTTTATCTTGAATGCTTACACTAAACGGCTGCAAATGGAAAGCATAAGACACACACCGCAGTGATGACTTTGTAAATGGCTAAAACCTTCCTGGCACTGGTTCTACTGTTGTTGAGAGAAAACCAGAGTCAGGTCGGCATTTTTCCAAGGGAGGCTCTTTTTAAACCAGAGGGAAGTGTCCTTTGCGAGGCTGTTGGCCCAAACAGCTTGGTTATTGCTCAGAGGGCTGGAGTAGTCACAGTCGGCCAGAGGGGAGCTGGCAAAACCACAGAAAGAACTCTTCCTGATTTTCAAAAACTGCTCACCTTCAACCAGAGACTTTAGACATTAAATAAAACAAAACAAGTATAAGTAATTCACCTAAATGCTGAATCCTAAACTGTTAGAGAACCAACTGGTGCATTTGGGGGGGGGCTGTGCGGGGGGAGGGTTTGAGATGAAGGCCCTGGGGGATGGGGAACCTGGAGAAGGGGAATCTGGTGGGGTCATTGGTGGTGGACTAGCATTGATTAAGGACAAGCTTCTTGTCAGGTGCTTTACACACATTATTTCAGCTAAACCTTACCACAGACCTGTGAAGTAGGTGGTGGCATCCCCATGTGAAAAATGAGGAGACCAAGAAGTTCAACTCCTTGACCAAGGTGATGCAGCTCATGAGTGGAATTGCTAGGATTCCTTCCCCATTTGCAGTACTTCCCAAGCCTACACATTTTCTCCTGTACCAGGCATGCAGGTCTATCAGGAGAGCTCAATGAGCTATTATTGTGGGATCTCATTTACACTAAGCACTGAGCCAATGGTGGCCCAACAGGGACCATGCATTCTTCCTTCACTTGTTGATATAGATGTGACATGGGCCCAAATCTTCCAAATCTTGAAATTACAGGAATCTAGGGATAACAGTGGCTGAATAAATTGGTATTTATGAATGTCAGTTTTCCAAATTGTAGCAAAAGCCTCAATAATATTCTTCTCCTATGACTGTATAATTCTGTAAGGAAACAGAGACAACAATAATTATGTATGAGAAGGATCATAGTAGTATTATCCACAAGAAAAGAAGGAAAGAAAGAAGGAAAGAGGGAGGGAGAAATTATTCAGTTACATGATTATGACATGATTAATTTCATCATCCATTTGTTTAATTTCTGTCTACCCCAGAAGATAGAGAACATCTACTGCATGTAAAACATAATTCTAGGCCCTAGGTATAAAAAACACTGACCCAAAATTTAAAATGTGTCCCTGCCTGCCTGAGGCTTAATTTTCACTGGAGAGAGACTAAACATAAACAAACGAATGACCAGATCTGCCATATTATATGTCACATCCTTCCATATTCTACCATCTCAAAAATCATTTATGAGAAAAGCAATCAATGCAAACAAGCAGAAGAGGTAAGGGAAGAGAGAACAATAGAAGAGAGGTGGGGTCTCCTGTTGTAAGTAGGGTGCTGAGGAAGGAAGTCGCTGCTGATGCTTGAACAGAGATTTGAATGAAGAACAAGTCACACAGGTATCTGGGGGAAGAGAATTCCAGGCAGAGAAAACACAAACACAGCGACGCTTACTAAAATGGAGAAGTACTTGAGAGAACCAAGTACTAGGAGGCAGGAATCAAGAATTCAGATCGGCCATTTGAAAGTTGAGATGCCCACATAGTAGGCATAATATTAAAAGGTGTCAACTGGTGTCCAACAGACACTGGCCAATTAGAAAGGTTTCTCAACTATTCATATCTGATGTCATTTGTAAACAAACTAGAGGCCCGATGCACAAAATTCTTGCGGGAGGTGGGGGGTGTCCCTTAGCCCAGCCTGTGCCCTCTTGTAATCTGGGACCCCCTTGCAATCTGGGACCCCTCGCTCCTAACTGCTCGTCTGCTCACTCCTTATGGCTTGGCTCGCCTCTCCTTAGCACTGCCGTGGGGGCTCCCGCCACTGACGCTGCACTGACGCTGTGCTCACCAGCCATGAGCCCAGCTTCTGGCTGAGCGATGCTCCACCTGTGGGGGTGCACTGACCACCAGGGGGCAGCTCCTGCATTGAGCATCTGTCCCTTGGTGGTCAGTGTGTGTCATAGTGACTTCACTGTGGTTGTTCCACCGTAATGGTCAATGGGCTTTTATTATATAGATGGTAAGACCATATTGGATCATGCTAGTGAGTGTCTACTAGATGTTCAAGTGGAGATACATGATTCTGGAGTTCAGGAGTGGATTAGGGCTAGCATTAGGATGTGGGAATTATTCACATATAGATAGTAATTTGGAGTTGTGGGCTTGATGAGATCACTAAGTGAGAATATGTAGAGATTAACGTTAAGGTTGGGGCGATGAAGAACCTGCAAAGGTGAGAAGTGGCCATTGAAGTAGGAGTAAAACCAAGAGTGTGTCCTAGAAACCAAATAAAGAAAATATTTCAAGGAGCAGTGGATGGTGTCAAGTGCTGCAGGGTTAAAAAGAGCCATGAGGACTAACCTTTGGATTAGAAATGTAAAGGACATTGGCCTTGACAAGAAGAGTTTTAGTGGAGTGGCAGGGATGCAAGCCTGCTTGGAATGTATTGAAAAGATAGCAGAGAGTCTAAACAACTCCTTTAAGACAGTGTGATATAAAGGGGAGCAGAGAAATGGAGCTGGAAGGGAGAAGGATGTGGCGGGCGGCTGCACAGGTTTGTATTATTCGCCTTTTCATTCTGGGTGGGAGAAATTATAGTATGTTTACTTATTGGTGGATGTGATCTGGCATGGGGGAAACATTTGATAAGAAGCTAACTGCAGGGCAAATCTTTGTGCAGGTGAAAGAAAGTTGGATGGCATGCAGGATGAAGGCACTGGTGGCAGGAGCACAGGTGACCTTCATTTGCACCAGAGACAGCAGACCAGGAGAGCACAGGTGTGGGGTTGATGGACTTGATGGGGGAGAATGTAGAAATTCTCTTCTTATTGCTTCAACTTGCTTAATGAAATATAAAGCAAGATCATTACATTTGGGAGGAGCTACTCCAAGATGCTACAATAGTTTCTCTTGGATATGGGCATTAAATTTCTTTTCTTTCTCTCTCTTTTTTTTTTAACTTTTGCAGTTTTGATTTCTCTCTAACAAATGTGTTTTTCTTAGTAATAGAAGTCATCTCCAAGTGCCCTCCTTTTCTGCTCTGTATAAAGGATATACACTTATCAGTTGTATGCCCTTGAACTAGATGCTTACATTTCTTTGTGCCTTGGTTTCTTTATTAGTAAAATGGGAATGATAATGTCTGTGCTAATTAGTGCATTGGGTTGGAAAAGTATTAAATGTATTAAATGAGAAAATGTGTGCAAAAATAATTTGAAAAGAATCAGCGTGGCATAGATATAAAATTCTTAGATTGTGGATTTTTTGTTTTGTTGTTTTTTTGTTTTAGTAGGGGAGTATGAGGCAGAGGTGGGATCTAAGAATAGGCTAAAATCATCAATTCACCTCTCACAAGCTGCTAAGTAGTCTTAAGAGCAAAAACTACTTTTCTGATTCCAACAGTACTGCATCCTTTTATCAAGCTTCTGATTAAGATTACAAGTGTTGTGCTCAACTCTGGAAAAGAAGGTATGAAACACGTTTCCTTTGCTGTTATATGAAGTTAACTTTACTATTTGATAATCTAAGTTAAAATGTTTCCTACTAGCCAGTTTTTTTGGCTTCATATATATTAATTGTGACATTTACCCCAAATTTTACATTTGTATTCAAAACCTCTCAGAGAATATATAGCCATAATTATTCTTTTGTTATTTTTCCCAGTTACTGTGATTGCATTGTTAGATATGCTTCAGCACATGGGTCCTGCTGGCTCATCGTCATTAGATGCACACATAGAAATCTACTAAATAAAAGAAATCACAAGATAAAGATAAAACCACTTAACACACTTTGTATGAATTAAGTAATGATAGTGGAATTGCATAACTCTTCCTCAAGTATGATTCTGGACTGCTTTGTGTTTCTTGGCATTTGAATATTTCATTGTCAGCCTTGAGGATTACACAATGAAAAGACAATACTGAGTTTTTGCTGTTGGACAATATATATACTATTGAAGATAAATGCTCATTAATCTTTGCTTTCAACTTATTTACATCCCTTCTTTTTTTCTTTTTTATTGTATGACAGCATAACCCCAGCATTAAAGAACATTTTGAAAAATGAGAAAACACAAACATATTATCTGACTATAACCACTTTCCTTGCTGTGAATTCTCAGTTCATCTTTGTCCTTTACATGGTTGTAATTATAATATGTATACAATTTTGAATATGGCTTTTCGGAATGCATTTAACAGAGAGTATTTTTAAGATACATAATAATTGCCCCAGTTATATTTCTACCTTTTGCTAAAACTTGATTGTGTTAGAAAAACCCTGAAATTGGCAGATCTTTTGGGGTCAGGGGGAGCCCTCTTCATGGGGGGTCAGGAGCAAGAGCTGATGTGATGGTGGTTGATGTCTTCTCAGATGGTCCTTGATTAAAATTTTGAGTATTTTTTGGCTTCTATTTTGATGAAAATCCTGATTTATGACTGCCTCAGGGCAATTTCGACAATGACATGTAACTCACAATTGCTGTCGCTTATTTCACATGTCATCATGCTTCAAGTTTGTGGTAGGTGAATTGCAAATGTGGTCCCAATTTTTCATAACCCCTGTATCGACACCCTTTGCAACATGACTGCAGGTATTCCCATCAATAGGTTGGATCTATCTCTCATCTCCAGGGTCTGGGCTGGACTCCAGTTATGCTTTGGCCAATGGAATGCAGCAGATTTGATGCTGTGTCAGTCCTGAGTTCGGGACTCAGAGATTGTGTGCACATCCACACTAGCCTGCTGAAGGATGCTAAATGAGCCCAACAGAGGCCCAGCTCTGAGCCAACCACCAGTTGACCACAGGTCCACAAGTTACTGTATTTTTCCGTGTATAAGACACTATTTTTTTTTCTAAAATTGTTAGACTGAAAATCGAGGGGTGTGTTTCATGCGGAAGTCAGTAGGTCAGCCAAGTAGCGAGCCGTGCAGGTGTGTAGCTGCCCGTACCTTGTCAAACAGGCTTCCTCTAATCACGAGCCTTATTGTTACTGACAACAGCTGATGCCATAACTGGAAGTGGAGGTGGAGGTGGAGAGTGTGCAGATGCAACAGTGACCAGAGCGTTCTGAGCCCATAAAGATGTCAAAAAATACAAAGATAAATACCAGTAAGTGATTGTCTTACTCTGCAAAATTCAAACTGAATGTAATCAGCTATGCAAAAGAGCATGGAAATAGAGCTGCAGAGAGCCAATGTGGACCTCCTCCCACTGAGTGTATGACCAGACAGTGGAGAAAACAGGAAGAACAATTCCTTAGGATGCCAAAAAAGAGGAAGGCCTTAAGAGGAAAACCAGCAAAGTGTTAAAATATTGATTTCTTAATTTGGGGTTGGAAAAGTGGGGGGTGTCTTATACATGGGAGTGATTTATACATGGAAAAATACAGTAGTCCAGGTAAAATGAGCTGAGCCAGCCCTGGTGAGCAGAACCGCCCAGCTGAGAAATCCTATATGGCTGCTATTTGCAGCCACTAAATTGTGGGGATTTCTTGTACAGCATTATTTTGGTGGTTTGTAACTGATATACTAGTAAAGTTTTATCACATTTTGACATTTGGGATAATTCTAGTTTTTGCCCTTGGGTTTCTGTAATAATAATAAATTTCACATCTGGAGTGTGTGTGTGTGTGTGTGTGTGTATATGTATGTATATATAGAGAGAGACATATACTTTGTTCCAGGATCATTATCCATCTTTCATGAAAGGCCAAAGACTTGTGGAGACTATGGACTGAGGAGTACTTCGGATCCCCATTCATGCTTGAGCTCAGACATTCTACCTTAGGGCTCTCATGCTGCTTTCTTTAATGGGATGAATGTGAGCTGGGACTGCCTTCATTTAATTTTTTTCCCCCTTTTTAATCCAATCTATCAATTCTATAATCTCTTCTCAACAGATTTTCAAGTATGCAGCGACTGGAAAAAAATAAATGAAAGTTCAAGTGTTATTGTTAAAGCAGAAATTGTTTCTATAACTGCAAGGTAACATCTAATTAACCTCAGAATCCAGCCAGCACCCTGATAATGGAAGTGCGCAATTCACAAGGAACTAACAAAACCACCAGAAATTTAAGCAATTCATTGTCTTGTGTGTGTGTGTGTGTGTGTGTGTGTGTGTGTCGGCGGGAGGGGGGGGGGGAGATGCTGCTGTTATTTATTTTCATTTGAATTTTAAATGATTTAGGACATATATACACACCTTTACTTTAGATGTAGTATTTCTCAGTAAAGCATTGTGTAATGAATTTCTCATACGAACATATGTTGTTGTATGGGCTCAGGTATCTCACAGGTCAAGTGAGTTCCCAGACAGAGTGACAGCCCTTCAGCAAACAGCAAGAATACCATCAGCCATCCTGTCCTCTATGGCAAGTTCCTGATTTCTTATTACTAATATGCTCTGACAAGAAGGTGGATTAAGTTATTTGAGGAAGAGGGAGAGTGGACTAAATCTACTTTTCCTGCATTTTTACCAATTCATTTTAGATGGTCCATTGTAAAAATGCGCACCATTATTTTTTAAATTGCAACATACAGGTAAATAGAAGGAAGAAAAGCAGATCCTCATCATCCTATCACATAAAGATAACCACTCTGAATAGTTTGGAGTATTTATTTCCAAGTAAAACAATTGGAAACACAAATGAATAAACAAATATAAGACACTCATATAAAACCTAAATGAGAAGGGCAAAGTCAGAAATTCAAGTGCATTTAGAAGGCAAGTGCATGGACATTCCCTCCTCTAAAGAATGAGGGCAATCTTGGTGTCATTGCATGGGTGGTGGTGAGAGCAGAGAGACAGACTTAGGTCAGGACCTGGCAGAGAGAAAAATTCATTATTAATCACAATAAGCAACAGGGCTGATATCAATCTAGAACTTCATAAGTGCCAGGCACTGTTCTAATCACTTTCTCTATATTAACTCATTTAAACCTCCCAATAACTCTGAGAGTAAGGTGTTACTATTATCCTCATTCGCACAGGAAGAAATGCTAAGTAACTTGCTCAAGGATGGAGCTGGGATTCAGATTCATGCCCTCTGTTTACAGTGCCCTTGCTCTTAAACACTATGTGATCAATTTATTATTTCCTTTATTATAATTATGAATCGGACTCCCCACAGGACTTCAACAGGCATGTTGGCCATTTAGAAGGAGCCCTCTTGGCACAGCTGTGGAGAATTTCACTTCACCCTTGCAAGCATTTATTGGCTTAAAAGCATGCTCCTTTGAAACTGAGATCTGATTGTCATCTGTCACCATTCATTTGTGTTTTCACCTCTCAGTACCTTTTCTTCTTCCCATTTTTCTTCCAGAAGGCAATAAATTATATTCAAATGGCAGTCATGGAGGAAACGTTCCTTTCTTCCCTCATCAGCAAAGCTGATCGATGAGCATGAAGCCCCGGGGAAGGAGCATCTGCTCGAACTCAAGGATCCCCGCTGGATTGAGGATGAAATTAACAGACACTGAACAGTTTGCCGCTCAACATTTGTTCAAGTCTGGCACACGCACACATCATTAGCAACTATGTTTGAGAAGCAAGATCAAGGCGGTGAGGAGGAGCGGGGATCTGATTAAAGGGATATTCAAGACAGAGGAAACCCAGAGCATTTAGGTAAAGCTTCGCAGCTAAAATGAATGAAGTAGAGAGCAGAGCAACTAGCCAGGTGCAGGCGGGGGGTGTCGACAAACAATTTGGATAATTTTGCCTCTGCAGCTTCCCAAACAGAGTCATTTCATGCTGGGAATTCCCCAGGGTGGCTGACTCTTCTGGTTAGCTGGCTCCACCACTAAAATGAAACCTTTATGAGGGCAAAGATTTTGCTGTCCTGTTCAATGCTGTGATCTGGGCTCATAATAGATTAAATTAGATATTCATAGGATAAGTTAATGTATACTTGTTCAAAGCTTGCCTTGACCCGAGTCAGGCAGAGAAAGTCTGAGATGTTCAGCAGGAATCAGAAACAATATGCATGCCAGAAGAATGATATCTTCTAATTCTGATTGTTAATTACAGTGTATGGAATCAGTGATGAAATGTTATCGTAATGCCTTTTGTGTGCCGCCATGACTCTAGGCAATGCAGGAGATACAATAGAAGAGGCAGTTGGCAATGGCACTACAGAACAGTATTCTTTGGGTAACTTCTCACATTTGCTGGCCACTCTCTAGTTTATAAAGCAGGTTCACACATGTCAATAGGCCTGTAATCTGACCAAGGATGGGGCTTGAGTCTTATTTCTCTTCCTGGTCACTGCAGTGTCTTGCACACAGTAGGTGCCTTCTGAACTTCTATGGATAAGTGTTATTTGATCTTCAGGACAGCTCACTAGGGTGAGTCAGAACTGTGTGAAGGCACAGTTCAAGCCTTCAATCTCTTGCTATATTTCCCATTGGGCAAACTCACTCACAAACCAGATTGGTCTTCTCCGGCCCTGGGACTGGGATTTACACTGTGGGTTCCCCGGTTCTCAGCCCTCTGACTTGGACTGGAATTACACCCCTGACTTCCTTGGGTCTGGAACTTGCAGGTGACAGATTGTGGAACTTCTCAGACTCCATAATCATGTAAGCCAGTTTCTCTGAATAAATAAATCTATATATCTATATCTATAATCTATATCTATGAGACCTTGCATTGGTGACTTGTCTCAGTGCTTGTATTGCTTCAACCACCTCTTTTTTCTCTTAAAAGCAAGGACTTTGGTTTATTTACCATTTACCCTCAGGGTCAAGCACAAATAGAACCTCAGTGAAGATATATTTGAATGAGGTTTCCTTTGCTACCCAGGAAATTGGATTCTTCTCAAAGCAGACCTTGAGACAAGACTTGGGTGCAGGTATTTTATTTGGGCGGTGATTCTAAGAAGCAGAAGCGAGGGTGTAGAGAAAGTAAGTGAAGCAAGAGCGAAAGGCATGAGTTACTGTTGTGAGCAAGTCAGCTCAGTGCAGCGGAGGGCCCCTGATCAGCACATGGAGCCATCACAGGGCAATCCACCAGAATATAGGGAGGCGGGGACAAATCCACCAACTCCTGTTTCCTGTTGGGTGAAGGTTGCCTTTCAGGGGAGTTCATTTACCTACACTTTTGGGTTGATTCTGGCATCATTTCAAGCTGCATCGTGTGAGAAAGCCCACAGGTGGAACAGCAGAGAGTGGCAGGAACCCGAGGTAAGAAGCTGCAGGTGTGGGAAGTAGGGGTGGGGCAGTGGTGGGGGCTGCTACACCCAGCTTCCTGGATTGGGAGAGGAAGGTGGCATGAAATATTGTTTTCCATTTATAAACATCTGTTCTTGGGGTCAGTCTGATTCTTTGAGGCAGGCTTGGTAAATATTTTTAGACTGGAAGCCCGGTGCACGAAATTCGTGCTCAGGAGGGGGGGGGGGTCCCTCAGGCCGGCCTGCACCTTCTCCAATCTGGGACCCCTCGGGGGATGTCTGACTGCTTCTCGCAATCTGGGACCGCTGGCTCCCAACCTCTTGCCTGCCTGCCTGCCTGCCTGATCGTCCCTAACCCCTCTGCCTGCCTGCCTGATTGCCCCTAAGCACCTCTGCCTGCCTGATCACCCCTAACTGCTCCCATGCTGGCCTGATCGCCCCTAACCGTCTCTGCCTCACCCTGCAAACGAGACCCAGGATTCCCTCCTCCAGCCAGTCACAGGCACCAGGGACATGGGCTTCCCTCCCTCTGGGTGGCCGCAGGCACCCAGGACCCAGGTCAGCTTCGCCTGGGCCAGCTGCAGCCTCAGGGGACCATGGACAGGCGGCTTTGCCCAGGCCGCAGGTGCGGGCGCTGGCACCTGGGACCACGGGACGGGTGGCTTGTCCCTCTCCCAGGCCTCAGGCACAGGGGCTGGTGCCCGGGACCGTGGGGTGGGTGGCTTGTCCCTCTCCTGGGCTGCAGCCTGGCTGGTCCCCATTCCTCTCTCCCCAGTATTGAGTGTCTGAGCCATTATGACGTGAGGGTGTGACAAACATTTGCATATTAGCTCTTTATTATATAGGATTATAAGAAGGGTTAGTATTTTTAGTTATTAGTTTTAGTAAATATTAATGACACGTTTACTCTAAAAAGAGTTCTACTTTGGATAATAAATCGATTGGCCATACTACCCTTAGAAAATAGCTGTGACCACCCCCATCCCCACACCAACATTAAGAACACGTGGGTTCTGTGTCTGCCTCTGTCCTGAGCCAATGTCCAGGATGTGGAATGTTGGGAGCTCCTCCTTCCTGTTAGCACAGGAGAGATGGGCAGTTGGGGGGCAGGGGAGGGACAGCCTCTCCTACTCAATAGCCTGTAGCTTGTCTCCTTTCCTGCCCTGGAAGTGTATCTGGTTTGCGCACGTATCTAGCCTTCAGCCCACCTTCACTTCCTAGGTCCCATTCCAAATTTCTCTGGGTCCAGCGGCTTCCCCAGACCCCAGTCAGCTGGGACCTTGATTTTCCCATCTTTATCCAGCCCCCTTTTCCTAGGGTTGGACCCAGCTTCCTGACCCTTCTCTGACCTGCGCCAGATATGACACATCAACTGTCTATGAAGAAGCCCACTCCACGCCCCAGTGCTTGGGGTCAGACCCTGGGGTCCTAGCACTGCCCTGGACTGGAGTTCACCATGGCCCTGGCCCTGGAGCTGGGCTGCTGAGCCTTCTCTGGAAAGGTTTGCCCTCTACCGTCTCAGCTGCTTTTTTCTCATCTCCATCTTGAGCAGGTCCTGGAATTCTCAACATATTCTGTGACCAAGGCTGTCTGGATTATAACAAGATTTGTCACAGAATGTGCTGAAATAAATGAGAAAAAATGGAAGGGATGGAAATGATGCCTTTCATTAGATTTATTCATCTGTTCATTCATTCATAAATTTACTCAAATAATCCTGAAATGTCTAGCAGCACAATTCTAGACTCATAGTAGGTATTTAGTGTTTGTGGATTGCACAGTTTGGGGACAGGCACACAGTGTGTCTCCCGGGGCTTCTGACTACTAGGTGGGTGGGAGTGGGGCGTAGCAACTCTAGCTCCTCTCTCACTCAGCTCAGGGTGAGACTCCCTTCATGGCTCAGGAAGAGCAGAGTTCACTGTATTTAGTGTATCAGATACATGATCCTGTGATAATAATAATGCTGAGGTCTTTTTTGCTCTGGCTTCTAGTTTCCATGAAGGAGGTAATCCGGCCTCTTTCTGGCCCCGATTGCTCCTTCCCCCAACCTTCTCTATATCTGGCTGCTCACGGTCAGTGCTGCTCTGAGTTTGGTGGGGCCAGGCCTCCTGATGTGATTCTGTAATGATCGGTGCTGCTTGGGGCAAGGAGGTAAGTTTAATTCCAATGCAGCATTAGGAAGCCTGAGCCCTAAGCCTTGTTCTCCCTTGTCAGCTATATTATAACAAAGAACATTTTGATCTCCATTTTCCAGATACCCATGTATCTATCAATTAGTTCTCAACTCCAGTGGGAAGCTGGGATGTTGATTATTGGGCCTCCTCAAAACCCACCACAGAGTTCCAATCTCATAGGGCTGGTGTAAGGATTAAATGAATCTTTATTTTTAGGGTAGGGCCTGGCCCTTAGTGAGAGCTCAAAGATGGTAGCTATTGTTATTGTGAGCAATAATATTAATAGTAACAGTAACCTGATTCCTCACTACACCTGTTTGAGAAAAAAAAATAATACTATTAAGTATGTATGTCAATATTTTGGACAAGGGAAGAAGTGGGACCTGGGAGGAAAGAAGTGGGCCTCTGGGATCAGTCACCCCAAAATCTCGAGAGGCCCAGACAGCTTCCCTGAGAGAAGGCTCAGAACTGGCCCCTAGAGGAGTTTTCTAAGCAGCCTCAGAAAATGGGTTGGTTGCCCTTCAAGTAGCAAATCCTGAGAAGAAGCATCCCACCACTGTGATCTGAAAAACCAGAGGCAGGGAAGAGTTCAGTTTCTTGCTCTTTTTCCATTTCTTGCTCCTGGAGGAGAATTCAGGCCAGAGCCTGGGCTGCCTGAGTCTGAGGGGAGGGCTAGCAATGCAGATGCCTTCTTCTTTTGTTCACTCCAACTCCCGCCGATGGCCAGTTAATCTAATCTTGTTATTTATAATTAAATGATTGATTGAAATGCTCTGTGTATCTACCTCAGCTCACTCCCTTTTATTTGGTTGTTAACTGGTCCAGGGAATATCTCTAAGGAAGATGTCAGTAACTGCCTAGCAATGTATATAGGATCCTTTTCTTCCTAGTTATTTAATGCAACAGTGAGAGGGTTATCAAGCAGTTAAAGCTATTACTGAGTGTTGCATACGACTTGCCCGAGGATGCCCACCTTTACAGGGATCTTCCTAATTTCCCAGTGGCTTCCCACATGCACACTAAGACCTTTAGTGCCATTTCGAAGGAACTCAAAGAAATGTAATGATCCTAAGAGGGGATGCAAATGGTGGAGAGATAGGTATTATGAAAATGTAAATGTTCATTTTACATTATTAATGGAGACAGCTAAAGAGCCATGCTGGCGGTACACACACCTTTTGGAGTGTCTTCAACATGTCTGTGCCAAGAGCAGTGGGTGAAAGGGGGGAGTGGGCACCCCTGCCCTTGTAGTTGTCCATTTCCAGGGCACCCAGCTTCACACATGGTGCCTAGTGATCTACAATGGAACAGTATTAAAGGGGGTCCCTTCTCCATTCCCCTTCGTTTCTCTCACCATTTGACTTTTATCTCTCCTGAGAAAGATGGTTGAGGCAGGGTGAGTGGGTGACTCCAACAGCCAAATGACTGGGGTATTGGAACTAGGGCTCTAGGAGTATGGTGGGGTGGGTCGGATGGGGGAGGCTAACAAGTCTGATAGTGTGTAACATTGAACCCTGAGCACCTCAGCACTGTGTCATTGGTGGGGATTTCTGCCGCTGACCTAAATTAGCCTCTTCTGTTATAAAGAACCTCCCAGGTGGTCACCATTGGTGTCTTTCACAAGCTGATTTACCCCGAGTGGAGGTTTACATTCTCAAATGCCAAAACTTTAAAGCTCATGTCATTTCTTAACTGCTTTCCATTGGGGCATCATAAAAGTATCATCTTAAGTGAATAGCAAAAGCCTTAAATATTTGAACCAGTATTCCTACCCCGAGGATATAAGTAAGGATCTGGGACAAGATGATAACTAGAGTATTTGTCTCAATATTGATACAGAAAAAAATCAGGATCAAGCTAGTTATCCATCAATAGGGACTTGGCTAAATAAGTTATGATGGATCTATATGGTGGAATATTGTGGAGCTGTTAAAAACATCATAGATCCTACCTGGTTTGGCTCAGTGGATAAAGTGTTGGCCTGCGGACTAAAGGGTCCCAGGTCCCAGGTTTGATTCCAGTTAAGGGCACATGCCTGGGTTGTGGGCTCAATCCCCAGTGGGAGGCGTGCAGGAGGCGGCCAATCAATGATTCTCTCTCATCATTGATGTTTCTATCTCTCCCTCTCCTTTCCTCTCTGAAATCAATAAAAATATATATAAAAAATCATAGGATTATCTTTATGGACATAGAAATATGCTCAGAAATACTAAGTGAAAAAAAAAGGAAGATGCAGAGCAGCACTCACAGTATAATAATAATAATGAAAGCCACCATCTTTCAAGGGCTGCTGTGTGCCAGGCAATGTGTTAGGTGCTTTTTCCGGCATTACGCTAAAGAAGCCTTATAATACACCATTGAGGTAAGAGCTATATTTCTCATTCTTGAGACGAGAACATTGAGGCTTGAGGAAATTAAGTTACTTGCTGCTAAGACTGAATGTTTGTGTCCCCGCCCCCCACCCCCCACCGCCCCCACCCAATTCACATGTTGAAACCTAATCCTCAATGTGATGGTATTTGGAGATAGGGCTTTTGCGGGGAGGGAGGTGCGATTAGATCCCGAGGGCAGAGCCCTTCTGAAAGAGACCCTCTAGTGCCCTTATAAGAGACCCCAGAGAACGCCCTTGACCCTCCCACCAGGTGAGGACATAGCAAAAGACATCTAGGAACCAAGAAGGGAGCTCTCACCAGACACTGAATTTGCCAGAGCCTTGATCTTGGGCTTTCCGGCCTCAGAACTGTGAGAAATAAGTGCCTGTTGTTCAAGCCTCCCAGTCTGTAGTGTTCTGCTATCAAAGCCTGAATGGACTGAGTTGCTTGCTCAAGGTCACATGCAAACCTGGGATTCAAGCTCTGATTCCCACAGTCTGTGTTTTTTGGCTTAAAATGCACACATGCTCAAAGAGACAGAGGGACATCTGAAAAGATACATAACACGATGTTCATGGTAGTTAAATTCAAGATGGTGGGATCACAGATGATTTTAATTTTCTTATTTTGCCTATTTGTATATTCCTATTTATACTTAGTGAACAGGTATTCCCTTCCTTCCTTCCTCCCCTCCTCTCCCTCCTTTCTCTCTTCTTCTCTTTCTGTCCTTTATTTATTGATTCAACAAATCTTTATGGAAAGCTTTCTGCATTCCAGGGACTGTTCTAGTCCTGGGAATAGAGTGGGAGCAAAACAAACAAAAACCCTTGCTCTCATGGAGCTTACATACTAATAGAGGGAGGCAGACAATTAACCAAATAAATTAGTAAAGTACAAAGCAAATTAGAATGTGATCAAGGTAATGGGAAGAAGAAAACAGGAAGGAACACAGGGAGTGCCAGGAGGGGGTCGGGACCGTGATATTGAATGGAGTGGGTGGGTCAGTGTTGGCCTCCCTGAGAATGTAACATTTCAGCAAACACTGGAGAAGTTGGCCATGCAGACAGGTGGGGAGAGAGTTGTCAGAGGAGTTCATTGAGAGGACGTGACCCCTGGTTGACCTGAGAGCTGATTGGGGCAATATGAGGTTCCCTACCTCCCCACGCCCTTGGAATAAACATTCACAGCCAGAGCCATTTCCAAGGACACAGCCCTGCGAGAACAAGGTGGGAGACCCTCTGGACTGAATGCGTGACTGAACCCCGCTAAGGTCTCCACATAAACTTTTAAGATTTTGGAGGGCAGGTGTGGAGCTCTACTCTTGTTGAAGCCCGCAGCCTCAAAGGTAAGTTCCCTCGCTCATTGACTCCTGACAATCTCTGAGCATTGGTGCTTCCGGAGCTTGGCGATTGTAAGTAACATTGCAGTGAACATAGGGGTGCATATATTCTTTACATTAGTGCTTGGGTTTCTTTGGATATATTCCCAGAAGAGGAATTGCTGGGTCATAAGGCAGTTCCATTTTTAATTTTTTGAGGTAACTCCATACCGTTTTCCAAAGTGGCTGCACCAGTCTGCATTCCCACCAAGAGTGCATGAGGGTCCCATTTTCTCTGCAACCTTGCCAGCACTTATTGATTTATTTATTTATCTTTAAATATGTTTTTATTGAGTTCAGAGAGGAAGGGAAAGGAAGAGAGAGGCAGAAACACCAACGGTGAGAGAGAATCATTGATCGGCTGCCTCCTGCACACTCCTCACTGGGGATCGAGCCCGCAACCTGAGCATGTGCCCTGACCGGGAATCGAACTGTGACTTCTTGGTTCATAGGTGGATGCTCAACCACTGAGCACACTGCCTGGGCTGTTGCTTTATTGCTGAGAGCCATTCTGACAGGTGTGAGGTGGTGTCTCATTGTGGTTTTAATTTGCATTTCCCTGATGATTAGGGATGTTGAGCACCTTTTTATATATCTGTTGGCCACTTGTATGTCCTTTAGAGAAATGCTTATTCAAGTCCTTTGCCATTTTTATTTTATATTTTTTGGGAACTGAAAAAAGGTTTATGTATGTATTTATGTATGTATGTATGTATGTATGTATTTATTTATTTATTTTTATTGAGGGCAAGAGGATGCAAGCAATATGAAAACCAAAGGCTTATCTGGCTTTAATTGGCTTTTCTTTCTTTTGTCAAATGGAGGCAGGATTTTGTTTGTGCATTTTCTAAGGTTCCCAATCTGCTCATGAAATTCTTATATAGGAGTAAGTTGTGGCCTTTGCCCATGTTTAAATTGGGTTGTTTGGTTTTTGGGTGTTAAGTTGTGTATGTTCCTTATATATTTTGTATATTTACCCCTTATGATACACCATTTGTGAATACCTTTTCCTGTTCAATAGGTTGTCTTTCATTTTATTGATGGTTTCTTTCACTGAGCAAAAAATTTTAGTTTGATGTAGTCCCATTATGGCTCCAAGGTGTTTGAACTGAGCAACGGGAAAGATGGAGCGGCTGTTGACCGAGATGGGGAAGAACATTGATGAAACAAGGAGGGCAGGGCCATCTGGGGTCCACATGGGAGGTCGGACTGGAGTGAAGTATATGTGTCACTAATTGCTTATTTAATTCTAGAAAAGGCAGAAAGGTGCTAATGATTAAGATCATTAAGGTATTAATGGTGTTCTAGTGACCACAGGTAAAGGGAGCATTGTCAAGGGGTCAGAGGACCTTGAGGTCATAGATTTATTCTAGGAAGTCATGTGTTCTCAGGTTTGAGACTCAGGGTTGATGGTATCTTATGCCAATGAGGGTTAGTGGTTACTTTGTATTCTTTTTTTTTATTTTTTTATTTATTTTTTTACTTTTTATTTTTTTTTAAAATATATTTTATTGATTTTTTACAGAGAGGAAGGGAGAGAGATAGAGAGTTAGAAACATCGATGAGAGAGAAACATCGATCAGCTGCCTCCTGCACATCTCCCACTGGGGATATGCCCGAAACCCAGGTATATGCCCTTGACCGGAATCGAACCTGGGACCTTTCAGTCCGCAGGCCGACGCTCTATCCACTGAGCCAAACCGGTTTCGGCAACTTTGTATTCTTTCTGTTAGGTGAGGTCACCAGGCTATCTCTGAATCGTTAGAACCAAAGCGATGGGCTAAAGCCTCTGATCTTCACAGCTTTGATTCCATATGGATAATTGACTATTGTACATTGGCTTTAACTATTCAATGTTTGGTTTTACCCCCTCCAAAGAAATGGCATTGTTTGGAGAGGAACCTGGCACTTTGAATATCTTGCATATCTGATATATAAAACTAAAAACATATATTCTCTGTGGTTGCAAACATACCATTGTGCTTTACCTATAATTCTTGGCTATAACCCAAGCTGAAAAGTATTTTGCTAAAGCACCACTATAAATAGAAACTTCTCATCTGTCTGAAGATATAAACAACCTCAGGAAGTTTGGAATATGCTGCTCAGACTGTTCTCTTGATTTCCTCGTCACAGATTTTCTTGCCATTCTGCAGGGGATGTGTTGCTTTATATTTGTCCCTCTCTTCTGAAACTTTCACGGAAGGTCCTCTTTACTGTTTTCTAATTGAGTGAGCAGATCTCTCAGTGTCTGGGAAGACAGTAAAGTCTGTTTTAGAGTGGAGGTGACCGGGGAGAGGAGTCCAGAAAGAGAGAGAGGAGATGCCCTGATTTTAAATTAATGAAAATTCTGAATGAAAGAATTTGGACTTATTTCTTTTAAGAAAATACAATAGCAAGAACCAAGTTAATAAAAATTCTTTAAGCAGAGTCTTTCTGGAATACACTTTAATAAGTGTAAAAAAATATAATGTGTGCACATAATTGCTAAACTACTTTTAAAAAATAGCCTGAAAAGAGACTTTCCTCAAGAGTTTCCATATTACTAACGAAATTGGTACATTCAAAAAAATGTAATTTCACAGTCTGTATTAGTGGATTACAGTCAATGACGAGGATGTCCCTTGGTGTCACAGGACTTGCCCACTTCACTTACCTAATTGATGTGATCCCCAAGGCAAGGTCGTGATGCTTAAATATAAATTAAGGTTAAGAATAGTAGAAATAATTAATCAGAAAGGGATTTTTTTTGTTACATTTCTTTCAGATTTATGTTACAGGTCCATGAAATCATAAGATTATTTTACTTTCTTAAATTCTGATAAATGAAGCATCTCTCATTTTGCTTTTTCATCTGATCTCAAAGACACACCAGTAGAATTGCCTACATTATATTCAGGGTCTAAGAATTGGAGTCGTCACTTTTTTATCACATCCTTTAGCATAACAACCACCAACTGTGTCCGTATTTCCTCAAACAAAACACTTATGGACATTTAGCAGGTTTCTAGAATCTGTTTGGTAGAACTTTTTGCGATGATGGAAATGTTCTATATCTGCTTTGGATAATGTGGTAGCCACAAGCCATTTGTGGCTTTTGGGTACTCGAAATATAAGTAGTGCTGCTAAACTGAATTTTAAGTTTCATTTAATTTTAATAGCCACATGTGGCTAGCGGCTACCATATCAGACAAGTTAGCTTAGACCATGTACTAAGGAAACAGAATTCTGTATAAATTTAAGACCATCCCTTCCCTTTCTCTTGTCCATCTCTCCTGTCCTTCCATCCTTCCTTCTTTAAACAGGCTCTGAGTACCTACCACACTCAGGCGCTTGGTACAAGGAGTAGAGATTAAAGGCATACTTCTTCCCTCAAGGAATTAACAAAGGTTGAAATGACAGTGATGGACTGTAGGAAGAACAGGTGTGGAGTCAGGGCCCAATGAGCCTGCAAGTGTGGTTTTCTTCCCCAAATATATCCATTATCACAGGTACCCATTTTTGCTACATCTTACTTTTCAATGTTGAACATTTATTAAAATATGCATAAGTAGTAGCCCAGTGAGGTTTATTAAGAAAACTAAATGAAAGCTGATTGACTTTGGGATCCCAGGGATGTGGAGTGAGCAGAGCTTTAAAGAAACAGAAATGGAAACAAGAGGAACTAGGCCAGTTCCAGCAAGAGGCATAATGTGGTAGTTTTAAGTAACAAAGGATGGCGAAGGCAAGGGAAGAACCGGTGCAGGCTTCAGAACGTGAGGATGGGGGATCTGAAGGGAAGCACGTGACAGTTTGTCTTGGCCTAGGTCCTAGGGATTATGCTTGGAAAACTTGCAAGGAAGGTCCTTGGCTCTTTTGTACACATAGTTGCCAAGAGAGGGTGCTGGTGGACCCAGAATAGCCAGGAAATAAAATAGAGACTGACAACATACTGGCCAGCAGGCAGAAGGAAGCCTGAGTCATGTTCATGATTGTCCCGGGAACGTACTGTGGACTCCAACTGTGATTAACTATATATATAGCGAGCCATCTCTGAAGAGGACACACGAAGCGTCTGCCTTGGGCACATACGTATGGAATGATGGAGTAAAAAAAGAAAAGACCTGGACTCCTGGGACTAAGTTAAAGAAAAGACAGAGAGATTAACCAAAGAACTTATATCCATATATGCATAACCAATGGACACAGACTATAGTGTGGTGAAGGCCTGGGTGAGGCAGGGGCTAGGAAGAGAGGGATAGAGTGGGGGAGGGAATTGGGAGACATCTGTAATACTATCAACAATTTAAAAAATAGAAAAAGAAAAGACCTAGATTCCTCAGACTAAGTTAAAAAAAAAAAAAAAGGACACCACCAGTACTTGAGTAATAGTGATAAAAGAGGAGAGAGGTCTAAGACAACAGATGTCATGTTGAAGGTTTGCAGGGCACCTAGGGTTTATTATTCATCAATTCTATTCCTGTATTTATTTTTTCATTATTTAATATGCCAGTAACTTGGGGAAAGTAGGGAAGAAGACATGATTCATTGGTAGATGTTAAGCAACTAATTATAAAAAATAAAATAATTGTTTTAAATTTTTGATGTAAGCACTGCACTGAGTGAAAGTTATGGGGTGCATTATAGAAGAATTTGACCTAATCTGGCAACCCCGGGAGAATTCTCTGAGGAGGTGGCATGTTAGTTGCTTCAGGCCAGGTTGGAGAAGAACAGTTTTTCAGGAGGGGAAACAATGCATTGTACTTTTTTTTCCTGGCCCCCATTGTAACTCACATTATGTAGCCATTTATTTACTTACTGGTTTACAACTCTGTCTCCCCATCTAGACTATTTGCCCCAAGAGATCAGGAGTTATATTGGTCTTGGTCACTGTAGCACACTCAGTGTCCAGCCCAGTGCCTGGCATGTATCGGGTACTCAGTAAAAATCTACTAGATGCACAGCATGTGTAGAAGCTCAGAAGTGAGAAGGAATTTGAAGCATTTGAGAATCTGAATGGAGGCTGGTGTGGGAGAGCATAGAGTGAGAAATGGAGATGTTCAAAACAAGGATGTAGAAGTCATTCTGGACTCTGTGGGCCATGTGAAGGATTTGGGGATCTGTCCTAAGAACAGTGGGAAATGTGAAAATTATTAAGTAAGGAAGTGATGAAGGCCCTGACGGGTGGCTCAGTTGGTTGGAGCACTGTCTTGTACACCAAAAGGTTATGCATTTTATTTCTGCTCAGGGCACATACTTAGGTTGCAGATTTGATCTCTGGTTGAGGCTCATCTGGGAGGCAACTGATTGATGTTTCTCTCTCAAATGAATGTTTCTCTCTCCCTTCCTCTTTCTCTAAAAACAACAACAAAAAACATATTTGTAATTTTAAAATATTATTCTAGCTCCAGTGTGACTAGTAGAATGAAAGGAAGAGTGGCCAATTAAGATGCTTATGTAGAGGTCCAGATGAAACATGATGGTGTCTTGGACTAGGGAGATAGAAAGAAGTGGATGGATATAAGAGGTTAACTAAAAATAAAGGAATCCAATTGAAAAATGGCCAAAAGATCTGTATAGACCAGTGATGGCGAAACTTTTGAGCTCGGCATGTCAGCATTTTGAAAAACCCTAACTTAACTCTGGTGCTGTGTCACATATAGAAATTTTTTGATATTTGCAACCATAGTAAAACAAAGATTTCTATTTTTGATATTTATTTTATATATTTAAATGCCATTTAACAAAGAAAAATCAACCAACCAAAAAAATGAGTTCTTGTGTCACCTCTGACACACGTGCCATAGGTTCGCCATCACTGGTATAGACATTTCTTCAAAGAAAATATGCAAATAGCCAATAAAGCACATGAAAAGATGCTCAACATTATTAGCCATCAAGGATATTCAAACCAAAACTACAATGAGATACCACTGCACAACCATTAGGATGGTGACACTAAAGAAGAGAGATCATAAAAGTGTTCACAATTATATGGAGAAATTGGAAGCCTAATACACAGCTGATCAGCATGTAAATGGTGCAGCCACTTTAGAAACAATTCAGGCAGTTCCTCAGAAGAGTTACAGTATCACACAGAAATTCCACTCCTAGCTGCATATTCAAGATAAATGAAAAATATGTCCATACAAAAAGTTGTACACAAATGTTCATAACTACATTATTTTAAAAATATTTTTTTCATTAATTTCAGAGAGGAAGGGAGAGGGAGAGAGAGAGAGAGATAGAAACATCAATGATGAGAGAGAATCATTGTTCAGCTGCTTCCTGAAGGCCCCCTACTGGATGTGCCCAGACTGGGAATCAAACCATGACCTCCTGCACCCCTATGTTCATAGCAGCACAATTCACCATAGCTAAGATTTGGAAACAGCCTAAGTGCCCATCAGCAGATGAGTGGATTAGAAAACTGTGGTACATATACACAATGGAATACTATGCTGCGGTAAAAAAAAGGAACTCTTGCCTTTTGCAACAGCATGGATGGAACTGGAGAGCATTATGCTAAGTGAAATAAGCCAGTCAGAGAAAGATAAATACCACATGATCTCACTCATTTGTGGATTATAGAGAACAACATAGACTGATGAAAAGGGACAGACCCAAAGACTGAGAAACAGCAATCAGGCTATCAATCCCCAGAAGGAAAGTAGGGGAGGGCGGGGGTAGGGGGAAGAGATCAACCGAAGGACTTGTATACATGTATATAAGCCATACCAATGGACATGGACAACAGGGGGATGGGAGCATGAGTTTGTGTGTGGGGGGGAGGTTGGGGGTTAATGGGGGGGATGAGGACACATTTGTAATACCTTAACTAATAATAATAATAAAAAAATTCACACAAAACCTTTTCTTTAAATATAAAAAAAAAACAAAAAACCATGACCTCCTGGTTCATAGATTGACACTCAACCACTGAGCCACACTGGCCAGGCAACTACATTATTCATAATAACTCAAAGTGATAACAGTCCAAATGTTTATCAGCTGGTGAGTGGATAAATAAAATATAGGGAGTGAATACCATTTAAAAATAAGAGTTTTCTATCATATTTCCCCCAAAGAACACTGACTTAGACAATCACAGTTAAGAGAGCCTTTGTGGAACTTTAGGCATCTAGTGGTGAAGTTCCTGCACACTGAGATGCAAGGATAGTTCAATATTTGCAAATCAATAAAATGTGAAATTCCACATTAAGAGAAAGATAAGAATCATATGACTATATCAATAGATGGAGAAAAAAATATTTGAAAAATTCAACATTGTTTCATGTTAAAACTTCTCATGGTGACTGTAGTTAATAGTACTGTATTGTATATTTGAAAATTGCTAAGAGAGTAGATCTTGAAAGTTCTCATCATAAGAAAAAAGTTGTAACTGTGCAGTGATGGATGTTAACTAGACTTGTTATTGTGATGACCATTTCTTGATATGTTGATATATAAAATCATCATGTTGTACACCTGAAACAGATATAATTTATATCTCAATTTTTAAAACTCTAAAAATATTGGATATAGAAGGAACATGCCTGAATGTAGTAAAGGCCATATATGACAAAATCACCATACTCCACAATGATAGGTTGAAAACTTTAAGTTCAGGAATAAGGCAAGAGTGCCCACTCTGACCACTCTTATTTAATACCAGAGGCCCAGTGTGCACGAAACGTGTGCGAGTAGCTCGCTTCTGCTTGCCTCAGCTGGCCATCCTGTCCATCGCTGCTCATAGCTCGCTCCTCGCCCTCTGCCGCTCCTAGGTCTCTGCCGCTTGTAGCTCAGGCCCCGCTCGGCCCCACCCTCGACAAGAGCCGCTGCTTGTTTGGTTGTGATGGCATTGTGGCGTTAGGGCCACTGGCTTTTTATCTATATAGATAGTACTGAAAGTACTAACCAAAGAAATTAGGCAAGAAAAGAAACACCAATCAGAAAGGATATATGCACCCAATATGTTCATAGCAGCACAATTCACCATAGCGAAGATCTGGAAACAGCCCAAATGCCCATCAGTAGATGAATGGATTAGAAAACTGTGGTACATCTACACAATGGAATACTATGCTGCTATAAAAAAAAAGGAACTCTTACCACTTGCAACAGCATGGATGGAACTGGAGAGCATTATGCTAAGTGAAATAAACCAGTCAATAAAGGAAAAATACCACATGATATCACTCATTAATGGATAATAAAGACCATTATAAAAGAGAAACATGGTAATTAGCCGTACATCTGCTACCCTTCCCATTGGCTAATCAGGGTGATATGCAAATTAACTGCCAGCCAAGATGGCGGCCAGCAGCCAGGCAGCTTGAAGCGAACATGAGGCTTGCTTGCTTCAGTGATGGAGGACTCCAACGTCCCCCGCCTGCCACTGCCGGCCTCTGAGCTTGCAGTTTGAAACATTGTTACAAATATAGAAGCTAAACAAAACCCCAGAAACCTGCTTTCAGCCAGCCGGGATCTCAGAGCTGGAGTTGAAACAGTGTTTCGATTATAGAACCCAAACAAACCAGATACCTGCTTTCAGCAGCCGAGGCCTAAGAGCTAGAGCCAAGCCTCAGAGCTAAAGCTGGCCCAGAATAAAAAAGAAAAAAGAAAAAAAGGAGCAGTTGGGAGCTTCAGTCACCCACCAGCCTGAAAACAGCCCTCAGCCCCTCACCCAGACTGGCCAGGCACCCCAGTGGGGACCCCCGCCCTGAAGGGTGTGTGACCAGCTGCAAACAGCCATCATCCCCTCATCCAGGCTGGCCAGGCACCCCAGTGGGGACCCCCACCCTGATCCAGGACACCCTTCAGGGCAAACCAGCCAGCCCCCACCTGTGCACCAGGCCTCTATCCTATATAGTAAAAGGGTAATATGCCTCCCAGCACCGGGATCAGTGTGACAGGGGGCAGTGCCCAAAACCCCTGATCACCCTGTGGCTCTGTGTGTGACACGGGGTGGGGCCACAACCTCCCCATCGGCCCTGCTCTGTTCGTGACAGGGGAAGGCGCCCCAACCCCCTGATCAGCCCTGCTCTGTGCCTTATAGGGGGGAGCTCCCCAACCCCCTGATTGCCCTGCGGCTCTGTGTGTGACAGGCTGTGGTGCCCCAACCCCCTGATCCGCCCTGCTCTGTGTGTGACAGGGGGTGGTGCCCCAACTCCCCTATCGACCCTACTCTGTGCATGACAGGGGGGAGCTCCTCAACCCCCTCATGGGCCCTGCTCTGTGGGTGACAGGGGGGAGCTCCCCAACCCCCTGATCAACCCTGCTCTGTGTGTGACAGGGTACGGAGCCCCAACCCCCTGATTGGCCCTGCTCTGTGCATGACAGGGGGTGGCTCCACAACCTCCCCATCGACCCTGCCTTGAGTGTGACTGAGGGTGGCATCGCAACCTCCTGGTCCGCCCTGCTCTGTGCATGACAGGGTGCGGCACCCCAATCCTCCATTCAGCCCTACCGTGAGCATGACTAGGGGTGGCATCGCAACCTCCCGATCCACCCTGCTCTGTGCATGACAGGGGGCGGCGCCCCAACTCCCCAATCAGCCCTGCTCTGAGCCTGACCAGGGGCTGCACCTAGGGATTGGGCCTGCCCTCTGCCACCTGGGAGCAGGCCTAAGCCAGCAGGTCGTTATCTCCCGAGGGGTCCCAGACTGTGAGAGGGCACAGGCCGGGCTGAGGGACCCCCTCTCCCCCCCGAGTGCACAAATTTTTGTGCACCAGGCCTCTAGTCCTATATAATAAAAGGCTAATATGCAAATTGACCCCACAGCAGAATTACCAGTCACTAAGATGTGCATTGACCAGCAGAGGGCAGATGCTCAATGCAGGAGCTGCTCTGTAGTGGTCAGTGCACTCCCACAGGGGGAGTGCCACTAAGCCAAAAGCTGGGCTCATGGCTGGCGAGTGCAGTGGGAGCCTCTCCTGCCTCCACGGCAGCGCTAAGGATGTCCTACTACTGGCTTAGGCTCCCTGCAGCGGACCTAAACCAGCACTTGGACATCCTCCAAGGGCTCCTGGACTGTGAAAGGGTGCAGGCCAGGCTGAGGCCTCTCCCCCTCCTGAGTGCACAAATGTTGTGCACTCGGACTCTAGTAAACTTATGAACAAAAATAGATACAGAGGCAGAGCTGCCTCAAACACTGTCAAACTGCAGTGGGAAGGCCGGGGAGGGTAGGGGGGAAAAGGGGGAGGGTAAGAGATCAACTGAAGGACTTATATACATGCATATAAGCATAACCAATGGACATAAGACACTGGCGGGTAGGGGAGGCCAGGGGATTGTCAAGGGTGGGAGAAAAAAGGAGACATATGTAATACCCTTTGTAATACTTTAAGCAATAAAAAAAGAAAAAAGAAAAAAAAAGAATAAAGACATCTGAATCAAAAAGGAGGAAGTAAAATTATCTTTGGATTCTAAAGATTTCACAAAAAGTCTTGTTAGAACTAATCAACAAATTTAATAAAGTTGCAGTTTACAAAATCAACATACAAAAAGTAGTTGGACTTCCATATACTGACAATGAAATATTGAAAAAAGAAATAAAGAAAATCGCATTTATAAAAGCTTCAAGAAAAGTAAAATACAGAGGAGTGAATTTACCCAAAGGAGTGAAGGATCTCTACATTGAAAACTCTAAGACTTTGGTGAAAAAATTAAAGAAGACACAAACAAATGGAAAGATATTCATGTTCATAGACTGGAAGAATCATTATTGTTATAATGCTTATACTACCCAAAACAATCTGTAGATTAATCCAACCCCTTTCAAAATTCCAATGACATTTTCATAGAAATAGAAAAAAAAAATCCTAAAAAATTCATATGGAACTACAAAAGACCCAAAATAGCCAAGTAATCCTGTGCAAGAAAAACAAAGCTGGAAACAATGTACTTCCTTCAAACTATATTGCAAAGCTATAGTAATGAAAAATGGGCAAAGGATCTGCATAGACATATTTCCAAAGAAGACCTATTGATGGGAAACAGGTGGACCTATAAATGGGAAACAGAAGACCTATAAATGTGCTCAACACCACTAACTATCAGGAAAATAAAAACGACAATGAAATATTGCCTTACACCTGTTAGTATAATTATCATCAAAAAGATAACGTGTTTATTGGAGAAAAGGGAATCCTTGTGCATTGTTGGTGGGAATGTACATTGGTGCAACCACTATAGAAAATAGTATGGAGGTTCCTCAAAAAATAAAAAAATAGAACTACTATATCATCCAGTAATCCTATTTCTGAATCTAAATACTAAGGAAATGAACTCACTATCTTGAAGAGACACCTATATCCCCATACTCATTACAGCATTATTTAGAATAGCCAAACATGGGAACAACCTCTGTGTCCACTGATAGATGAATGGGTAAGAAAAATGTGATATATATATATATATTTCACATTTAGCCATAAAAGGAAGGGAATCCTGCCATTTTCAATAATATGGGTGGACCTTAGGGCATTATGCTAAGTGAAATAAGCCAGAGAAAGACAAGCACTGCAGCAGTGGGCTAGAAGGGGTCAGTGGGGGAAAAGGGGGACATATGTAATACTTTCAACAGTAAAGATTTTTTTAAAAAGAAAGACAAGTACTATGCAATCTTACTTATATGTGGAATCTAAAACCAAAATGGCATCAGGAGAAATGGGCATAGGAAGCAGAGATGGGGAAGCACAGAAGAGAAAAGGAAAGCAATAAATTTGAATGCTTTAAAAGTTTGTCTCTAAGAGCCCTAGTAAAGTAGTTCCCCACATGGAGCCTCTATTAGGCTGCACAGTGGTTAGGCTGTGAGATAATCCCTTTACTAGCCATGGCATATTATATTTATTTATTTATTCAAACCACTGTCCGCTGAGAGGAATGATTCCGAGCTTGCCTGGAAGCGCTTCAACTTAAAGACCCTCGAATCTGCCATGTCGTTAGGGGACCAGCATGGCAGCCATTAGATTAATTTAACAGACTTTTATATGACACTTATCAACATTCATATAGTAGCAATATCATACAGAAATGTCAGCAGGGGAGGTACAGAACATGTAACGAGTGAGACTGAGATCAGTGGGAAACCTCATGGATTGAAGGCTCCTGATCTGTGTGAAATAATAATAGCCTCCCCTGGGGTCCCAATGACATGGCAGATGAGAGGGTCTTTAAAGTTTAACTGCCCCCACTGGAGAAACTAGGCAGTTTCATGCCCAGGGTGAACAATCAGAGAAGGGATAAAGCACTCTTAGGCTGGCTCATGGATTAAAGAGAAATGTATTTCTGTGAGTGGCATATATGATAAGTTTGTTTTAGTTAATCCCTTTTTCTGTCGGAGGCCTGGGGGTGCTCTGTGATGCTTACATGACTGGCAGTGTCAGGGGCTCTTGGAGTGGAGCAGCAAGAATTGAGGTTGATGAGACAAGTGTAAGGGGAGGACCAAGTCCAGGGGTCCAGAGATGTCTGGGGGAGCCAATAGTGGGCAAAAGGAGAAGAAAGGCAGGAGGAGTCCGCAAAGGGTGAGTGAGGCTAACTTAGGATGACACCCCTCCAACCCCCCCGCCAGCAGGACTTAGAGTGCAAATGGGACACTTAGTGAATGGAGACCAGTTGGAGGGACCCTGCAGAGGTTTAGGACCTGCCTGGTAAGAAATTGAGAATGAAAAATAGTTCAGGCCTGGAGTACAAAACAGAAAAGATTGATTCCGTCAGCAGCCACAGATCATTGATTCTTGAAGACCTCCCAGAGATCTTCTGGTTAAACCTGAGGTCCTTGGAGGTGACATGTACCAAAACTATGAGGGGCAGGGGTCTTAGGGCTAGGCCTCCAATAGATTGCTTTCTATTCTGGGGGAGGATAAGGCTCCGGTTGTCCAAGTCAGCCCATGTTCGGATGAGTGTCAGACTGGCCCATTCGACTATAGACCCAGGCCACATTCTTGAATTTATTGGTGACAAGGTCTGATATTCTGATCTCCACTGAACATGGATGGGGAGGATGGGTGTTATTTCTTGGGCTTTCTGAAACCCTATTATCTGTTGCATGGACCCAGAACCATGAGAAACTGACAAGGTTGAGCACTTGGAGAACAAAATAACAGGTGGAAAGTGAGGCTTCCATGGTCTTGTTTTGGGTAGTGGTAAGCCCTAGGCTCAGGAAGCGTGGGGCATGTGGGATTCCTCTATGGGTGGGCGTTTCTCCTATGGAAACTGCTCACAGGGAGTGGCTGGTTTTGTGCCAGTATGGCTCCTAGTGAACACATGCTTTTCAGTGTGCTGCCACTCAACTGGAAAGCTGAGAGGCCCTGATTTGTGGGCAAGGCTGTGCCAGAAATTAGATCATTTTCGGCATGAGCAGGCAGAAAAATATTTGCTGCCTTTATTGTGTTTCTCAGCTGTGCCTGCAGGCAGAGACTTCAAACTGAAAAGAAAAGAAAAAAAAAAGCTAAATTTTATGTATGCATCTGGAAATGTTAGCCATAATTATCTGGCTTGTCTATTGGCTCCAAACATGTGGTTTCATATTGACTCTGGGTTTGTTGATTATATAAGCTCTGACCATGGCTTTAGATGGCTACACCCACACAAGGGTAGTGGGTTTTGTTGATAAACAGATATCCCCCCTCAAGAAAAAGAAAAAGGAAGCACCTTTATTATAAAGAGACTGTCATTGTCTTGAGATGAGGCAGAGAAACAAATAACGCTATGGCACAGTTGAAGTCCAAGAGATAAATTTCAAAGACCCATGCCTGAAACTTTCTGTTTCTAGAAATCAGATTGCTTTAAAACTCAAGGGGAAACTAGAGTGGCATGAAAAATATGTACATTCTTACCTCCAGGACAGAAATATAGGAAGAATAAAAGTGAAATACGGGAGAGAAGGCTGATAAAGCTGGAGGAAGAGAGTTTTCCTTAGGAAAAAGATGGATATGTTTCATATACAGAAAGGAAGAAAATCTAGGTTTTCTCAGAGAAATGGGAAGAGGAGGTGCCTACAGGCGTAATGACTCTTAACAAGGGAGTTAGGAAAGGGGGAGATGTTGTAATTTTCATAAGATCTAAAAACATGGATTGGGACCAGTGAAATCTAACAGGTGAAGAGTGGCAAAAGCAGTGACCGGAATGGCTTCCCCTCAGAAAGCTGAAATCCAGAAAAGCAGGGAGAAGCAGCCTCTGAGAGATGTCAATCGAGTCTACAGGAAGAGCTATCATCAGGGAGCCACCCTCGAAGATTGAGACAACTGTCCAAAGTCATTACATAATATGGGACAGATATAATATGGATTTATTAGAAAAATCAGCATATAACATAAAAGTGTTATCGATGTGCATCAGTGATTATGCAAGGAAGCATAGGCAGGTTTTGCCTGTTACCTGTGGGTTCCTGACCAATAAATTTGCAGAATTACAACACTCAAGAAAGACCTAGCAAAGGTGTGGCCTACCAAGGGGAGTCAGGCAAGCCTGGGTGAGATGTCAGTCTGATGGGAGATAGCTCCTGGAGGGTGTCATCGTACACAGGGAAGCTGGGGAGTGAGGGGGGGTGGGCAATGGCCATTTGAACAATAATTGCTTCTGTCAATCTTACAACTTACTGACTTTATGTCTCACTGTGGAAGACCCAATGGGAGGAATATGTTAGAAAACACAGCAGGGGCCACAGGAGAGAGAAAGGAAGGAAGGAGGACACTTGAACACTGAAAAGGTGTTAGGTCTTCACAGAGGAGGGGAAAGGTGCAGCCGCAGATGTAGGTTAAATTGTTAAAACTCACTTTCTGAGAGAGGAGCGGGGGATGGGAGAATGGGACACTGGTGCACGCCCCTCTACTACAAGTACACACAAAGTAGAGAGCAACGGTCGTGGCTCCCGGAACCAGCCACACCCGAGGGAACTGCATCCTGAGAAGCATGTGGCAGAGATGAGGGTAAAGGAAACATTTCCAAAGTTGTTGCCAGTGTAGTACCCAGTGGTTCGTGGTGGCAGAAGAGATGACCCCAATGGCTACACGAAATTCAAGACTTTTATTCCGGAACTAGAGGCCTAGTGCACGTTTTGTGCACAGGTGAGGTCCCTTGGGGTGGCCTGTGGGGATTGGGCCCTAGCTTGTGTCCCCAGGCTCGAAGCTCCACAGCCCCGCCTGGCACCCTGTCATGGCCTGGCGCTGCCCCCTCACCTGCTCTACCATCCCGCTTGTGGGGTGATTGGTTGGGGCTGGGCCCCCTACCTGACTCCCTCAGCCCCTGGGAACTGGGTGGCAGCCCGCCCCCCACCGCTGCCGCTGGTTGCCATCTGTGGGGTGATCGGGCCCATGCTCACACCTGCCTTGGTCTGGCACCGTCCACTCACCTGCTCCATTATCCCACTGCAGTCCCGCTCTCATCAGGGCCCATTGGGGCTGGCAGCACCGCATCACTTATGCCTGCCATGTTCCGCACCACCCCCTGGTGGTCAGAGCATGTCATAGCAAGCGGTTGAACTCGCGGTCGAACTCCCAGTTGAACAATTTGCATATTAGACATTATATATATATATATATATATATATATATATATATATATATATATATATATATATCTGTAAGCATAAGACATGTATTGCAAGGAAGCTGTGAATTACTGAAGGGTTCCCTATGTCACTCTTGCTCCCTGACCTCAGGATAATTTGGATGACCTAAGCATATGCATATACTTTCTCCTCTGCTTCTCTGTGGTTAGTAGGCTGGGAGGGACTCCCCTTTCTTTAATTTCCTATTGTATTCTCCCCACACTTTTCATCCAGAAATTCTTATTTGGCTATCCCTGCCCCATCATACATCATTTTCAGATTCCTAATAGATTTATGATTTAAACATAGACAATGTCTAGTAAAACTGTGGACAGCTCTTCATTTTCATTTTAACAGACATTTATTTGAATGTCTACTATGTACATTTCAGTGTCTCTGGCACTGTGTTAGGTGTCAGAGATAGTGAAATGGAAATCACAGTTCTTTTGTCAATAAACTTGGGGGAAAAGAGTAAATGAAAAGGATTAGAAACTAGTACAATAAGTAGAATAGAAGTACAAACAGCTTACGATTTGTGTTCGCCAGGTTTAGGAGGGATGTAATGGACCCTAACTAGTCCAATTAGTTGAATTGCATACAAATGATCAAACTTCAGCTGCATATTCAATGTGTGCATGTCACAATTTCATACTTACACACAGTGTTCAGGACCCAATTGCTTACATTTGAATTTGCTTAAGATATGACAGTACCCTGCATGGAGGAGATGTTCTTGAAGCAGCTACCCTGGCCTTTTTCAATCTCTCTCTATGAACACAGTGGCCAGTGACTGCAGGTCTAAAGAGCCATCATCAGCCCAATGAGTTGAAGCCCCCTTCAGGTTCCCTGAGTAGCATGATTTACACATGAGTAGCATGAACCCCTGAGTAGCATGATTTACACATGTTTAAACTAACAGGAGACATGCATACAATCTTTGGATAACTGCCCTTGTGAAGCTTTATCATCTGGCTATCAAGACTCTTGCTGGCACTCCAGGAGACCTCCTGGAGTAGGTGACACATACACTGAGTCTTTATAGGCAATAACTAAGGACAGCCCGTCCACCACCCTTCCCTTCTCCTGGGACACCATTTTCCTCATGTCATCTCTGCGGGGCCTGCAGGAGCTGCCACATTCTAAAATACCACTGATGCTACGTCTCATACCTAAGAAAAAATGGAGGCACAGAGTGAAAATCACCTACCAAGGTCACACAGTGAAGTGCCAGGCCAGGACTTGAACCCAGGCAGTCTGGCTCAAGAGCTAAACACTGCGCTTTTCTGCTTCTCAGCTCTAATGCTCTGGTCACAGGTGACTCACCAAGGGTTGATCCCTGTTCTCAGGGAAGGAGAAAAATTAAGCTGAGCCCCATGAGAGAGGCTAGCAGTCAGACTCAGAGTGCCAGCATGGCCAGTTTCTGGTGAGCGATCTCTGGCTTGTAGATGGCAGGAGAGAAACAAGCTCTGGCTTCTCTTCCTCTTCTAAGAGCACTAGTCCCATCTTGGGTGCCCACCCTCCTAACCTCATCGAAATCCAATTGTGTCCCAAAGGCTCTGTCTCCTTATACCATCACATTGGGGGTTAGAGCATCATTATGTAAATTTGGGGGGATTCAGCCAATAGCAAAAACCCAGTGCTGGGGGATCCTCTATAGGTACTGGGTCCAAAAAAGCTTTTGTTCCTCAGAACAGTCATCTTGTCACAAAGCAGGATAGAAACAGCACACTGTGTCGGCGTGGCACAGGAGACAAAGGGCCTTTTCTCAGGACCTGACTAAAATGTCCCGCTGACTCTAAGACTGAGTTGGGGCGGGGGATGGGTATGAGCAGCATGTGTGTGTGTTGTGGGGAGAGAATATACTTTCTACTACTTTTACAAGGGAGGAGCAATGATTTGGGGTGGGCACCTGGAGGCATATCTTTCTCCTTCCCAGATCTAATCTCTTCAGTTTAGTCAAAATTAAAATAACCTAGCCTGAGGGAACATACATTCTGCAAGGCAGCCTACCCAAGAAATAAATGTCCTCTTTATCAGTTTTGCTGAAAGGAAGAATGGAGATTGGCACAAAAAGTGGACTTTGTAAGACAAGTAGAGGATGAGGAATTGGGGGTTTTCCTACATATACTTTGTGCAAAATTGGGGAGTGGGAATGGGAGCCATTGCATTGTGTTTCTCTGGAAACTCAGAGTCTGGAGATGCCACTGTGACAGCTGACCATCCATGGGCCAAAGGGTCTCTTCTTTAGGACTTTCTGGCCTTGGATGAGAAAGTTGGGATAGTCTTTCTAGTGACTGAAGCCATAGTATGAAAAATTCAAGGTGGTTGGATGACATATTGTCTCCTAGTCTATAAATGGATGGAGTGGAATAGAGAATCAGGGGTTAGAGAAGGGTCAGGATGGGCCAAACTGTGTCCCTTCAAAATTCACATGTTGAAGTCCTAATCCCCACTGCCTCAGAATGTGACTGTCTTTGGAGATAAGGTGTTTAAAGAGGAGTTAATGTTGAATAATGTCATTAGAGTGGGCCCTAATCCTATATGACTGGTGTCCTTATAAGAAGAGATTCGGCCCTGGCTGGTTTGGCTCCATGGATGGAGCATCAGCCTGCGGACCGAAGGGTCTGGGGTTCAATTCCAGTCAGGATCACATGCCTGGGTGTGGGCTCAGTCCCCATAAAGGGCGTGCAGGAGGCAGCCAATCGGTGATTCTCTCTTATCGATGTTTCTATCTCTCTCTCCCTCTCCCTCCCTCTCTGAAACCAGTTTGTGTGTGAGTGTGTGTGTGTGTGTGTGTGTCTATATATAATATATATATATTATCTATCTATCTATCTATCTATCTATCTATCTATCATCTATCTATCATCTATCTATCTATCTATCTATCTATCTATCTATCTATCTATCTATCTATCTATCTATCTATCTATCTATCTATCTATCTATATAAAAAGCCAGCGACCAGAACGCCATAACGACTGGAACGGCCAGTCTCTATGACGCCCACTGGGGCCAGCAAACTGGCTCAATCCGGGGGTGGGGCAGAATCTGCAGGGAGGAGGGGCCGCAGGAGGTTGATCAGCCTCTCCCACCCCAAATCGGGGGCAGGGCCTGCAGCCAATCACCCCCCCCCCCCCCGTGGCCTTTTCTCCTGGCCTGCCCGCCCGGTCAGCCTCCCCCACCCCGATTGAGGGTGGGTGGCCGGCCAAACCCCCCCACGACCCCTCCCCCCAGATGGCTCCACCCCTGATCACCCCCTCACCCCAATGGTGGGGGGGAAGCTGGCCAACCTCCTGCATCCCTGCTTCCTGGCCAGCACGGCCCCAGATGGGCCCCCACCACCCCAATCAGGGGCAGAGCTGGCTGGCCAACTGCCTGTGGCCCCTCTCCCCCAGCCGGCCCCACCCCCAATGGGCCCCCACCACCCCATTTGGGGGTGGGGCCAGTCAGCCCACTGCCCACAGCCCCTCCCCCTGGCCTGTCCCACCCCTGATGGGCCCCAACCACCCCAATTGGCCCGTGCCTCCTACCCCCAGCCAGCTCTGCCCCTGATCAGTCCCCCCCGACACACCAATTGAGGATGGGGCTAGCCAGCCAACCTCCACTGCCCCTCCCCCGGCCACTGACCCCTGATCCGTGCCCTTCCCATTCAGGGGCGGGGCCGGCCAGCCCACCACCCATAGCCTCTCCCCATGGCCTGCCCTGCTCCCAGACAGCGCCCCCTCCCCAATCAGGGGCAGGGACGCCGACCAATCGCCTGTGGCCCGTCCCCCAGCCGCCCAACCCGGATCAGGGCAGGCCAGCCAGTCAACCTCCCGCTGTCTCCTCTTCCCGATAGGCCCGGCCCCAATCTGCTGATCAGGACCGGGCTGGACGGACCCATCTTTGCACAAATTCGTGCACTGGGCCTCTAGTATATGTATATGTATATGTATATGTATATGTATATGTATATGTATATGTATATGTATATGTATGTGTATGTGTATGTGTATGTGTATGTGTATGTGTATGTGTATATGTATATGTATATGTATATATGTATGATATTAGGACACAGACACCCATGGAGGGAAGACCATGTGAAGACACAGTGAATACAGCATCTATAAACCAAGGAGAAAGGTTTTCAGAAGAAGCTAATGCTACTAGCACCTCGATTTCAGACTTCCAGCCTCTAGAACTATGAGAAAATAAATTTCTGTTTTTTAAGCCACCAAAGCTGTGGTACATTGCCATGACCATCCTAGAAAACTAATATAGCCTCTGATCCAAGCACATTTGTGTTCTTGGAAGACAATGTGTTACCTTGATGATAAGATCCTGCTTTAGCCAAGCGATTTTGAGTTGGATTTTTATCGTTACAACCAAAGCAGTCCTGACTGATGCAGTATTGATAAACAAGTAGGAGTCAGCCAGTGAAGGAAGGAGGCACATACTGAGGATGGAGCAGGAACCAGGTCATGGAGGGTCTTTGTCTTGTTCAGATAGGAGAGCAGACAGCCAGCAAGTCTTTCTGTCCTTGTTTTCCCAAAGCCCAAACCCTTGAGGTAACTGGATTGGCTTATAGAGACAAAGTGTCTTGGCCAGGAGAAGGGGGGAAACTGGATGTATTCGTTTCCTAGGGCAGCAAGTTCTAAAACCCGTGTTCCTCAAAACAGAAAATATTGTCAGAGTACTGGAGGCTAGAAGTCCAATCAAGGTGCCGGCAGGGCTTGCTCTCTCTGATTGCTGCAGGGGAGAGACTTTTCTTGCCTCTTCAGCTATGGTGTTTGCTGGCAGTCCTTGGCTTTCCTTAGCTTATAGATTCCTCATTCCAGACACATGGCCGTCTTCACCTGCTCTTCCCCCTGTGCTTGACTGTCTCTGTGTCCAAATTTCCCCTTTTCATATTAGATTAGAGCCCACCCTAATGACCCAATTTTAACTTGGTTACTTCTATAAAGATCCTATTTCAAAATAAGGTGACATTGTGAGATCTTTTTTTAGGGGACATAATTCAACCCGTAACTCTGGACTTCCTCCTCTCCATACTGACTGGCTTCCTGGCATTGTGGAATAGACGGCAATAAGACCCAAGAGAGAAAGGCCTAGACCATGGGGCACCCAGGTAAAATGACCGTAGGCCATGCAGGACCTGAGTGGCCATGTCAACAGTGTCTCTTAATGCCAATTAAGTGTGGACTGTGGTGGCTTCTTCATTCATCCCCAGATGCTCTGGTGCCTTGTGGCACAAACAGTGGGGACAGTGTTTACCTCACATGGAAATGAGGTTTACCCTTAAAAGTTAGAGAAAGCATTAAAAAAACCATTATGTTTCTTGTATACTAAGCATGTGAACAACACTTATGCCCACTTCACCTGTGATTGACATTCCCCCACCACAGCTGTCCTTCCTATCTGTGCCTGTCTTTCCCTCCAGGTTGTCAAGAAGCCAGACACTGATCACTCCAGCAGCTATGTTTTCTAGAACATGTTATCACCCACCACTTGCTTTTTTTTTCTCCCCGAAAGATTTTTCTGTTCAATATAACCAAAATCTATATTGGTAAATGTTATATGAAAAAAAAAAAGCCTATTGCTTTTTTGAAAGGAACAGATGGTGAACCTGGGAAAATCTTCTGCTGGGTCACTTTATCTTTTTATTTCTCATCTTTCTCCTTTTAAAAAATAGAAAATATATTTTATTTGCTACATATCATAGGAGCAAAGGGAAATGATATATGGAAAAGAAATGTGATTTCGTAATCAGAGAAGGAATGGTGTTCAGTGATGAAAAACATGCAATAATTTTCTATAGTGAAAAGCAATTTCCTTCAAACCTGAGTCATAACTTTTTATCCTGATCACGTCGTTGTTTCCACATTTCCCCAGAAAAATAAACCCCGATTTCCTGACCTTGTTTAAAAAGTTTGATTTGGTGAATCTGCCACTCAGCTCTCCCAGAGCCATTGATTTGTGGGACAAAGCCTCATCCCAAAGCGTATCAGCAGCAGGAGGTGCCGGGGGCCCTGGCCTCAACCCCTTTCATGTCTAATTGGCTGTGGATCTCAGAGGGAAAATAAACAGTTTTGCTTAGCTCATTAGAAAACACAATTTAAAAAAAAATCACGTATGCATTCTTCAGTTATTCTTTTATCAAATACTGAGTGCCTACTATAGGACAGGCACAAGGCTAGGAGCTGGGGACATAGTGCAGAGGATGGAGTTCCCATCTGGGAAGATAGGCATGAATGTTATATCACAGCCCAGGTGAATGTAAGAAAGGAGGTACCAGGTGTCATATGACTGTATAAAAGGGAAACTTCAGTTTGTCTGGGATTCAGGGAAGGTTTCTGAAAAGGACCGCTTATACTGCAATCTGAAAGACAAGTAGGAATTAACCAGGCACAGGCAGGCAGAGTGAGCATTCTAGACAGAGGATCAATATGTACAAGGCTGTGAGTTTGGAGGGAGCGCAGTGTATACGAAGGACTGAAAGTGGGGGGTACAGAGTGGTCTGATGAGGCTGGAAAAGTGGACAGCCAGCATGCACAGGCAGACCATGATAAATACTTGTCTTTATCTCAAAGCAATGAGTGGGAAGTATGGTGTGTGTGTGTGTGTGTGTGTGTGTGTGTGTGTGTGTGTGTGTGTGCGCCTGCCTTCTGAAGCTCCAGGATTGCCTCTATGGGATAAGTGTTTATTAGAAAGACAAATAGATATGTAGATTAGCTGGGAAGATGCACTGGGAAGATGCACATCAAAAAGTTGTCTCTGGGTTATGGGATTTGCAGGAACTTTTGATTTTGGGTGTGGGTACATTTTATATTTTCCAAGTATGGGGGAATAATTTTTTAAGAGCTTTCTAAACATACAACCGAGGGTAGGAAGTGTCAGAGTCATAGGCATGTCACCAGGAATGCAGGGCCTTTCTCTTTGGGAATGGGGTAGGATGGGGTCAGGCTGCTGTGAGGGCCAGGGCTGAAGAGGAATACAAAGAGGGAAGGGGTTGGGACTGAACTGTAGCCCCCAAGCTCACATGCTGACACCCTAACCTCCAGAGAGGATGTATTTGGAGTAAGGAAGAAATTAAGGTTAAATGGGGTCACAAGGGTGGATCCCTAATCTGTTAGGATTCAAGTTCCTGTAAGAACAGACACAAGGGTGCTTGCTCTCACTCTGCCATGTGAGGACACAGCAAATAGATGGCCAACTACACGCCAGAAGCTGGAAACTGAATCGGCCGGCACCTTGATCATGGACTTCCGGCCTCCAGAACTGTGAGGAATGATGTCTGTTGTGTAAGCCACCCAGGCTGTGGTGTGCATTATGGCGGCCCGAGCACACTGAGATGTAGCACCGTTTCTCCAGGAAGACTTCACAGAGAAGAAATGGCAGTTGCACCTTTTCAGTTTTATTACATTTCAAGTTATCTGTGTTCCTTTTATGAGGGAAAAAATTATGTTACCATGTAACAACTACCAAAGAAATGAATGGATCCCAGTAAGAAGTACTTAAAGCACATAAGTGTGTCCGAATGTACATCCATGTGCATGTAATAGTGGGCGGACAGAAACACTGGCTTCCAAACAAGATTTGAGCCAAGTTCTATCCATCGAGATGGAAACGAACAGAGATTTTGCATTGTGCTCTACGTTGAAGGATCTTGACACCCAGAGTCTGGGAGGCAAAGAACTTGATTCTGTAGCGGGGGGTGGGGGGTGGGGGGGGGCAACATTACAGGGCATTACAGGCAGAAGCAGAGTGTGTCGAAGTGAGTGGGGTTAAAATGAAATTCTGAAGAATGAGTAGGAGTTCATGAAGCAGATGAAGAGAGGGAGCGAGAGCGAGAGAGAGAGAGAGAGAGAGAGAGAGAGAGAGACAGACAGACAGACAGAAGACAGAGAGAGAGAGAGAGAGAGAGAGAGAGAGAGAGAGAGAGAGAGTAAGTGCGTGAGCACTCCTATAAGCTCATGAAGGCAGCAAGTGTGTATTTTTGATTTTTGTCCTCTGTGCCTGGTACCTAGCTGATGCTCAAAGTAGTTTGTGGAGTGGGTGGGTAGAGGGACATGGAGGGCAGAAGAAGCAGTATGTGCAAAGGCACTGGAGCCAGAAACAGCATGAGATGTCCGGCAAATTCCCAGTTGTTGGATATTGTTGGAGCTGAGGATGTCTGTGTGGGAGTGGGTGTGGGCAGTGTGGAAGGGCAGGAGGGCGGAGGCGTAGAGGGGAGTGGAGCGCAGAGGAGATGTGGCTGGAGAGGTAAACTGCAAACGGTCATGCAGGGCTTTGCACGCTGCACTTGGAGGTCTGCACTGAGTTCTGTGAGTAGTGGCATCATAGGTTTGTTTGCAGGTCATGGAATCAGGGTGCTAACCCAGATCTTGGGCTCCTCCATTCCATCCAACATCCTTCCCTTTATCCATCTTTACCTGTGACTTTGCAGGGAGGTTCCTGGCCCCAGAGGGCAGGACCAGGCATGGTGATATATCTGAACCAATGCTTGGTCTTCAGGCAGAGCTATAAAGGGGCAAGCTGTCTGCTCTTTCTCTTATCCTTGCCACTTCTCACTGCCTCGACAGCTGCTTTCTGAGGGGCACACACCAGTTTAGGGTTTGATTGTAGGAAACTGGAGAAGCTCTGAGGTAGGTCTGAGGCGGGGAGGTGAGCCCCAAGAAGTACCTTCTCATCCTGCAGGGAGGTTGTGTAGTGCAATAGCCAGGAGAGAAGCTGGCATCCTGCCTCTTTGGAGCCAGTGGGAGACACTGAAGAATAGCAGGGAAGACTGGCTGAGAAAGTTGGGGGATTATAAGAGGGTTGAGAGTTTCACAGAGCAACACAGAAGATGGGCTTTTGTGTGTTGGGCAATGAAGACGGGATGACAGTGACAGGCTGTTCTGAAGGAGGGCAATACCATTGGCTTGTCAAGTCCATTGGCTGTATAAGGAAATGTTACCTGTCTGCCTTTGTGACACCTGCACACCACCCCCCGCCCCCCCGCCCAGTGCACCAGTCATCATCCATAACCAGCTTCCACCTTCACCTCCCGATCCCAGCCCAGCAAAAACACTAATAGGAGACTTCTCACCATAAATGCCCCACACAGTGTAAAATCCCCAGCCCCACTGCTGGGCCATAAGGCGCCTTGTGCAAACTAGGTAGAGACACCTCCTCTCTAGACACTCAACAGCCACCTGCTGTAAACAGCCTTCATCACCACACTTTCCTGTCCCTCAGTGCTCCCCCACTGCGTCAGCCTTCTTACATTGTAAGTCCCCTGTCCAAAAGAGACACTCGCAGAATCCTGTGAACAGAGAGGTCCAAGATTAAAACATGGGCAGGTGCATGTTTAAAGTACAATTTCAAGACTGCATGGGGAGAGGTTGCATGTGAAACAGAAAAAGCCCAAATCAAAGTGATGTTTCCACTCTCTCCTCATCTCTGTCCTGAGCCATCCATGTCTCCGAGCCTCAGGATGAGGACCTGGTTGCTTCGGTGGGACTCACTCTGCAGGCTACAGACGGTTCCTGCTTCATACATATTTCATCTGTTTGAGTGTATGTGGTTTAGGGTGAATAAAAACAAAGTGATTTTTTGTGTCTCCAGCTTTGCCTTCAATATTTAGAGATTGCATTTCCACCAAAGCCTCCGAGATGTAACTAAATGCAGATAGTCCCTGCCAACGGGCATTGGAGCTCTCTGTGGAGAGGGGGCTCCAGGTTGTAGATTCCCATTAGCAAATTGGCATCTCATCCTCTCTTCTCCCCAGTGGGCCCTTGGATGAAGCTGAAAAGCCAAGTTATTTCCCCAGAGAAATGTTTCCCTCACATAGTACATTCCAGTCAGACAGGTCACATGTCCCCAACTGTGACCAACTATCTCCCCACCCCACTCTGTGCACAGCAACGGACATCAGATGAGCTCATCACATGTACAAGTGCCGAGGCCATAAATCTTCCAAAAGATTAAATGGAAGCTCCAAATCAGGCACCAAAGTGGGGATTAGAAAATATGGTCAATGACAAAGACAAAGGCTGTTCAGATTCCCTGTAAGATTAAGAAACTATCAGAAGGGGCCAGAAGTCCTGTAACCAGGCTGGCCTCTCTCATTCAGATCTTCTGACGGTGCTTATCTGACCCTTTTGGTCTCCCAAGGAGATTAAAAAAGGGTAGTTGAAGAGAAATGGTCACTTCAAATATCTTTGTTTCCACATATATCTCAGATCAGAAGAAGTCAGATCTGATCATGTCACCCTACTGCTTAAAATCAGATGGCTCCTGGGCTCACAGGAAAACAGCGCATGTTTCTTAGCACGCAAATCTCTTGTGAATTGTTCTCATCGTGCTTTCCTGGCCTCCTTGCTGGCTGCTTCCGTGTACCTGAATTATATTTGAGTACTGGGAACTCCCATGCATTTTGACGCCACAGGTCTTTGCTTGTGCTGTTCATCTTTTGGAATGCCATTCCACCAGGTGTGTGCGTGGTCTCCTCAGCTCCTGTTTCATGTCCAGCTCCCCAAGGAGGAATGCCCCCTGCAGGAGAATCAGTGCTTGCATGTCTGTGTTATAAAAGTCTTCGTAAATTTATTATAATATTATCAGGTGGTATTATTACTGTTTGCTCACACATTGGTGTGTTTGCTGGACTCTGACCTTAGTCTTAATATCTCAGCATATTTTTTGAAACCCTGGCACACAGCTGGAGCTCAATGGACATTTGAATGGAATAGAATGGGGTTCATCTTAGAGAAGAAATGGAATACCAAATCTGTGTGTGACTGATAAGATCCAGTGGTAAGTTCTGACAGGATTTAGAGTAGTTTACACAGAAGAAATTAACTGTAGAATTCTTAGGAGAGCAAAACTATACTCTTTTACTTGAATATTTACTTGTCCTATTCATTCATTCAACAATTGCTTCTGTAAGGCCTGCTACAATGTGCTAGATACCCAGGATTTAGCAGCAAGCAAAAATAGAAAAACATTTCTGGCTTCATGGAATTTGTATTTTAGAACTCAGAGCATGCCCAAGGGGTGGGTTCTGTATTCATTCCCCACTTTCATCACTTGCTAGCTGTGCGATCATGGGAAAATTACTTAACCTTTCTGTGCCTCCATTTTCTTTGTAAAATAAAGATAAATAATAGTGCCTACCACATAGGGCTCTTGCAAAGATAAATAAGTTAATACATGCAAAGCACTTAGAATAATGCTTGGCCTGTAGTATATATTCAACAGACGTTAATTATAGTTCATTTTCAGCTGAGAAATCAGAGGGACAGACTCTACATTGGGTTGTTGCTCTAATCTCTCACTTAGGGTACCCCCAAAACAAATTAGTCTGTAAATAGCTGTGTGCGCTCTGTCATTTTCCTGTATCTTCCATCTGGAACTCTACCCTTCATCCCATTACACCTTTTGTCTCACCTTGTTCTTTGAACTCTTATTTGTCCTTAAGGTCTTAGCTTAGAATTGTTCTGACTGGGAAGCCCACACATATAGAAATCAGAGCTATTGAAATGAAATGAAGCTGAGGTTCACTGCAGATTGTTCGTCTAGGTAAACATGTTGACATTATATTTAGAGGAGAATTATTCAGATGAGCTCCCTACTGTGCATCGATCTCGCTGCTCAACTTCATGTTCTCCAGATATAGCCAGAGGGAAAGGCAGCTTTGGTAGGAATGGAGATTATCGCTCCTGAGCACTCAGAGCAGGGTCCTGTCACTCACTACCTGTGTGTCCTTGAGTAAGTTTCTCCCTATCTTAGTCTTACCATCTGCAGAATAGGAGCTGGTTACACAAAGAAATGCCTCATTAAATCAAAGCCAGAATTAAATAGGACAATTATGCAAAGTCTTCCTACAGTGCCTGGAATATAGGAAACATTCAATAAATGACAATAATTCTTATTTAATAACCCACAGTTTCACTTTCCATTGTTTGTTTCCCATGGATTCAGTTATCCGGGGCCAACCATGGCCTGAAAACATTAAATGGAAAACTCCAGAAGTAAGCAATTCATCAGTTTTAAGTTGTGCACTATTCTGAGTAGTGTGATGAAATCTTGCTTCATTCCACTGCAGCCCACCCGGGACGTGAATCATCCCTTTGTCCAGAGTACCCAGAATGCTGTGTTACCCACCCAGTAGTAACTTAGTAACTGTCTCGGTTATCAGATTGACTGTTGAGTTATCGAAGTACTTGTGCTCAAAGAACCCTTATTTTACTTAATAATGGCCCCGAAGCCATTCACACACTTTTATTACATTATAGTGTTTTAATTGTTCTATTGTGTTATTACTGTTGTTAATCTCTTACTAGTCTCTAGTATAAACTAAACTTTATCATAGGTATGTGCATATAGGGAAAAACTAGTGTATATAAGACTAGGTACTATCTGAGGTTTCGGACATCCTCTGGGGGTCTTGGAACGTATCCGCTATGGATAAAGGGGAAGTGCTGTATTATTGTTCGATGAGTCTAGGTTGTCTAATCTATGATGTGGGGTTTAAAGGAGGAAGCATTGCAGCAAATATCGTCCTTAATGTGAATTGCTTCCTTAACCATTATCAAAGACTTTACAAAACTGACATATCTACAGCATTCTACCAGGAATTATTTTCTTCCAGTAAATATTTGAGGATATAGGTAGAGATCAGTAGGGTCTACTGCAATAACAATCTCTAAATCTCATGTTTTGTACATACTGAGGGGACTCTGCCCATTGATGCCACTCAGTGATCCTGAGGACGGGGCAGCCATCACCTGAAATGTTGCTGTCCATGGCCAGAGGGAAAAGAGAGCTGTAGGTGGTTTCACACCAGCAAATAAGCACTTCAGCCTGGAAGTGGCACTCATCACTGTGCCTACCATTTGTGGAGCACATGGCCCGCCTGCCCGACCCATGCCCATGGGAGCTGGCAGTGAAATTCAAAGAGTGGGGAGAATTCCAGTGCAATTCCAGGAAGGCCATGTTCGGCTATGTGACAACCAGATGTTACCTACTCCATGCAAAGCACTGTGCTAGCCCCCGTAGAAGATAGAATAATACATAAACTATGACCTTGGTCCTCAGGTGACCTACAACCTGGCAGGAGAGGTAAGGGATAGAAAAAGGCAGAATAAAACAGATACTACTTCTTCTCTTCCAGCAGCATTCCACCGAGCCTAGAGGACAAGCAGAGTGATTAATTCTCACAGCACTGCTTTGGACACTAAAGAAATTCATTACCGGGCGCCTGGCAGGGACTGTAAAGATGTTATTTGAGAGATGAGAACCAGAGTAGCAATATCTCGTCATTTTTTAAGTTCTAGTGAAGGCTGTCATCATCATTTATTTAAACATCTATCTGTCTGTGTGATGTGATGTGCCAAACAAGCAGTAGATGTGGTCTTGCCCTCGGGGAGATCTTGGGAACTAGGGAGCCACAGCCAGATCCGGCATGGCAGAGAGGAGGGGTGAGACACACCTGGACACGCTCACAGTTGATAGGATGCGCCTCACACACAATGCAAGCCTTTCAGCCACCGGCAGTTATTGGCACTACTTCAGTGCAAGCAGCATGGGAAACAGAGGAAGCCTGGGCCCTACTCTCAAGGTGCTTGTATTATATTTAGAGAGATAACACAGAGATGCATGGAAAATACCACAGTTCAAATATAGTAGGAGCTAGACCTCCATGAGTGATCCAAACCTGTTGTAGAGCATCTGAGGAGAGACAGACCCCTGCCCGCCCCCCCTGCCCCCCGGAGAGAAGTCCAGGAGCACAAATGGAGGAGACAGTCTCCCTCCCACCCCCACCTGCCTTGAGCAGGGGAGAGTTTTTGGTTGGCAGAGAAAAGGGATGGCATGGGAAATGGTAGAGGTGGTCGGGAAGGAGAGTGAAAAGTCTGAGTAGAATTTAGCTGGAGCGAGGGGTTTTATGTAGATAAGCTGTACTCAGAAAGGAAGGGAGGTGGGAAACATTGTCGTTTCTGGGGTTGAATTTATCTACAGGGTAGTGAGGGCTCTTTGAAAGGATGAGAACTAATATTTATGAAGCACAAATCATTTGAGGTTAAGCCTGTGTCAGACACCTTGCATATGTTAGTATACAGTTGACCCTAAACAATATGGGGGTTAGAGGTACTGACCTGCCCACTCAGCTGAAAATCTGCATGTAATTTTTGAGTCCCTAAAAACTTAAGTTTTTCCTCGGTATCACAAGGATTCCTTCCAGGACACCCTGTGGATACCACAATCTACAAATGCTCACTCCCCTATATAAAATGGTGTAGATCCATGCATACAGTAGGCCTTCCACATTTGTGAACTCCCAACCATGGGTTGAAAATAGTACAGGTATTTTTGAAAAAATAAATAGCATATAAATAGACTGGGGCTTTTCAAACATGTGTTGCTCAAAGGTCAACTGTGTTTTATCTCAGAGGTTAGCAGGTGTATACATGAGGAAACCAAGGCTCAGAAGTCACCTGGTAATAAGTTGCAGAGTTGAGGGTCACACATTATTAAACCTCATGCCTCTTCTATCACATTATACTGACTGTCTGTGAGGAGTGTGGGGTAAGGACATGACAATTACATGACACATTTAGAAGATCAAGCAAACTGTGCTGTAGACAGTGGATGAGGGAAGGACTGGTGATAGGGAAATTGATAAGGAGGTGATTCTAAAAATCAAAAGTTTGGTAAGAGCCTGAACTAATACAATGACAAGGGCGTGGGTGTTACCATGAACTGTAGGGAAGTCACAAGAAATTGCCAAATTGGGAGGAAAGATGGTGGTTTTGATTATAGACATTCTGAGTCTGAAGAAGACCAATAACCAGGTTGTTAGTTGGTATAATGAGACCAGATTAATGAAGTGTTAATGTTATAAGCACTGCTTTGAGCCTTAGGTAGCCTCAGTTTCCCCCTGACAGGACTGCTGTCAGGATTAGATGAGGACGTGCATGCAGTGCATTGAACACAGTGTCCAAGAAATGGCCAGAGCACCTGAGCGGTGGTGGCTGACATTTTATTTCAGAGAGGCGTCAGTCTTTCCTCCAGGGGGTGCCTTCCTTGGCTGGGAATGCCAGCAGTGCGATGTCTGCTGGGCCCTGGAAGGTCTGCCTTTAGCTGCCATCATGACAGTCTGACTGATGCTCTTGGGTTTGACCACTTGGACACTTCACCTGCCATTCTGCACTGCCCTCCTCCCCTTGGGGGTCCTCCATGGTTCAGGAGGAGGCTGGCCTGCCCTGTAGTGTGGTGAGCATGGGGTCTCTGGGTTTCCTGAGAGAGGAAAACATGGTATCTACCTTTCCCATCCAATCCACTGTGCTTAGGGTGCTGGTGAGCCCCTTCTGTACCAAATGACACTGTCCTTATGTGGAGTCATTACATAGTCTATACCAAGCGAGTGTTTGAGAAGAGAGACCCTCCAACACCAACCACCATCATCACAAGGTCATGTAAACACTCCCTGTTCTTATCATGCATCAGTATTATCTGGTGCTGGAGAATTTCATAAACAAACTTGGATTGCAATAAAAAAAAGAGTCCTACACTAGGCAGGCAATCAAATTTCTACATTGTAGAAGCCGCAACGAATTACATGCATAGTAACCAGGTTTGTCCTCATAAGAATCACTCTGCCACCCTTAAACTCATCACAAAAAGATCTATATTAAAAATCAGCATCATGATGTCTATAAAAGATTGAAGTGAAAAAATGTTATGTTGAATCTGATTCGCATAGGGCCTAAGGCAACCCTAACTTGAGGCAAGGCTCCCATGAATGTCAGGGTAATAAGAGGGCCCATCCAGCTGGTTATTTAATAAAATTGAATGCCTAAAACTATATGCACTGAATATAATACTTTGGAAGCTGAAGAATCAATGAGTGAGTTGGTAACTTCCCTCATGGAGGTTAGTTACCATCTTGACCTCCGGACAGGCCCACCTTGAGAAGATGGTCTTGGGACACACTGTGGGGCCCATCTGTCACTGCAGCCAGAAGGCACAGCCTCACCAAGGTCATTTTCTGAACTGCGCCAGTAAGTGTGGAGGAAATGATGGAATGATGAATTCCTGTGAAAGTCTCAGCTTCGTGCAATATGAAAGCTAGAATATAGTAGAGACAGAGGAATAAATTGGGGCCTAGAAGGTTGCAATGACCTGTCAAACATCAAAGTTCAACTTCTAAGGGTCTCAATCCCCTAATCTACAAAACAGGGGTGACAAATCGGGATGAAATGAGATTGCTTCTATTTATAAATAGAAGGACTTCTCTTTTGAGCATCGCCTGGACCTGCCTGCCTTCCAGAGCAGTGGTGCCGACACTCTCCCAGTGCCCCTCACCTCCTCTGATGGGTCATTCAGGGTTGCTCACTGCCTCCCCTGTACCTCCTAGCCATCCTCCTCCATGAAATAAAGATGTCTGTGTGCTAGAGTTTGGGTTTAGACCCACTGCTCTGGGGGTCAATGAGCCTGAACCAAACCCACTTGTCCCCATGGGGCCCATTTGTAATGGGGATAGAGCTGGACCAGCTACTCTAGAGGACAACATGCACAGGACAGAGGCATGGCAGTGCCCTGGGCACACTCTCAGGGTGCCCCAGGTTGCACTCTCAGAGTTCCACTGGCAGGGACAGCCTCCTCCACACTCCCCTCCCCACCACTGCCTTTGAGGTGCACTCTCCCCTAAAACCAAGCAGTGGGAGTGGGCATGGCCAGGGTGGGAATGAGGTTCTGAGGTGGGGAAGCCTGAGGGCTGGTGAGGCTGGATGAGTGTTTTATTCCTTTCATGAATCTTTTAGAAAAAGGAGGCCTGTACTGCAGAGCCTTTGATAAGGTCACGTATGCAAACTTGTGTTTCCAGAATAGCTCAAGGGTGATCAGAGTTCACACCAAATTCCCACATCTCCTGGCTGACCCTCTGACCTGGTTCATAAGGCCAGGGCTCCCCGCCTTCCTGATCACAGGCAGGGATGAGGCCAGTTCCTGAGGGCAGTGCCTCCATGCCGGGTACAGCCCCATCTCCAGCCTGTAGGAGCACAGAGCAGTGAGGGAGACCCCTCTCCCAAGCTCCACCTTTGTGAACAATACTTATACCAACAGGAGAAAGAGATGCTGGTCCCCATCCTCACCCTGGCCCTGGCAGAGGGAGCTGCCCCCCACAGTGTCCAGTGATCGTGTCTTAGGACTCCTCCTCATCCCTGTCCCAGTTGTATGGGCCACGAAGTCCAGTGGCCACATCAGCTTGGGTTGTGGACTGGAAGCCCCACCCTCTGAGCCTTCCTGTCTGGTGCTGCCTTCCATCCTCAGACAGGGAAACGGTAGAGGGGAACTCTTTTGCCCTCCAACTTGCTGGTGGGGCCATGGGAAACTTCATAATGTTTGAACAAAATGCTGGGTTACGGTGAGTAAAAGCAGAACAAAATATTTGGATTTGAGTTTACCTCGGAAAATGTATGACCTGGGGCTGCCAGATCTTTTTTCCTAACTTGACAACTTTCCCAGAAGGCCATGTTGTTATCAGGTGGGAGATGGGCTTCCAGAACTAGGATTGGGGAGCTCACATCTTTTCCTTGTCACTGTTGCCCACAGTTATTGTCACCCCAGCTGAACCAGAAAAGGGAGAGAAGCCAAGACAAAGGGAGATAATTTGTGTGCGCCATGAGGCAAGTGAATATGGTATAAATAAATTCCATCAAAATTAGTTTAATTAACAGACACATCTTAGCACATTCTCCTCAGATAGCAGAATTACAGTTCTGTCAAGATTGGTGTAAGATTTTCTTCTTCCTTCCCTTGTTTTCTTAATGTTAGAGCATGCCTTGGACAGTTGCAATTGTCAGAAGTCAGCAAGGATGGAGATGAAAAGGTAAAGTGTATCCTGGAGATAGAAGATGGTCCCACCTGATGCCCTAAGGCAGTGATGGCGAACCTATGACACGCGTGTCAGAGGTGACACGCGAACTCATTTTTTTGGTTGATTTTTCTTTGTTAAATGGCATTTAAATATATAAAATAAATATCAAAAATATAAGTCTTTGTTTTACTATGGTTGCAAATATCAAAAAATTTCTATATGTGACATGGCACCAGAGTTAAGTTAGGGTTTTTCAAAATGCTGACACGCTGAGCTCAAAAGGTTCGCCATCACTGCCCTAAGACGTACTATGCCCCTGCCTTGTGGCCCACACACAGCAAAAACTGAACTGTTTAATCAGAATTCAGTGAGACCCTAATATGAGAATGTACTCGGGGATGGGGGGAGTTGGGCCTGTGCAGAGAGCAGGGGCTTTGGAATAGCCTATAGCTGTGTAACTTGGGCAAGTTATCTAATGTGGTTGAGCATCCATTCCCTCCTCTGTAAAACAGAGTTAATTATCATAGTGCCTACGTCACAGGATTCCTATATGGATTTGAGAGTTTATAAAGTGTTTTTAACAGTCTCTGGCAATTAAAGGAGAACTTAATACACAGTTGTTGTGATTCTTTATGTCTGTCCTAGGAAAGAAAATGATGGTGGGGACATCGTCTCCACTCTGTCGAAGATGCAGAAGAACTTGAGGTGCTTGGAGAGGAGTAGCAGGGTGCCGAGTGAGTAGGACGTGAGCAATGGGGGAGGAGGCAGGGTCGCACAAGGCTGACTTAGGATTTCTCTTGTAAGCAATGAAAAGCCTCTAACACTTGAGGCACTTGGCAATTTAGAGAGTGGAGTCAGAAGAGACAGGAGGTAGGCATGGGCCACATGTAAGAGGCGAGGAAGCAATGAAAATAACCTTGAGAGAAACTTGGCAATGGAGAGGGAAAGTCAGGGACAGATTCCAAGACTTCTGGCTGTTACTTGGGATGCTCCGCTGGAATGTCAGCTCCATGAGGGCAGGGGTCTTGTTTGTACACTGATGTGTCCCAAGTACCTAAAACAGTGTCTGGCACAGAGTAGATGCTCAATAAGTGTTGAATGAGTGAGTGCATGGTGGTGGTATTAACTAAGGAAGGAAATGCAGGGGGAATAGCAAATTTGAAGGTGAAAATAATGAGTTTTTTTCTGGATATGTTGGATTTGAGTGGCCTATGGGACATTCCAGTAAAAGGGTCCCATGTGGAAAATGGAAATTTGGGACGAATACTCAGAAAGCTGTGCTGGAGTGGAGTTTTGGAAGTTTGGCCCACAGGAGATCGTCAAAGTCACGGAATGGCTGAGTGGGGATGTCATTAGAGAGCCAGCAAGTGGTAGGGATGGAAACAGTATGACAGCTCCCAGTTCCTTCTCTGGTGACCATTTTCCACTTCCTTTTCCCAAATAATAGCAAATGATTCCAAGTAATTTTAATTAAATGCAAAATCAAATAGGCGCATTCATGCAGTACTTCTGAGTGACGCCTCCTTTTCCAATTTATAATGTCCTGGCTCAGCAATAATGTCACCAACTTAAAACTCAGATTGAAACATAGAAATCTTTAAGTTCTAATAATATTGTTTGCTTTCTCACATTGCTCCCATGTGCTAATTTTAGGTTATTCCTGTAGCTATTCAAGGTGCTCTTGACCACACAATTTGGGAGCAAGTTGTCACCTCAGAAAACTTTAAATTGGGTGCGTTCTTGTCTCTGCGTCGGTGAAAACTTCATGTTTCTTAAATATCATTTTTCTAAACTTTAGATATGCAAACTTAGAGTGAAACTCCCAAAGGCAGTGATTTCTTTTTACAGCCCTGATTAGATTTGTCTAAATCATTTGGTCAGCTCAGACAGTTGTATTAAAATCTTTTAACAAATGATGGAAACCAGAACGTGCTATCTAAAGTATACATCCTTTCCTGATGTTTGGGGAAGCCAATGGCACATTCTTCATACGCAAGACCCTCATTCTCAGGATGGTTACATATGGATAATCAAGTGCTGGTTACGCATCGTTCTGTAAACCCGGCCTTCCGTAGCCCAGCCGCTCGGCCGAGGCATGGCCCCAGGAAGGTTGCCCAGAGTCGCAGACCTGCATAGTATTTGATTTATGTAGCACAGTTTTCCTGTTCGTATAAATATTTTAAGTTGGAAAAAAGCCTTTTGTTATTTTTTCTCCCTGCCTAAGAAATACTTCCATGAACTCTTCCCATAACAGAGCCAATCTCTGACTTGAGTGACTTTGCCTCAGGTGACAAAGAAATAGCTTCTTGGCACTGTTGGTTTTCCACAATTATTTTAAAAAAACAGTGAGAGAATAGGCAGAGCCACACCACTCTTAAGCGAATAGAAAAGTTCCTCATTTCCTATAAACTGTTCATCCTTTCTCCTTGCCAGTTCCGGATGTGGGAAAAGATTAACAATAGCATTAGTAAGAAAGCAAGTACACTCATCACATCATCAATCCCAAAGAGCCCAACTTTTTTGAAATGTTTTAATTTCCTTTCCATTGTGGTCTGGTGCAACCTGTAATTTGCATTTTTATTCAAGAATTGCTTCTTCTAGGAAGACTTCTATGACTAATTCCAGCCCATAAGGTCTCTTCCTTCCAGTAATGCCTGTGTGTGTGTGTGTGTGTGTGTGACTTGATTTTTTTCCCCTTTACCCTTCTATATTATTTTCTATTTGCTTATTCAGATATTTGCCTTCTTCATGCCCCTCACTGATCTACAAAATCCCCCAGAACAAGGATTATATCTTCTTGTTCTTTCATTTTCCATTTCAAAGCATCTAGCCATAGATTAGGCATCAAAGGAGTGTTGAATCAGCGCTCATGGATGAATTGATGTTAGGACAAGAAAATTGAGATGCCAGAATCTAGGGGTCATACCCCTTCCTCTTGTCTAATACATTTTGCTCTGTGATTATTATCCTAGGCTTCAATGGGGATCTATTAACCCTCTGAAATTGTAACAAAAGTTTAATGAAATTGTGCGTGTGTGTGTTTGTGTCCGCGCGTGCACGCAATTCTCTGGGGACAAAATCTTTAGTGGTCACCTGATTCGGTGGGGTCCAATATCCCCAAAGGCTGGATCAATGAGCGCTCCATCCTTTTGGTGGTAGAAAATGAACAGTAAAGGATCCAGTGCTTATCCAGACTTAGTCGGGGGCTTTCCAGACATGAGGAATTTTACCGTTAAACACCAAAGAATTTGTATGAATATATGCATAATCCATGGACACAGACTATAGTGTGCTGAAGGCCTGGGGCGGGGGTTGGCCAGAGATCGAAGGCCAACTTAGCTGGGAGACTCTGGGGTTTTAGTACACATGAACCTCCCTTCATGGTCATCAAACACAACCCCAACATGCAGTGTATTTTGAATTGGCCTTCCCACTCTCCCCAACCCTGAGCCCTTGCCTCTATTGGTTTTTTCAGTCTGTGTCCCAGCTATAAATCCTGATAACAATGATTTCCTTAATATATTGTGGACATTAACTGCTGACACGGAAGCAAATTCTTAGGAAGAAGAGGAATTGGAAGAAGGGGAGAAGAGAGAGAAAGATATAAGAGCATAAAGATAGAATATGAAACTGGCCCCAAATATATGATGGATTAAGATAATTGCATGGAGAGCTTCCTCCATCACCTACAGGGAAAATAGTTTACTAATCTGGAAACAGAAAGAAGAGTGATTTTAAAGTGCATGTTTCAGAGAAATTATCTTAGTTCATTAGTACCAGTATTTCTAATGAACACTTAGGGCTCCTCTGTGAGTCACTTGTCTGCTGACTTCATTAGGAAACCGATGGAGTGTGCAGTTTGAGTGGGATTACAGAGGGAGACGTTGAGAGAACTGTGATTTAGAGGGTGGGCAGCTCTTCTCCGGCAGGTCTGAGTGTCCTCTAGCTGCACGAAAATAGGGCCTCATGAGCTCAGCTGCAGAGGCAGCTTCTGGTTAAGGGATGCGGAGTTGGGTCCTTCACTGAGTGGCTGGCTCCTAGGAAATGTACACTGGTGGTTCACTCATTGCCATGGCAACCACTTGAATGCAGAGAAGTACATTTGTTCATTTTTACAATTATTCTATTATTTATACTGAGGAATCGTTGAGAGGATAATACATTTCTGGGGAGGAGCCACAAAAAGCTATGCCTGAGACCAAAAAGGCAATTAACCACAGGTGCCTGGAATTGGAAATACATGTTTTCTAATCACGAGGGGCCCATCTCTTCCCACCTAGCCTTGAGGGAAATCTTCAATACCTGATGGGATTTTCTGCTATTCACGAAGCAGGGAAAGTGGCAGGTCTCACTTATCAAACCCAGTTCTCAGCAATCTGCAGACGTTTCTTCTTTGGCAGATTTTTCTCTTTTGATTCAGGGTTTTCTCACTGTGCATGGTTCATTATATTTAATAACCTAGAAAATGTCACTACATGCAAAAGGTGGCTTTTTAAAAACTCACCTGAGAAAAAACTTCTTGTGGGACTCTGAAAGCATTATGCAAAATCTAGACTTAAAATGTAATGAATTTTGTTTTCCACAAATCTAGCAAACTAAATGAATAAATAAACAAGCAAGCACACAAGCAAGCAGAGAAACAAATCCCCAAGCCCTTTAATATTTAGTGTAGATAATTTGATATGCTTCTATGTTTTTGCTGGTTTGACTCCTGGGATTTAGAGTAAAAGATGTAGGAATGAGGGCAATTCCGGGGTGGGTGGGGTGGAGATGGGGGAATAGAGTGAGAGAAGGGTCCAATCAAGTGAGCAGAGATAAATGGTGAAAGATATTTCTTTAAGAGCATTGATTATTACACAATTGCATGTAATATGTACAACTGCATATAATAATTTAATGCATATATAAAATGTATGGCATATGTTGCCTAGGAACTAACTTAAAAATCCCTAAATGGGAAATTGGTTTATTATGGTTCACAAGCAATGGGATACTGTTATTGGTCAAAGTACGGTATCCCTCTCCCCGCCAAGTTCTCGAGGTGGGGTCCTTACAATATCTCCAGAAAAATAATTTTCTGAGGCTTGCATGGGAGGATGAGTACTCTTTATTTGCATGGAATTACTGCAATGGGTTTGCAAAGTCCCATTTCCCGTAATCCAGTCCTGAAAGATGTGCAGCTGGGGATTCAGTAGAGCTAGAAGCAAAGCCAGTGTCCAGAGTTTCTGTTCTATGGTGGACCTGGGTCTGGTTTAGCGTTAAGCGACTTGAGGTCCAGTCCATTGTGTATAGGGTCCACATGGCTGTGGGCCATGTGGGTAAATGCAGGAGCCTGAAAGCCCAAGAGCCCCACAAGCCAAAGCAAGAGCAAACCAAGAGAGCAAACTCCTTTGTTTAGGAGATTAAGTGTCTTAAATCATCCTGTGCTTGCAGTGGCCGTGCCTACTCTGGCCAATGCCCTGTTCCCAGGTGTGACTGACAGACAAGTGCCTTCCCTATCTCACCCAGACTTTACTGGGCATGCGTCTAAACTGTAGCTTCCTGGCAAAGCTGCACAAATGGCATGCCCATAGCATTTGGCCTTCCCCTTGCTCCTTTTCAGATACTCGTAACTGGGTTAAGTCTACCAGACCCAAGGCCCTGAACCTAACTGTACCCTATACCTGGGCTCCTGAGCATTAAGTTACAACAGTATTAATATGTGCAGCCATTAGCCAGAAAGAATGATGATGTGGGTAAAACTTGTTGACGTGGAGTAATGCCTGTGATATATTTTTGCTACAAAATAGCCTCATACATGTGTGTGAAATCCAGAAATTCTCTCACATATCATATCCAATTAATTAATATATTTCTTTGTCTCTTCAAATTATGTCCATTACGCACCTTCTTCTCTCCACCCCCTCTACTAGCATTTGTTCTAATTCGTGTCTCTGTTCAGGTCCTATCACCGTTCAACTGAAAACCTGCCAGTGGTTTCCCATCTAACAGAATAAAACCCTTGTATACATAGGTGCACAAGGTTCTCCCTGACCCGGCACTGCCCGCCCCCCCCCCCCCCCCCCCAGCATACCTCTCAGACTTCAAATTCTTTCTCAGGGCCCTTGCCCTTGCCTTTCCTCTGCCTGGAACCCGAATCCTTGCTCAAGGTCATCATCAGAGAGGCTTTCCCTGACCACCCTCTCTAAAATAGCAAGTCCCTGCTGGGGTCCAACCCCAGCAGGTCCAGGGGTCCCCAAAGGTGTGGACGGAGTTGGCGAAGAAGGAATGACACGGAGACAGCGTTCAGTTGATCAACAGCCTAGCCAGGATCTCTAGCCAGGATCTCCAGCAAAGTTCTGGTCTGGATCTCCAGCCAAGTTCTGTTCAGGATCTCCAGCGAAGTTCTGGTTAGGATCTCCAGCCAGGTTCTGTGTCCATGTTCTCTTGCTAGGTTCTCCAGCCAGGTTCTGTAGCCATGTTCCCTCGCTAGGTTCTCCAGCCAGGTTCTGTCCAGGTTCTCCAGCCAGGTTCAGTCACCAGGTTCTAGTCAGGTTCTCTTGCCATGTTCTATCCAGGTTCTGTAGCCAGGTTCTGTCTCTAGGTTCTGTGGCCAGTTTCTGTCCAGGATCTTTTGCCATGTTCTCTCGCTAGGTTCTGTCTCTAGGTTCTGTGGCCAGTTTCTGTCCAGGATCTTTTGCCATGTTCTCTCCAGCGAAGTTCTTCTGTCTCTAGGTTCTGTGTAGGTTCTGTGTCTAGGTTCTGTGTGGGTTCTGTGTGGGTTCTGTGTCTAGGTTCTGTGTCCTGTTGTCTTGTTACATCTGTATTTATACCAGTTGATTCCAATCCTATCAATCTCTATTCCAAAGGTTAGGGCGTTTCTTATCTCCATTCCAGGGAGTAAAGATTATGTAGCTTAAGCATGATTGTTCGTAGTTAAAGTGATTAATTACCTGCCTGGCACTTAGTTAAGGGGTTTTATTCCCTCCCTAACTCCAGGGGAAAATCCCTACCTGGGGAAACAACCTTTCTCAGAGAGGTGACCTTGGTTAAAACACATAGTGCCAAGAAGGTGAGCAAACATATTAAGAACAGTATGCCATATATGCCAGGTCCCTTGAAACAGCAAGGATGGACCGGCTCCCGGCAAGTCCCCTTTTTCCTTCTAGCTCTATCCCTGTTTTATCTTTCTTCATGGCATTTGCCAGCACCCAACTGAGCATTTGTCTCCAGATGTCCCTACCCTGCTAGAAAGTAACTGCCTTGAGGATAGGGATGCCTTTTGATGCCCTTCTCAATTTTCAGTGCACGCAATGAATACTAGTTGAGAAAATAAACAAATGAATGAATGACAGAGGCAGGAGGGAGGGAGAGAGAGAGACAAAGACAGGCAGACAGAGAGAGAAAGGGAAGAGAGGTGCTTTCCTTTGGAGCTGCCATGCTTGAGGTGAGAATGATTCTTTTGGACTAATCCCTCTCCTTCTCCTTCCCCGGGTAGACTTCCTGCCCGGCTTCCTTTCAGGAGGGGGGTTGACGGAGAAGCAGCTGCAATGCGGAGGAAACTCTTATTCTGATTCTGAGCAGGAAGGGCTGCCTCCCTGTGACCTGGGAGACCTACAGATACTTCCTTATTGTTACCCACTCTGGGAAGAACTTGTGCATCTCAGGAAGCTAAATACTTTTTCAGACACGTGGAGACAGCTCCAAAAACAGGCGTTAGGACATCCCCGCCCCCCTCCTAATTTACTAAAGCACATCCATTGAAGAACATCTAGAAAACACAGATAAGCTAAATGCGGAAAGTTCAAATTTCCAATAACTTCAGTTTACTGAGATAACTTCTGATAATATTTTGATTTATTCCTTGGCAATTTACTTTTCTGGACATGTTCATTCCTATATTAAAATTCCTACCTTAAAAATGGGATATTAAAAAATGATACTTGATCAGAATAGTATTTTACCTCTGTGATTTTTTCTTCTTCCAAAAAAACCCATAACCCAAATCTAATCATGAGAAAAACATCAATTCTTGGGAGATATATTTTACAAAATATCTGACCAGTAATCCTCAAAACTTTCAAGATCATCAAAAAGAAAGAAAGTTTGAGAAACTGTTCCAGCCAAGAGCAGCCTAAGGAGACATAATGACAATGTTATGCAGGATCTGGAATGATACGTATCCTTGACCAAAAAAAGGGCATTAGCAGAAAACTGAGGCAATCTGAATAAAACATGAATTAGTTAAAAATTTATTAATATTAGCTCATTTATTGTGAAAAATGTACCATTCAAATGTAACATATCAATAATAGGGTAAAGTGTGTGTGTTATTGGGGGGAGTATATGGAAATTGTCTATACTAGTGGTTTTCAACCTTTTTCAGCACATATCAAATATTATTAAAATTCCGCGGCACACACAAAATATATTTTTGCTGGTCTGACAAAAAAGAAGTGTAATTTTGACTCATTCACAGCAGATGGCTATTGTTGTGTTGGTTGTTGTCATTTTTGAGTTGGCAACCTAAGGCACAAGAGGTCAGTGCCCCTGACTAAACAGTCAGGTATTACATGTTCCAACAATTCTTGGGGCACACCGGGTAAAAACTTGCTGCTCTATACTGTCCTCATAATTTTTCTGTAAATCTAAAACTTCTAGAATTAAAATTTTATTTTAAAAGTGGCACTTGAAATGCTATATACCTAAGATATATGAGTGCCCTACATAGGGATTAAAAAAGGGTTGCTTCTGAAAATACCTCATGTTTAGTAGAATTTTTCACCGCAATTCAAAATAGCCCCTCCCTTGGCAGTCACTGTGGAGTGAGGCAGGTAGATAGAGCTTGTTTCTGAGCTGTGTAATTAGCTCTCTACCAGATATAGCCTGAGGATTTACTTGTTTTGCCATGTTTAGATTTCAGCTTAGAGCGCAGGCGTGTTATTTTAAGATCCGTGGCCTTTACAGGAAAAGGGAAGCATGGAAAACACATCAATTATTATAAAACTACATGTCCAACAAAAATAATTTACATGGAAGTGAGCAATTGGATAAGACTTGGAAACCAGCCGTCCTGTTCAGAGAACTGTCTGTATGGAATTTCCTTGTTTTTAAGAAAATCCTTTTACATAGTCTGTGAAAAGAAGGTGTTTCCCACTCATTTTCTTCTGTGAAAAAGGTGGAAGGGTGAAAAATTGGATCAATTTTGCAATCAGTTCACTGCAACAAGATGTAATAAATAATGCATGCATATTTATTCTATATGTAAATGGTTTTTATGTATTTTATCTTATGTACAATGTATATATAAATCTAACACATATCATCTAACATATAATATGCATCTATATGCAAATATGTTCTATATACATGTATGTTAGATCATATTGTGTATTAGATCTTTCTTTCTCTCTTTGTCTCTTTCAAGCATAAAACAAATGCCCATAAAACAAACATTTCAGCAATCATCACACAATTTAAGATAGAGAATATTTCAATATCTTTGCATCCTCCTCTGTACTCCTCCCTAATCACATCACTCATCCTTTCTCTGGAGGTAACCACTGTCTTGAATTTTATATTTGTTATTCTCTTGTTTTCTTACAGTATTACCAGACTCCCCCAAAATACATCTCTAAACAGTATCTTTTTAGTTTTGCATATTTTTAATTTACATAAATGCATTTAGATTGAATGAATGTTTTTATGACTTACTTTTTTCACTCAACAGTGTGGGCATTTTTAGGATACATTTATTTGCTGCTTATGTTTTCTCTTTTGTAAAATATTTTTTTTATAATTTATATCTACCTTTCCTTTGGGTTATCATTTTCTTATTAAATTTTATTGTTTTAAAATACTTACATTCTGTATCATAGGATAATTATATTTCAATACAGTAAATCCATTAATATTTTAAGTCATAAAAAAGGAAAAAATACTTACATTCTGGATATTAGTCACTTATCCTATATAATAAAAGCCTAATATGCAAATTGACTGAATGGTGGAATGACTGGTGGAACAACCGGTCACTATTACATGCACTTACCACCAGGGGACAGACGCTCAATGCAGGAGCTGCCTCCAGCCCATAAGCCCAGGCCAGCCAAGGTGGGTACCAGCGGGGGCCCCCCATCACTCTGCCGGTCGCCCCACAGATCGGCCCTGATAGCCGGCCGGGCCTAGGGACCCTACCCGTGCATGAATTTCATGCACCGGGCCTCTCGTTGGTTATATTGTTGAAAGTATTTGCCCTAGTTTGTAGCTTATGTTTTAGCCTTCTTTACTGTCTTTTGAATAAAGAACTCTTAATTTTAATTTAATTAAATCTATCAAAAATTGTGCTTTTTGTGTCTTGTTTATAAAAGTCTTTCCCACTTCTAGGTCCTTAAAATATTCTCTATTATTTTCTTTTAAAAGTTTAAAACTTTTAGGTTCACATTTACATGCTTATCCAACTAGGATCCACTTTTATGTTAGACTAGTGGCCTGGTACATGAAATTCGTGCACAGTGGGGCGGCGCGTCCCTCAGTCTGCCCTGCACCCTCTCCAATCTGGGACCCCTCGGGGGATGTCTGACTGCTGGTTGTCCCACAGGGATCAGGCCTAAACCAGCAGTTGGACATCCCTCTTGCAATCTAGAACTGCTGGCTCCTAACTGCTCACCTACCTGCCTGCCTGATTGCCCCTAACCACTCTGCCTGTCGGCCTGCTCACCCCCAACTGCCCCCATTCCCCCTGCTGGCCTGCTCGCCCCCAACTGCCTTCCCCCCGCCAGCCTGATCACCCCCAACTACCCCCCCTGCTGGCCTGCTTGCCTCCAACTGCCACCCCCACTGCTGGCCCAATCACCCCCAAATGCCACCCCCTGCCCCCACCACCAGCCTGATTATCACCAACCGTCTCTAACCGCCTCTGCCTTGGCTTTGTCCGGAAGGACATCTGGAAGGTCTCCTGGTCTAATTAGCATATTACCCTTTTATTAGTATAGGTAGGAGAAATAGTCCCATTTCATGTTTTGAAAACATTTCTCTATTGTTTCCTGATTTTTCAGTACTGCTAATGAGAATTCAATTTTTAGTCTAACCATTCTTTTTTATATGATACATCTTTTCTCTTCTAACGGATATTTTCTTTGTTATTGTAACCTGAAGTTTTACCACAATGCATCCAGGTTTGGGTTTGTTTGCTTGTGGCTTGTTGGGCTTCCTGAATCTGGAGACTTCTTGGTTAATATCTCTTTATTTATTACTAGAAGCCCGGTGCACAAATTCATGCACCAGTGGGGTCCCTCGGCCTAGCCTGTGGGATCAGGCCAAACCTGGCCCTCCGACATCCCCTGAGGGGCCCAGTTGTGAGAGGGCGCAGGCCAGGCCGACGGACCCCACTGGTGCAGGATTGGGGCTGAGGAGGGACACGGGAAATTGGCCAGCCAGGGTGGGGCCATGGGAGGGCTCCAGGGCATGTCCGGCCTGTCTTGCTCAGTCCCGATCAGCCAGACCCCAGCAGCAAGCTAACTTACCATTTGGAATGTCTGCCCCCTGGTGGTCAGTGCACATCATAGGGAGTGGTTGAGCAGCCTTAGCATATCATTAGCATATTACGCATTGATTGGTTGAACGGACGACTGGATGACTGGACACTTAGCATATTAGGCTTTTATTATATAGGATTTCCCTCTGATACCTTCTTAGACATATTTTAGCTCTTTGCATCTATCGTCTTTGAATCTCAGGCTGTCATATAGTCCATCATATAGTCTCTCTGTACTGCATTCTTGGCAATTACTTCAGATCTATCTTCTAGTTCACTAATTTTCTTGTCAACTGTACCTTATATACAATATGTCCACTGAGTCTCTAATTTTATCAGTATGCTTTTTTATTTTTAGAAGTTCTATGTGACTTTTCTCTATATTTGCCTGTTCATTAAAAATACTTTTTAACATGAAAAACTTCAAACATATCAAAGTCCAAAGAATAGTATAATAAACCCCTTTGTACCATTTATCTGACTTCAACAATAAACAATTAATTCATGGCTACTCTTGTTTCCTCTATATCTCTGTATACTTCTTCTCCCACTCCAGATAATTCTAAAGCAAACTCCAGACATCATATCTGTAATAGTTCAATACAGACAAAGATTCTCTTTTAAAAACAAACAACAATACTATTTTTTTTACCTCTTAAAAACCTATGATAATCACTTACTATTAAATATTCCTAGACTTTAATTTTTTTTCTGGTTCCTTGACCATACTTTTAATATCCCCTTTAATTTCTTTGAACATATTAAATATATTTAATTAAAATTTAATTAAAATTTTCTAGTATTTCTCTGGGCCTGATATTATTATTTCTGCTGGCTCTTGCACATGGTAATTTGTTTCCTCATGTGTTTGGGATTCATTTTTTCCTGTGAGCTTACAATCACTGTAACTTTTCTGTGGCAGTCTTTTGAGACTTGGATTAAGGTTCATTTCCCCAAAGACCACCTCATTTGGTGATCTCAAAAACATTTTTATCTTCATGTTTCACACTGCATTGAGTGTAACTTAAGAAAGGGATCATTGAATAGAAACAGACTCATAGGTAGAGAACAGACTGATAGCACTTGGGCGGTTGGTTGTAGGGCTGGGTGAAAAAGGCGGAGGGATTAAGCAAAAACAAACAAAACAAAACACACACACACACACACACACACACACACACACACACACACTCATAGACACACACTGACAACAGTATGGTGATCACCAGAGGTAAAGGAGGGTAGGGGGAGGTAGGGGAGGGTATAGGGAGGATAAATGGTGATGGAAGGAGATGTGATTGGGGTGGTTAACACATAATACAGTATACAGATGATGTATTATAGAATTGCACACCTGAAACCTATATAATTTTATTAATCAATGTCACCCCACTAAATTAAATAAAAAAGGAAAACAAGGAGATTATTTAATTGATTTAATAGAAAGTGAGATGGAAAAAGAAATATTCCTACCCAAGGTGACTCACTAAGGTTCTGTTACCAAGACAGCTGAATTTTGCCACACAGGTTCCTGACCTCTCCCACTTTCTGAAATGAAAACCCCAGTTCCTGTCCATTCTTCTGGATCTCCCTCAATTTTCATAAAAGGTCCTGTGGGATGTCAGTTTGAATAATTAGAATTGATACTTTGCTTGCAAGCAAAATAGAGGCTCTTTCCTTCGGAAACCACAGTGACATGAATATCCTCCAAGGGCATATTGTTCTCCAAATAACCTAATTTGTTTTTCCTAAATTTGCATTTTCATTTGATTCATTAAAGATGAGTTTATCTTTGTAACAAGAAACCTGTGATTCTCTTGACTAGTCTAGTTTGTGTTGTTGATTACCATAGCAAGATCCTGGGGCCATTTGCTCATTGAACATTCAATTTCCAGGGCCTACTAGTTATTTAACAAAAGCTTTCCCCTAGGAATGAGGGCTCACCCCAGCCATCAGTGAGGGTTGGAGTGAGGGAGTTTGAGGAACACAGGCCAAAATCCTTCATAGCCACCCCAAGGCATCAGCAAATCTCCATTAGACAGACATGTCAGTTTTTGAATGAAAAACAACCCCCAAATACCCTATGTCTTTTTGAAAATTGAGGTAAGCAGCAGCTTCACACATGTCTCAAGTGTACTTAAGTGTCCTGCAATGGCTATGACCTTGAAAGAGGGCAGATTTAGCTGGGCACCTTCTATGTGCTGGGAATATTCTGGGTGCTAGAGAGCTACAGACAAATAAGAGTCAATCCCTGCCATCAAGGGGAATCTCTTCTATAATTATTTGATGTATTCATCTCTGTGACCCCAGGGAAGGGTTCATATTTTGGCCTCTTTGATGACTTAATTTAATAACACAATAGAGCTTTATCCACCCTTATTAATGTCTCCCTCTCGTTTCTTGATAGCTTGGTTGTCATTTTTGTCTTCTTATATTTTTACTTCGAGTTGTTTTGGGGTTTGCATTTGGCACAGATATTCAATACAAAATATTCGTTAGATGAATGTAGAAACAATTGTAGTTTTTAAATGCCTCAACATGAGTGGTTAGTTGGTTTAGCACGATTCCCAGGAGAGAAGTGCTTATGTTTGTAAAACACCAAAATACAAGAATCCGATCTAATATGTATTTGAAGAACATAAGTACGTTTTCAGCTAAGGATCTTAGGTTGACGAGAATCAAAATTTGACTTACATTTCATCTAGTATTTGGTTTGAAGCTTAAGGACTTGATTTCAAAATATTTTTGCTTTTAAGGAAAATCCTCCAGATCCCATCAAAATAATAGATTAAGTATGTTTACTCCAATCCCCTGCCTCACAAAATAAACCTGCAAATCTATTTTAATAAATGTTTTACATAAGCCCTTTCTTGCGGAATGGTTAATAGGTAAATTTAAGATAACCTATTTTCAGTTAGAAAAACAAAACATTTCTAAATGCATTTAAAATAAGATTTGTTTTATTAAGTTTTTTTCCATTAACCTCAAAGAAATGTAAATGACAAGAAAATAAAATTATTTGAAAAAATAGTTTTGCCTTACTGGTGCGTGTGTTTTTTCTCTCATATGTTAGTTATCATGTCTTTATGTGTTATGAATTTATTATTTTTATGAAATAAGATGAGCACTTGTAAGAGAGCTCACTATTTGGTGATACATTATTACATTTTATCAATATTTGTAATCACCGAATGGTACACATATGCATCATTCACATTTTTGTTTAGGGTTAGACTCCTTTTACTCTAAGTGACTTCAATCTAAAAGGATTACTAAAGAATTTTAAAATAATTTGTATCAGTACCTCCCGAATACAGCTATCATTTGTCATCATGTAATCTAAGATTGTCTTCTAGTTTCGGGGAGACCAATGGGTCCGGTGATCATATAATTACAGTATTGTAGAGCTGGAAAGACCAAATGTAATCCAAGTCCTTCATTTTACATAGGTGATAACTTGGCTCATAAAAATTAAGTGATTTGTTGCCCTCACTGAGTGGCTCAGTTGGTTGGAGCATCCTCCCATTCACCAAAAGTTGCGGGTTCGATTTTCAGTCAGGGCACATACTCAGGTTGCAGGTTCAGTCCCTGGTGGGGGCGCAACTGATTGATGTTTCTCTCTCTCCCTTTCACTCTCTCTAAAAAAATAAAAACATATCCTTGGATGAAGTTTTTAAAAAATTAAGTGATTTCTTCACCCTTCTAACCTTATATACAATGAAGGATAGCAGGAAGGACCCAGGCTTTAGAGGGGGAAAAACCTGGATTTGAACCTTAGCTCCACTGCATAGTAGCTGTGTGGGTCATCTGTAAAATGGGGTTCATGATACTGCTCTTGCCACGTGGTCTCAAGAATTAGATGCAGGTATATGTATGGTATATAGCAGGTGCTCAGCGAGTGGTCGTTATGGTTAATTTTCCTCCATTCATGCATGGGAGGACAATAATAGTATAATGGTTTCCCTTCCTGAGCTCTTTTTAGATGCCAGGCAAACACTTTAAACTCCCATGTTGAATCTTCACAACAACCCTTTGACCCAAGTATTATTGATATCATTTTTTATAAGCAGGTAAGTTAGGCTCAGTAAGGTGAAGTAACATATCAAGACCACTTAGGAAGCAAGATGCAGAGGCAAGGTTCAAACCCAGGTCTGCCTGACTTCCCCCCACTCTCCCACACTCTCCCCAAGTCTTTTGCAATCAGGCGGCTGATTCCACTCCATAGATGGTCCTTCTTTCTATGTCTGTTAGACTGAAAGAGAAGCCATGATTCACTAATAAAGATGCATAAAAATCTCAACGAACACCTTAAAATGAATGCAAAGGGGAAAGGCTTCAAATTTCTGCAGTTTTACTTGAGACCCTCAGGAATCAAGGTGAAGCTAGAAGATAGTGAGACAGATGTTTGACTTTTAGCTTAAACAGTGCAATTTTTAGTGCTCTGTGTTTGTTTTAGCACATACTTTACAGTGGTTGCTGTTGAAATGATGGAAAGATAAAAATCTTTTTCAGCATTTGGAATTACTTTTTTTGTGTGTTCATTTTTATTTGAGTGGCAGTGTTACGATTGGCTTTAAGATATTTATGCTAACTTCCGATGTTAGCTGATTTCCCTTAGCTCTGCTGTAGTAAAATTCAGGTAAACACAATTTTACCATGCTTCTGGAGCAAGGTCAAAAGATTAAAACATACAAGGCCATCTTCCTTTCAGTCTAACAAAGCAGTTAGCTGGAATTTCACTTCTTGAGTTTACTTGAAATTTACTGTCTTGAGTTTTCTTGCTTTATGAAGACTCTGATTTCTTTGGTTAGACTGTTGAGTGACTCTTAGTTACCTGGACTTGTCATTGGAGATGGTGGTTAAAGGGGGGACTGAAGGCTCTCCCTTCTGTGCTGGGCTCCTGCAGGACCTGAGGCGCTAAAATGTGGGAAATGGCCTTAGAACCAAACTGCTGATAGCCTGGTTTGTAGAACAGAATGCCAACTTGTTACCTTATTGATTGCCCTTTTGTCAATATTATAATATCTGGAAAGAAAAATTACAACCAGTTAATCCATTAACAAGTATTTTAGGAATATTTAAAGGGTATCTGTCATGCTATAGAAGTATAATATCCTATATAATGGAATTATGTAGGATATTATACTTCTACTAGAGGCCTGTTGCACGAAGAGATTCGTGCAATAAGCCTTCCTTTCCCCTGGCTGCTGGCACCGGTTTGCCTCTGGCACCCGGGGCCCAGGCCTTCGCTCTGGCCAAGTTCTGGCCGGAGCTGGCCCGGAAACATCAGGCTTCGCTGCTCCACCGGCCCCAGAGCCGTGAGGCCTCGCTGCTCCGCTGGCCCAGGAAGCATCAGGCCTCGCTGCTCCGCCGGCCCCTGAAATGTCAGTCCTCGCTGCTCTGCTGGCCCCGGGGCCGAGAGGCCTTACTGCTCCACCGGCCCCAGAAACGTCAGGCCTCACTGCTTGCCGGCCCAGAGCCGTCAGGCTTCACTCCACCGCTTGGAGCCTACATATGCAAATTAACCGCCATCTTTGTTGGCAGTTAATTTGCATATCATGCTGGTTAGCCCATGGGAGGCATAGTGAAGGTACAGTCAATTACCATGTTTGTCTATTATTAGATAGGATAATGGAAGTATATCCTATATAATAAAGAGGTAATATGCAAATTAACCCTCACACCCTCACAAGATGGCTGCCTACGACCAGGCTGGCAGGGGGGTTAGTGAGGGATGACCAAAAAACTGAACAGCAGGCTGCGTGGGGCAACCAGGCCAGTGGGGGGGTGGGGCTGTGAGAGGTGACCAGGCCAGCAGGGGGGGCAGTTGGGGGCAACCAGGCCAGTAGGGGGGGCAGTTGGGGGCAGCCAGGCTGGAAGAAAGGGCAGTTGGGGGTGATTATGCTGGCAGGGGGAGCAGTGAGAAGCAACTAGGCCGCCTGGGGGGACAGTTAGGGGTGACCAGGCTGGCAGGGGGGCAGTTAGGGGTGACCAGGCAGACAGGTAGGTGAGCGATTAGGAGCCAGCAATCCAGGATTGTGAGAGGGATGTCCCAGGGATCAGGACTAAACCAGCAGTCGGATATTGCCCAAGGGGTCCTGGATTGGAGAGGGTGCAGGCTGGGCTGAGGGGACCCCCCCTAATATTGTGCACCGGGCCTATAGTACTGAATAAGCAAGAATTCCTGGACAAGAAAGCTCAAGTCATGATGATGATGATGATGATGATGACGACGACGACGACAACAGTGATGACCAGGATAATGGTGCTGTTGGTGGTGATAACTACCAATTGCTAAGCATCTTTCATGTATCAGGATCAAAGATAGGTCTGTTTATAAAACCCCACCTCTTTCTAGCATGCCTCACATCATTGTAATTCCCACAGTGCGATAGGATGGGAGATACTCTATAGGTAGCTCACTTTAATGACCCATTGTTAGAAAGTTACAGGGTGAGGGATACTAGAAACATGATATGAGAAAATAACATTTATGAGAAATATAAATTAAATCCCTACACTTCTATAAGCCTCATTTTCCTGGTAATAATCACACCTACAAGGTATCAAAGGGTAGTTGTAAGGATCAAGTTAGAGGCTTCTGAAAACTACTAGGTGTATAGAAAGTATTTCATAACTAGTAGTCATTAATAATATTATTACTACTAGAGGCCTGATGCACAAAATTCGTGCAAGAGTAGGCCTTCGCAGCCGCGGTGGCTGCCTCGATCCTTCCCTCGCAGCTGTGGCGGCTGCCTCGCTACCACGGCTGCAGCCTCAGCTTCCTCTGGAAGGTCATCCGGCAGGTCGTCTGGAAGGACATCCAGACAGTTGGTCCACTGTTCAGCCGTTTGGTTGATTTGCATATTATACTTTTATTATTATAGATTGTTAGACAGTCTTGTCCTCTAAGAAGTCTCAGTGACATGGAAGAAAGTTATAAGAAGAATATGGTCAACAGTGGTAAATGCCAGAGAAAAGCCAAAAGTTGAGGAGAATAAGACTCAGGTAATACTCCTTTGTTACCATGGGGCCATTGGAAAAGGAAGTCAGATAGGCCGTGAGGCTGGGCATGAAGAACTAACTGGAAATTCACATACCTCTTCCCTGTGGATGCAGCGCACTAGCCAAGGTCTTGCATCAGACTTTCTTTTTTATTTTATTTTTTAAAATATATTTTTATTGACTTTTTACAGAGAGGAAGGGAGAGGGATAGAGAGTTAGAAACATCGATGAGAGAGAAACATCGATCAGCTGCCTCCTGCACGCCCCCTACTGGGGATCGAGCCTGCAACCAAAGTACATGTCCTTGACCGGAATCAAAGTCCACGGCCTGATGCTCTATCTACTGAGCCAAACTAGTCAGGGCCATACTCTCTTTTTTATAGTTCCACGGCAGGGCTGTGCTCATACTGATTTCTGAGCCTCAGCTCCCCAGTCCTTGGGTGGGTATGTGTATGTCCTTGGGGCAGACTCACGTCCATGGTTTTCTTCATCTGTTTCTCCTGAAGCTGCCCTCCATGGCTTCTCTCCTAACCGGGAGAGGCTGATTATGTCCCCAGGAAAGCTACCCTCCACCGCAGTCTTGGGATTTGTGAGTGAGTAGAAGACACTAAAAAGTTACAGTCTATTGGAAGCTGCACAAGGGACTGAACTGATGAGAACCATCGCCTCTGTCACTTGATTGACTGTAAGTGTCATTAGCTTTGTTTTCTAACTTAACAGCAGGTAGTCAAGAAACTACTGGGTCCATTTTGCAGAAATAATTGGTCCAGCAAACTCCAGTATTTGCTTTAGTCTAATCTGTGTCAGTTTGCGATACATTTAATTTACATAAACAAAATCTTGCTTCTCCTGAATATTTCAGCATTTACCTTTTTCCCCTTGACGGTCTAACTCTGAAGGCGAGCAGCACTGACCTCAGATGGCGTTCACAGGGACAGCGCAAGGAACTTTGCTGAAAAAGTCTCAGAGCTGATTTTAATTAACTAATCAATGGGTCAGTTATCATGTAGAGTCTAAAACGTAGGTAGTACATATTTATGGAAAAGTTTTCAAACAGAACAAAAGGGTAAATAGTGGAAAGTATTTCTTCTTTCTGATTCCTCTTCCTTTTTTTTTACATCACATTGGTGGCATGATACAATCCAACCTGCACACAGATGAAATTTGAGGTTTTATGTTAAGAAAAACAAATGTTTCCTACTTGATCAATGCTGTAAATTTGCAAACTATGAATATATTTAATGTACTGACAGGGAATGACAGCTACCTTTAAATATAATATAAACAACAGCAAAAGCCCAGACATAGGAAAGGGGGACAGAGAGAAAAAAGGAGAGAGCAGTCAAAGTGGCTGAAGCACAGCACCCCGACTCTGACATGGATTTTCTCCCCTTTCTCCCTATCTGAGCTTTTGAAAACTAGGAATGCATTTGAGATAGTAACGAATTGATGCACTCCTTAAGTTTGTTAAGGAATAAACCTTGCCCATAGCTTTCTTATTGCTTGAAATGATAGTTCCCAGGCATAATTTCATGGGTCCTATACACATCAAACAGAAGGTTTGAAATACCTTTCTTGGCCAGCTTTTTATTACCTCATAGTTTAATGCTGCTGTGTTAGCTTATTCTTACCCCTTCTACCTAAGTTACCTACCCCTTCTACCATGTGCCTACTTCGTGGAAGAACTGATTAGGGAATTTGCCAGTGACATGTAATGTGGAAGTCAGACTCCTCCTCCATGTAACTTCAGAAAAACCACGTCCTGTGAGGGCCCCATTAGAATAGTTCACAAGGGCGGCCAAAGTCCTGTGCTCTAGCTTTGCAAAATAATTTCAAAAATCATATAGAGGAAAACAAAGTTTACGTGGTCATCTTAAATTTCAAGAACGGTCTCCTATTTCCCTGGCCCCATCCTGACACTGTTATTTCTTACCAGCATGAAACAAAGAACAGAAGAATCTATTTATAATACTTACCCTTAGGTGGTTTCTTTCAAATACCCATTCCCACTCAAAAAAACAAAAATCAGGAAAAACTCCAAAAGTCCAAGGAAAGCCTCAAGCATATGCCTGTGTCCCCAGGCTGCCCTCAATTTTCTTTTAAGCCTGATTTCCTTGGGTCTACTGGCTTTGGCCCAGAGTAGATACAAACCAGTTTCTTCGCATGGCTTTGTTTTTCATTCACAAGATGGTAATCAGAAAGTCAATCAACCGCCTCTATAAAAGATACCATTTCCAAGTTAAAATACTTCACACATGGATCATAAATGAGAAATTGTATGTCCACCTCACCCCACCCCTTCATCCTCCTTATATTCTCCAGGCTTTGGAGCTCTACCACAGTAGAACTAACAAACCTACACATTAGGAATGGATTTAATCTCAGGCCAACCAGAACCAGGATTTACTCATTATTAATTTATTAATTAATAAATATAATTAATAATTCTATTTCAATGACTATTCTACCATGGTAAATAAAGCAATGCAATATGTATTTGTCAGATCGTTAGTTTCTCCACTCTCTTCTCCATAACCGAGTCCTTTTTTCCCTCTTTAGTTTCTAAATTTACTTAAATTATATACCTCTCAATTTATGCAAAGCAAGTGACTTATCTTCGCAGAATCTGCCTCTAAAGCAACATGTAATTTCTGGTACATAAATTTTATTTGAGGATTGAATTCTAAGGTTTTTGAGGCCAGGGTCTGTGTCTTACATTCTATCTTCAGCCCCTACAGGGTTAGGGATTAAGGACGAGTGAGTTAGTAGATAGAGGAATAGATGGAACCAGGGATAGATGAGTGGATAGATGAGGATGCTGTGAAATATGAACTTAATCTATGAAATAAAAGGTTCAAAAATGTAAGATGGTCAAAGGAGCATGACCTGAAAGATAATCATAAAAGATAAAGCAGCAGCTGAGAAAAACATAAGCAGCTTCCTTAAAAAAGTGAAAACCATAACAAACCATTAAAAGTTTCCAATGCTTTCTAAGTTAGAGGACTAAAACCATATATTGAGTCTTTTCAGAGTTTTCAGTTGTGAAAATTCATCTCCCTTCCAAACATGTTTGGAATATATGAGTTATCATCTGCCTTCTCTGCTACTTATTGAGAAAGGTTAGGCTCAAAGTCATTAGAAAAGTAATTCTCTCTTGATTTTTCAAGAAAAATATCATATGTGACTTGCACATTGATAAAAAGGAATTTAGTTGGCCAGCAAGAGCTGAGTAGGATTTTGGTTGTATTTTTTAAGTAGAGTTTCTATAGATTTTCTTTTTCAAAGGACAAATTCAAATATCTTCTTTCCTCCTGTCCATGACTGTTACTCTGGTGGGAAACTTATTTTAGGTGGTAAAAATCCAGTTGACAAATATATATACTAGAGGCTCGGTGCACGACATTTGTGCTCTGGGGGGTGGGTGTCCCTCAACCTGGCCTGAGCCCTCTTACAGCCTGGGATCCCCAAGGGGTCCTTAGCACTGCCGTGGAGGCAGGAGAGGCTCCCGCCACTGCTGCTGCTCTTGCCAGGCATGAGCCTGGCTTCTGGCTGAGCAGCACTCCCCCTGTGGGAGCACACTGACCACCAGGGGGCAGCTCCTGTGTTGAGCATCTGCCCCCTGGTGGTCAGTGCGCATCATACCTACCGGTCATTCTACCATTCGGTCTATTTGCATATTAACCTTTTATTATATAGGATATATTTTAATCCTCACCAGAGGATATGTTTTTTAATTGATTTTTAGAGGTAGGAAGGGAGAGAGAAAGAGAGAGAAACATCAATATGAGAGAGAAACATCGATTGTTTGCCTCCCACATGCACCCTGACCAGGGATCAAACCTGCAGACTAGTTATGTGCCCTGACCAGGAATCCACCTTTTGGTATATGGAACAATGCTCCAACCAACTGAGCCACTTGCCCATTTTTAAAAACATTTTTAAAAATGTTTTTTTTTTTTAAAAATCCACCTGTAAGATCAAAGTATCATATTCAACTCTGAAAGCTTATAAATCAGAATGCATTTAATCTCTTTCAGTATCACTACCTGAGAGATGCTGAGTATTTATGCAAATCAGATGCCGTACATTAAGTTACTTTGTTTAAAATGACCAGTTCTGCAGTGAAATTTAATCACTTGAACCCTGGCATTATTTAAACACCAGCCAGCATGATTGAATGGTTCAAACTATCAATCATGTACCACACTGAATCTATTAATGTTGCCAGGATGATGCTTTGCCCTGAAGTAATGATAATATATTTTAATTAGTTAATACAAATGATGGGCCTTATTTGTTAAAATAATTTGTGAGCGAGAGAAGGAAATTATTATGAAATATATATTGTCACATCGATTTGCATTTGGTCCAAATACTGGATTCTGTGTGTTGCTGAGGACAATATTAATAAGTTCTCTGTAACTTGAGTACAACTTGTGAAGTAAAAACTTTTGCCCAGGAGATAAATTTCTGAAATAACTACCAAAGTAAATAGAAAATGATGATCACAGAAAGTGCGATGATATTTAAACAAACCTTTCTTCTGAAATATTTGATAGAATTCAAATAAGATAACTATCTCAGAGACTTTAGAAAAATATGCATATTAAGAAAAACTGGAAGGGAATTTTCAAACATGGGAATAGTTATGTTGGGCTGGTAGGATCACGAATGGTTTTGTTTTGTTTTATTCCCCAGTTTTATGAACTGTTGTAAGAAAAAGAAAATGGTTCAATTGTGCACTTAGATCCAGGGTTTGACTGATCAAGTCAGAGTGCTCTGGGCATCTCTTTTTACCCTGGAACGGTCTACTGTTTTCAGAAGCGATTTTTTTTTTTTTTTTATTAAGACCTGGAGGAAAAGAAGGTGTGTGTGTGTGTGTGTGTGTGTGTGTGTGTGTGTGTGTGTGTTCAGTTCTTTCTGATAATGAAAGAGGATATTTTCTTTGTGCACATTCTCTCCTTTGATGCTTACTTTCTAGGGCAACTTGCTCAAAAAAATCTCTAGTCAATAAAAGATTCCCTGTTTACAAGTAATTATGTTTTCCTGTTCTATGTCACTGTCTCTATATTTGTAAAAACAGTATTCTTCTCTGCGGAAATACACATGATTGCTACACCTTTCAGCAAACTTTCTGAAGCCTATTAGTAGTTTAAGATAATTTTCAAGTCATTTGCAAAATGTAATAAAAAATAGTACTTTGTGTTTGTATAATCAGTCCTCTACAAATAGTCATTCTAAGATAATAAAGTGTGGCCTTAAATTGAGAAATAAAATTGAGAGAGAAGAATAGAGGATGAAATAGGGGAATATGATTTTAAGTTCTGACTTTGCTACCAGCAGGTTTTAGATTCAGTCTCCCCATCTGTGCAGTGGCCAAAATGTTCTGAAGCTGTCTGTTTCAGAGGACTGATGTAAAAATGTTCTATAAGACTGGCTGTCATCAACATTTTTGTGCAGGTTTTTTTTTGTTTGTTTTTTGTCTCTCTGCAAACACAAGGAAGAATTTTCAGCTCTTCTCTCCAACACCAGGTCCTGCTCATCATGGCTCACTCTCGCACGTGTCCCAGCCTAGAAAAGAAAAGGTTTTATCCTCCATGGTATTGGCCCTCACAGACACGGGTCTGCATGCAATCAGAGACCCCTTAAGCTGAGAATTATTTTCAGTGACTCATGGTGCTCGTTGAAGCCATAGGGTCCATCTAAAGCCACTGTGTCAGGCTCCAAGTCCAAACAAGAGCCCCTCCTGGCAGTAGGCTGAATCACTCTCTTGCAATACTATTCCATCCACCAAAATGTCTCTGGAGGACATTTCGTTTATTGTCATCTGTGGAAAATAGGAAGCCTGCATGAAGCTTTCTAAATTCTTTATTCATTTGGCAGGATCTTGAAGCAAGTCATAGCTAAGGGCAGAGAGAGTAGAAGATGAACCCCGGGCTGACTTATGAAGTACCTTTGAGCTTGAAGTTGCCTTGATATCAAGCTTCTTTATGGCCTGTCTTTTTGATTTGGAAATGTTTTCCCTTTAGCATTTTCATGTGATTTTTTGTGGTTGTTGTTCACAATAAAAGATAATGACTTCAGGGTATGGCTTTCTTCCCTGAAGGAAGGAGATAGCAACGGGAACACAGAGATTCCTGGTTTATCCATAGGACAGAGGGAACATTCCAATGAAGAGACGGAGGCAGGCGTAGTGGTGAGAGGCCTGGGCACTGGGTGAGGAGCAAAGGACACGGTGCAGAGGCTATGCAGACCGGGCGGGACACCTCCGGGAAGGTTTTGTAAACAGGAGCCAGAGATGAACTATCTCCGTGTGTCAAAACGAGGAGAAGCAAAAACGGTGCATGAAGATTTGACTGAGGGCCGGAGACTGAGGTTTTCTAAGCTGTGGGCAATATCAAATTCTTAATGATCCCAAAGGGTTGTTGGAGGATCTAACACTGTAATTTTCTTCATTAAAATGGGAAAAACAGATCCATTTCTGCAGACATGAAACATATCTGCAGAAATATATTTAGGGGATAGATATTAATCATGCAGTCACCCAGATCCATAATAGTGTAGTTAAAAAATAGAAGTACTGTGCATGAGAGAAAACTCCAGGGAGCTAAAAGAACATGCTCTATCTTATGTACAACTGTTCTAGTTGTGCATAAACGTTTTCCTGAAGGTAGAGACCTTTGGGCTGAGACCATAGAGTCTCCTGAGGTATATATAGGAGAATGAGAAGTTCTTAGGAGACAGCCTCAGAGGGACGGTTCTGTAACTAGGAGGATGACAGAGGGAAGTTTGATCATGGATTGTGGATTCCCAAGGACTAGTAGGAACATTTGGAAGGGAAGGGAATCATGGGAGGCTGGGTGAAGGCCTCATCCACTCCCTGCCACTTCCCAGAGCAAGGGATGAATGGAGTAATCCATTCTCTGCATTTGCTGCATTGTCCAAGAATTGATCTGGGATTTTTTTTTTTCTTCATAGCTCTTGATGCTTACTCAGCCTGACCTTTTGTCAGGAAGAATTAGAGATGCTTAAAAGTAGCTGTGAATACCGAGAGGAGTCTTAACACTGAACTCCTTGGGGATTTGGGAAATGAAAAGAAGTCAACCAAAAAGATACTTTATCAGTGATGCGGAGGAACAGGGGTTTGGGATAGAATGGCTGCAGCCTCTTGCTGCCGGAAAAGGGAGCCAGGGACAGTGTGTGTTTTGGGGCTGAAAAGCCTATAACTTATAAAGATGGATCTCAGATGGTCCCTATCGTTCAGGTGGAAGGTGTTTCATGGCCTGGCAATCTGGCCGTGTCTGCTTTATCTTGTTTGCAAAGAAGGGTCCAGTCCTACTCTGTCCAAAATGGTAGCCATCAGGTGCGTGTGGCGATGGAGCGCTTGCAGTGTAGCCAGTCTGAATTGCAATGCACGGAAGGTACAAAATACACACTGGACTTCAAAGACTTAGTATGGAAAAAAAAAAGCATGTAAATGTCTTACTAATAATTATTTTTATTTTATTTACTCGTTGAAATGATGTCCGGAATATATTTAGTGGGCTAAATAAAATATTTTATTAAAATTAATTTCTCCTCTTCCTTTTGCCTTTTCTTAAATGTGATTACTAGAAAGCTTAAAATCGCAGGATCACACTTGTGCCTCACTCTGTATTTCTATTGGACTGCGCTGGCCTAACCAGAGTATCGCCTTCTCCATTTCCTCTCTTCTCCGGTGGATAGCAACTTACCCACCACAGCAGCACGACTAGGGCCTTGGGAGTGGAAAAGGCATACCACCCGGTTCTGTGCTCCTTTCAATACGCTGCACTCTCCTCACCTTAATCACCTAAGACAGAGTGGAAGGTAGGTGTGGCCCGTGGAAGCCTTAGGCTTCGCTCTGTGCTTCCTTGAAGTTCCTGTCTGTGGAGGGGGGATGCTTGGCTCCTCTCGGCTCCCCCGAGCTCTTCATCTGCCTGGCATCCCAGACACTTGTGCATTGAGAATTGTTCCTGCCAGTTCTGCCTTTCACAGATGTAGCTCTAGGGAAGGCCCTACAACAGTTCTCAGGGCATCAGGGATAAAGGCGGCACCGGGCCAGGAATTTCTTCCTTCCAAATGCAGTGTTTACAGATGCAGCTGTGAAGCCCTAGCTTCCCCTCAGCACAGAGCCACACACTTGCCACCTCTGTTTCCTGGAGCCTGGAAGAGGCTCTCCCAGGGGAATCTGCATTTTCAGCTGGAATTCTTCAAAGCTCCCAAAACCTGCAGCATGAGGGGGAAAAAAAAAAAAAAAAAAAAAAAGGCACTAATGAGGTACTTTCAGCCCTGATGGCCGAGAGGAAGGACAATTATGTCCCCTACTTCCTCTCCTTGTGGAGTCAGCCCCAGGAAATGTCTCAAGTTAATCTTAAAATGACCTATTGGCAATGGGTTTAGAGCAGAATTCTAAAGACAGAGGGGATTTGGATTGAAAGAGAAGTGAATGAGATTCTGACAGCAATAACTAGCATTTATGAAGCCCTTTCATGGGCCTAGCCCTGTTAGAAGCATTAATTCACTCAATCTTCGTAACAGTCCTACCGGGTGAAGACAACTGTTAGTTACTTCCTCTTTACAGAAATGTAAACTGTGGCAAGGGGTTGTTACATCCGTTGCTTAAATCACACGCTAATAAACAGCGAAGGCCGCTTATAGCTTAACTCCAGAGCCAGTGCCCGTCACCCCTCCGCACCCCGAGGTCTCCCAGGTGTGACGGGAGAGAAGAAGTGAGCAAGCCTGGCTTCATCCATCTGTTAAGTCAGCAAATTTGATCTTCTCAGTTTAAGTTCCAGAACTTTATGAGTCTGGACATCGTTGTAGCCTCTGAAATATTCATGGTCCTTCCTACTCTGAGAGCAGGAGCCCAGAGTGCCTTGGCTTCTGTGTCGATGGAGAGCAGATTGGGTAGCACATAACTTTCTCGACTAGTATGTGATATGTTACACTGAAGCCCTCTGAAATAGAAGTTTCTTGAGGGAGGGTTTTTTAAACATTGTCATTGTGTTCTCAGTTCCTGGGATGGTGTCTGGCATGTACTTGGTGTTCACTAACTACAACTAACCTCCAAGTCCTACTTGAGTTAAAAATGAAGAAGAGTTTATGCCATTCCGTTTCCAAAGAACTAAGGGGACAGTTACTCAATGGAAGATAATACTATTTATTATCTCTTATATAATCTTTCACATTCTTTTCAGCCCAGAAATTTTAATTACTAATGGGCAAATGTTTCTCTAATTATTTGGACATAATTTTGATGTCACAGTCAAATCATTGGACTTGTAAATTTTAATAAGAATAACTACGAGCAAGTAAACAAATGAAATAATGCAAACATCCTTATTTAACAGGCCTTCTTGGATGAAAAAGAAATATTTTTGGTAACTGATAATTTCAGAGAACTCATTATATTCTATTCATTGCATTTATCCTTCCTCAAAAAAGTATAAAACAAGAGTTTCATTTTTATGAGTCAAAATTGCAACATGTATAAATAATTGGTTTTCAATGATGCATGCAAATAGTATTAGAATTTGTTTTAAATGTAGAAGCAATTGTGGAATATAATTATAGAGTATTCAGTTCAACACCCTCCTGCTCATTAATATATATGGACCCTTTAATGGATGTTCATTGTTTCTTACGATCAAAAAATCTGGCAGGTCAGATCTAAAGATCATTTTCCCTGGTTGTCAAATAGATAATAGTCTCAAAGGAAAATCAATAGCCATATCCAAATCAATTGCAACATTTCAAATAGCAAGGCCCACTCAAAACCCCAATTTGATTAGAACTCAGAAAGAAATATTAATTATAGGGATATACAATATACTAGATAAAGCTTATCTTCTCACTTGACCCCTCCCCTTTCCATTTTAGTAGGGAGAAGGCAAAAGAGCATGTTGGCTTTGGTGTTGGTGGTTGGGGATGGGCGAGAAAAGCTTTCTGTATTTATGTAACTCGGGTGCATGTTTGTGTAGACCTACTCACAACCACTCCTGGCAATTGCTGCAAAAGCCATAGTAATTTCTCAGTTTTGCACATTTTGCAAACTTTGGCTTACTCACATTTGTAATTCTAAATTGTAATTAAAATTCCATGGCTTTGTGCCATTTCTTCTAGAGCATTCCTTTTAGAGTAACCTATAAAGATGAGGGTATGAGTGGGTCCTTATAAACTCGGTTAAGCTTGCCAGGTTGGCTTCAAATGCCAGCTTTGGGAGCCCTTGGGCACCACTGCCACACTTGTGATATTGTCTTTTGCCCTGACTGTCTTCTCCCAATCCCTAAGCTAATGTGATATGTGAGCTGATCCTGAGTCTGAAGAGGAGTTAGTCAGATAGAGGAGGGCAGGGACATGGAAGGTGTTCCCCAGGGTGTGGACAACTTGTGCAAATGTTCACAGGCCACAGAGAGAAGGCACACTTGAGGAACTGAGAGTAGACTGGAAACGATGGAGCATTGTTTGTATGTGAAGATGAGGCTGGAGCAGCAGGTCAGGGTGAGGTCATGGAGAGTTGGGCATCACATATCCCAGTCCGCATCCCAGTCTAATGCAATGTTTAGAATAACAAGGCCCACTCTAAACACAATCCCCAATTTGATTAGTACTCAGAAAGAAATGTTAATTATAGATATATAAAATATACTATGTAAAGCTCATCACTTTTAATTTAACCTTCTATTTTAGTGGGTAGAGTAGGATAAAGGAGCCGATTGCTTTGGTTTAAACTTTATTTTGAAGGCTATGGCTGTTTGCTGAAATTTTCCAAAGATGAGAGCAACATAGTTAGATTTTAATTTTAGAAAAGACAAAAACTATTCTAAAGATGTAATATTGGGGGGGGGGAGAGGAGGGGGAGAAATGTATGTGGATAGATCTTTAAGTTGCAGAATTAAGTCTTTAATAGACTGGATGTGAGAGGCTGAGTTTAAGATGACACCCAAATTTCTTGGTCAGGTAACTTAAAGGATGATGGTGCCACTGATCAAAGTAGGCATTATTAAGTATTATAGTTATTATGGAACAAATATGGGCGATGGGATGAAGACTTGAAAAAAATAAGATAATGGAGCTTTATAGATATACTAGAGGCCTGGTGTACGAAATTTGAGCACTTGGGGCAGGGGGGGGGAGGGGAGCGGGGGTGTCCCTCAGCACTGATTGCAAGAGAGCACAGGCCAGGCTGAGGGACTCCACCAGTGCACAATCAGGCCGGGGAGGGACATGGGAGGTTGGCCAGCTGAAGAGGGACCGTGGGAAGGCTCCAGGGCATGTCCGGCACATCTTGCTCAATCCCCATCGGCTGGACCCCAGCAGCAAGCTAACCTACCAGTCGGAGCGTCTGTCCCTGGTGGTCAGTGCGCATCGTAGCGAGTGGTTGAGTGGCCTTAGCATATTATGTTTTGATTGGTTGAATGGTCAACCGGAAAACTGGACACTTAACATATTAGGCTTTTATTATATAGGATTCCTGTAGCATGTAGCACCCTAAGGTGTACAGCTGAAAAAACAACATTATCAGAAACAACAATGGAATGTCCACCTCCATCCCCCAGGGATTCTGATTTAATTGGTTAGAATAGGGGTGGGCATTGTTTTTATTTTTGTTTGTTTGTGTTTGTTTTTGTGTGTGTGATAAAAAACACAGGGTGAAATCTACCCTCTTAGACTTTTAAGTATACAGTGTAGAATTGAGATCTATATGCACAGTGTTGTACTGCTGATCTCTAGAATGTTTTCATCTTGCATGATTGAAACTATACTCATCGGGCAGCAGGTCCCATTTCTCCCCTCCCCCACCACCCCCACTCCCTAATCTCTGGAACTACCACTCTACTTTCACCTTCTATAAGCGTGCCTTCTTCCCATTACTTCTCGGCCTTTTGGCTAAGATCAAGTATAAGTTTGACTTCTTTAGATACCTCATGTACTGGTAAGTGGAATCATGCAGTATTTGCCCTATGACCAGCTTAGTTTACTTAGCATAATGTCCTCAAGTTTTATTTATGGTGCAGCATAAGACAAGATTTCCTTTTCTAACGCTGAGGGATATTCCATTGTAGGAAACATGTATACCATATTTTGTGTATCCATTCATTCATTCGTGAAAATTTGTTTCCATCTTAGCCTTTGTGAACAATGCTACAGTCAACACTGGAGTGCAAATATTTCTTTAAGATACTGATTCCTTTTGGATAAATACCCAGAAGTGGGATAGTTGGATCATATAATTTTATTTTTTGTGGGATATCCATACTGTTTTCCACAATGGCTGCACCATTTTACATTCCCCTGTGCACCAACAGTGCACAAGGTTTGAATTTCTGTACATCATCACCAATTCTTGTTATTTTCTGGTTTTTCTTTTTGCTTTTTGGTATGGCCATTGTGAGGTGATATCTCATTGTGGTTTTGATTTGCATTTTTCTGATGATTAGTGATGTAGAGCACCTTTTCATGTATCTGTTGACCATTTACCAGCTATATGTCCTTTTTAGAGAAATGTCTATTTAAGTTCTTTGTGAATTACTTGGGTTTTTGCTATGAAGTTGTAGGATTTTTAAAAATATTTTAGAGATTAACCTCTAATCAGATATATGATTTGCAAATAATTTCCTACGTCCTATAGGCTTCTTTTTATTTTGTTGATAATTTCCTTTTCTATATGGAAGAATTTTAGTTTCACATAGTCTCACTTATTATTATGCTTTTGTTACCTGTGCTTTTGGTGTCAAAGCCAAGAAATCATAGGATTAAGTGTTTTATAAAGCACCTTAAAAAGGCTTTATGTGCAGCCAGGAGAACCACTGCTCTAAATTATACCTTGCTATAAATTATACCTTGCTATGACATACAGCCAATGGTTCCATCTGGGCATGAAAGTTCTTTCAAACAGGCCAGCAGCTAACCACACTTTTTGCCCATTGGGCATGGTGACTCCTAGAGAGAGGGGTGTGTCTAAATTTCTGGATTGGATAGGGCTAAAGTAGAAAAAGTATAGTTTGAAAGAGCACAGTCAATATTGTTACAAGATTTTATTTCTGAATAATATATTTTTTTTTAATAATTTAAGCTAGAAAAGGTAAAGCTCAATAAAATCTATTTTCCTTCTGAGATATTCAGTGATTCTAAAGGGTGTAGGGTGTGTGTGTGTGTACAAAATAAAAATTTAAAAATGTCAGAAGGTGGTATCTGCAATTTAATTTTGTTAAGTAAGTTTAAAATTTAGGAAGCCAGGTGTAGAGAGTTAGTCCCTGAATCAGTAGGTATAGTTACTCATTCGTGAACTATTTATTGAGTGCCTCCTAGGTATCCATGACTTTGCTGGGCCTCTAGTTATACTGTTTCCAGTCTACTAGACCTGAGGGGTGGGTATTATTATACCTACTAGAGGCCCGGTATATGAAAATTCATGCACTGAAGGGAGTGTCCCTCAGCCCAGCCTGCTCCCTCTCACAGTCCAGGAGCCCTCAGGGGCAGGAGGTGACTGGCGATCACGGGAAGGTGATGCCCCCATCACATCTCTGCTGCTGCCACTACCGGCAGCGCAAGCCTTGGCTGGCCCTGGTTATCTGAGCCTCAGGCTGCCCTGGGCAGCTGGGAAGCTGACATCCAAGGCTTGCCTGTGCCACAGGCATTGGCTGGGCAGCTGCTATCCAAGGCTTGCCTGCTCCTTGGGTCAGCCCTGGATGGCTGGGGGACTGAGGGTGGGTCTGGCCACACTGTGCACCTGCTGTCCCCACCTGGCTGGGCTGAAAGGACTGTGGGGCCTAAGGCAGCTGAGAGGACTGGGTGCCGCCATCTTGTGGCTATGGGCGCCACAATCTTTGTGATGGTGTGATGGTCAATTTGCATAATTCCCTCTTTATTAGATAGGATTTTAGAGAGAAAAGTGTGACAAAGAATGATACAACAGGGTTACACAGTTGAGAAGAGGCTAGATGTCAGTTCCTAAGGGCCAGGATCTTCATCCTATCTACTGCTGCCCACCCATGTTCGGGACAGTGTCGGAATATTGTAAAGCATCCACAATATACTGGTATTTGTGGTAAGAAGCTGCGCTAAAGATCGGGTGGGCTGTTTTCCACTCATATCTTCCTCTCCCTTGCCTTCTCCCTTCTTCCTCTTAGATCAGTGATTCTCAACCTTCTGGCCCTTTAAATATAGTTCCTCATGTTGTGACCCAACCATAAAATTATTTTCGTTGCTACTTCATAACTGTAATGTTGCTACTGTTATGAATCATAATGTAAATATCTGATATACAGAATGGTCTTAGGTGACCCCTGTGAAAGGGTCGTTCGACTGCCAAAGGGGTCGTGACCCACAGGTTGAGAACCACTGCCTTAGATCAAAGGAAGCTGTACCAGTCCCCCCTTCCCTTCCCTCCCCCCCGCCCCACCCTCCTCAGGCGGCTTCACGTGGCTGCATGGTGTCCTGTGAGGCTGTGAGGGCCTCATCTGACTGGGTCCTTGCATGCATAGTGCGGAGGGTATTTATCCACCCAGGAAATACCATTTGCATACTGAAATCTGGTTGCTCTGGAAGGTTAGATGGGTACAATGACTACTGTGTGTCCACAGGCTGGGAAGCTTAATGTGTCACATTCAACAGAATTTAACAAGTATCATGTCATGGTGGTAATAGAGTGACAATCGTGAGTGTTTAAAATAAAAATACAGAATGCCCTATATTGACAAGGCCATTTTAACTTCATCCGTTAATGGAAATTATTTTCATGTGTATTCTAACAACCTCTGTGCTTAAATGACATGGTTTCCAAACTATGCCCAATACTATAATAATAATAATAATAATAATAATAACCCACTGACTTGTTTCTACAGCTTAAATGTGAAGCCTTTCATGAAAAAGAAAGGAAGGGAATACACTTACTGCTTTTGATAATTTTTATTTATCAGTTTAGAGCACTCCAGTAAGGGTTTGAGAAATCTTCATGTCACTAAAGCCACAGCGAGCACTTACTGCTGCTTCCACTTCCCACACACAAACTTTCTAATTATAAAAGGAACCTTTCAGACGTATTCAGGGCATATAATCTTATTTGCAGCTCCTAATTGGAGGACTGTGTTTGTTGAAAAGAACAGAAGTCTTCAGTCATTTAGAATAAAGCTGGCTCATCAACCCCTGCGGGAAGAAAAGCACTATTTATTTTATCCGTTAATCCCAAATACAAACACAATAAAGCTGTCTTTTCCAATAGTGACCTATTTCATGTTAAATTGGGATAAAGCTAGCTTTGCTCAATAGGAGTATTGTTGTCAACAAAAAAAGTCAATCTTATTAGGATGCCCATTGAATACCTTCGAATAATTTATCTTTTTAAAATGCTGAGCCCAAGTCCCAGTTGAATTCTGACACAAAATGTGAATCTGGAAGGGAAATAACCTCAACTAGTGAGCCCCATCTAGTGACAGGGAAGTAAATTGCTGTTCAAAAACATGGTCTGTCATTATCCCATAGCGTTCATCTGATTTTTAAATTCTTCTATCGGTGCCCAAACACTATGTTTTTGTTTCTCTCTGATTTTCTTTGCCTATACATTTATTCTAAGGACAGATAACTTTTTACACCAAGCAATTTTTTTCTGGTTACTTTAAATTTCAGTCTTTAAAAAAATCAATATTGCTTAACATTAGCCAGATATCCCCATTTATGGTGGAATTTCAAAATGTAGGCCGCAATATCCCTTGAATAGAATCACATACCACTAACAGTTTGCTAGAAATATTATTCACTTACCAGTTTTATGTCATCAGAAGACTTCAATGGTTCTTTCCTCATAAGAATGTTGGAGGAGCAAGACTGAGTCAGAAAATCTGCGGACATCTAATGGCATTACAGTTTCAAAGCCTACTTTCTTAGGCAATATCTACATTTAATGACTGTACCGGCCTGAGGGTTGGTTTCTTTTAGCTGCCCACGTTAAAGTTAATTTTGGCGTGCCTGCATTTCATGCTACTGCATTTCTTGACTTTTATTATCATAGTAATAAACATGTAAAAAACTGAATAAGGCTACAGCAGGGATCAACTCCAGTCAGACATGGGAAATATTTTTGCTAATGATTCTGACTTACAAATAAAAACCTTGTTTGTTACTAGAAAAACAACAACAACAAGTTGATAATAGCCATATATCATTTTAAAATGAAGTAGGATATATTCCTTAATTTATCTACATTTGAATTTCTTTAAAAATACCTTTCCAGTGGCCTATGTGCCCAAATAACAGAAGTAGAAGCAGATCCAAGTATAGGAGTTTTCTGGATTTTGGCGGAAAGAACAAAGGGCTCAAGTTCAACTTCTAACATTGCCCTTCACTGGCTGAATGACCTTGGGAGAGTCATACCTCCCATCCAGGTGTCATGAGCTCAAGCTATGCAGCAGATAATCCCTGCTCTTCCACCTCCCAGCTCTTTAATTTTAGACAAAGTACTTCTCTTAGCCTTGACTTCCCCAGTGTGTACCATGATACTTATTTACAGAGTTGTTCTGAAGATCGATTGAATACAGTATGTAAAGATTGAATAAAGTATGTCAGGGTCTGGCACATAACAGTGCACAGTAAATATGAAATGGAGGTGACCAGCATCCACCTCTCAAGCCTGTTGGGGAGACTCAACAAGATGACATACGGGAACATGTCGGTCAACTTTATGGCACTCCATACATGGTAGGGATTAGAAAAAAACCTAGTAGGACCCTCAGAGAAGGCCTAAGAAAGAAGGAAGGTCATTGTAATTGGAGAACAGGGGACTCTTATAGATGTTATAGATGAGCACAAGCTTGATGGGTTGAACATGAGAGCATGGACTCTGCCGGAAGGAAAAGCTGGGTACAAATATGACCTCTCTGGTTTACTTCCTATGGAGCCTTGGGCAAGTTACTTAGCCTCTCTGATCCTCAGTTCCTCACCTGTAAAACAGGATGAACGAGGACAACCTATTTCTTAGGGTTGTGGCAGAGTTTAAGGAGCTAATTTATGTAAAGTGCCTGAAACAATGTCACCCTATTAATTTATCTAAATGACCAAGATAACGAAACCAATCAGAGGCAGTTCTGAAACTAGAACCTTACCTACTCATTTCTTTTTATTTTTATTCCTCCAATATCCCTCCACCCCACTGCCCAGACCATTTTCCAAAACCATTAAATCCAATCCAACAAAAATAGGGACACAAGATGAAATCCTGGGAGATTCACATAGAGGTGCTGCAGTCCCTCAAAGTTCTAGCAGCAAGTTTCAGGAGCCCATTTGAATGATGGTAAAGGGCTTATTATTGCTAATAACCTCCCAGTGTCTAAAGCACAGAGTATTTCATATTTTGCTCTAATAGTCCTTAAAGGTTTGACTATTATACTGGACATGGCTGGATTATGAAAATGACATGTTTAAAAATATCTCTGCAACCCACTCCTAGGTGACTTTCAGCTAGTGAACTAATGGTAGCCTCCTGGAAGATGAGATGTCAAGATAATTAGCTCTCTGCTGCATGGATTACCTATTTTTCAAATCTCATTCTCCTTTCTTTCCTATGTCTCTTAGTTGACACAACTCGTTATTACTTTATACTTAAGTCCTTCGATTTCTTTTCCGTGCACTCATAAACCATCTCCTTTTCATGACTTATCATGCCCAATGCTCAATTCACACTATTAACTTTGATGTTCTATTTTACAATTCAGTTTGTATCCAAGTATCACAGAAAATAAAGAGCAAGGTCGGCAGGCAAACCAGACATGGGAGTATTGCCTATGATCACCCATCCTCTTATCTCTCCTTGTGCCAGGGAGGAAGTGAAATACATGTTTTCCCATTTCATTTTATAACCAGAGGTCTATGAATTTCTTCTTTCCCTGCCTCACATTGGGGTCTCTGAGCCTTCCCATTTCATTATTCTATACGACCTGGACTTGGCCTTGTGCAACTGGGGAATAACTTGCTCTTTTCTATCATAAATGGAGCCAATGAAAAACTAGACTAAAATAGAATACGCTGGAATAGGGGATTATCTGAAGAATCATAGAAATTTCTGGCTGGAAGGACTTTGAAAGTCTGTCTATCTACCTCTTTGCACTTTAGTCCGGCCTCACACCAATCCAGGAGGTAATTATGGCTCCTGTTTCAAAAGAATCCATAGGATACCATGCCTCTGCTCTCCACTTAAGAAAGTTCTTCATTTATGCAGCTAAATACCTTCCCTCTCCAGATCAGATTTTTTTCCTGTTAGGAAGAAGGCTTGATTAGTTTCTTGTCACCTAGAAATATAGATGTCCCACAGGCCAAAAGGTGAGACTACTTCACCTCCCAGCTTCCTTACTGGCCATGACCTGTGGAGTTTGCTTTCAGCTACCCTGGATGTTGCCACAATTTGATTAACTGTGGAAATTCCAGGATTTCCTCAAAATAGTCTTGAACTGAACCAGTGTTTGAGGTAGAAGAAAAGAGGAGGAGAAAGGATTTGCTTCTTTTTCTCTTTCCTTCCCCAGCACCACTGCACCATTCCTTAGGTGCTGATTACTTCCCCACCCCCACCCCATCTTCACAGCTCAGAAAAGGTAGAACGAAATCAAGACCCCATCCAGCAGCCCTGGAGCTATGTGCTCCAGCCCATAGCCAGTTTGTCTCAAAACTCCAAGGAAGGGCCTCGGTCCTAAGGGTTTTCTAAGTTTTATTCAGACTTTCAGGGAATCCCTTCTACATCACTTCGACCTGCAATCTTACACATAGATTCTTGACTTTCCTTTAATGCTGAGTATGACTTGATAGATAGTGACTTGCGGAGCTATTTTCAAGGCATGCATCTATCTTAGTTTTTGTATCCCAGCGATCTGTCTATGGGACTTTACACAGTCTGGCAGCATGTGTAATGAAAAGAGCACTAGTTTGGGGGTCAGGCCGACCTTGGCCTGATGCTCCGCTATATCATTTATTGTAGAATGACTTTTGTCAAGTTGTTTAGCCTCTGAGCTTCAGGCTCCTTATGAGTAAAATGGAGCTAATACCAACTTCAGGGTTTGATATGAGGATTAAAAAGAGAGTTACCATAGGTACGGCACCCAGCACAGTGCCAAGCATACACTAATTGCTTCAAACACATCTCTCTCTTCCACTGGCTATGGGCGAGAGGGATAGAACACCTTGAGTTCATTGGTTTCATCATTCCAGCTGAGCTGCCTTGATAGCAACAGCCACTGCAATGGCTAATGGCACAACTAGTGACTATCATTATTAAGGTCTCTATTCTGTACTTTCTCTGTGACCAGTGTTGTGCTAGGTATTGAAGATAGAAGGGCAATAAGACTCATGGTCCCTGGTCACATGGAGAGCTCACAGCATAGAAGCAGCAGTTGCCACTGGCACGTGGGAGGCCCTTCATGAACATCTAAGCCCAGAGTCCTATCAGAATTGGATTAAGATTTTAGGGAACCTAAGCACTAAGAAGATTATGGTGCTGCCACCCTTGTCTCTAATTACGAATAAAAACAGTACTAAACCATAATTAAGTGTAAAGAAGGAGAACAATCTTCTGATATTTTTCCCACTGTGATGACAGTCTTATTGCCTCTTTTGAAGTATTCCTTTTTCAAATCATTTTTGAAAATATACTTTTTGGGTGTCTTTATTTTGTACGCAACTAGTTCGCTTACAGGGCAACACAGCCCTGGCCCCACACCAGAGCCCCAAGGGCTCTCCTAGTGCTCAATGGATGGGTCAGACCAAGAGTGGAGAAGCCAGGGGTCTCCATAATTCACAAACTGCTTGCAAACCCCACACAAGATGGAAAAGTGATTGTATATTTTGAGCTAAGATTAAATTACCCTTTAAAAAAAGTAAAAGTGAAATTAATTTCAAACATCTGGAATGTTTTTCTCTGGGATGGACTTTGCACAAATGGGACAAAAGAGAGGTTATATTTAGATCAGCAAGTCCATTAGAGTCAATTGCATATCCATGTCCTAAAAGATGACCCTGCTATCCAGTTGCTCCTCTGACTCTATTACAATAGAGTCAAAATGCCGGGAACATCGGCAACGTGACATTCACCCGGTTGCAAAGGCACTCATTTTTCTTGGCCCTCTCCTTTCTTTAATGGAGGAAGGTCTCCCTGAAGGACACAGCCCCTGTTAGGCAGGCTCAGCAGTAGGCTTATCTGGAGACCTAACTAACCACCCTCACATTTGAAGCCACTGACCTTTACACCACAAATCAACGCGATAAGCACCAGGAAAGGCCCAGAAACCCTGACAGGGGACCTTCCCAAGCACAGATGAGAACAATTTACGTAGCCACTGTAAATAGTTAATAAAATCAATTTTACAGTCCATCTACTTAGATTTCCATTACATCCTGTTCTGTTTCAAACATGCATTTTTCTTTTGGGTTGTTAGGCAATAAAGAGTCAAGCCATTTATCAAGTAGTGTCTCAGTATTCCTTTAAAATGTTTTACCATTTTCAGGAAATACCGTGGCTTCTATAATTAATCTCCCAGTGAAGCTGTTTTAGAGAGATTCCACTGCAACAGAAAGAAATGACTTTTCTTCATGGGAGTTTCTGGTTCTTGTGAGTGGAAACGTTCAGAAAGGCTTGCGGCATTATCACATATTGCAAACCGCTGGTTTCAGATAAAGGGGAAAAAACAAGAGTGTACAGTCTCCCTCTCACAAAACTGTCCTGTGACTGAGTTGTTCAAGAGGCCCCACAAGCAACTGCATATTGTGCTGAACTTAGAGGGACCCTTAGGGCAAGGCTGGGTTTCCACAGCTCTTACACCTGAATGGAAACAGGAATCCCTGTAAGGTGAAGGGTGCCCACTCCCTTCCACCTCCCTCCCCTTGGCATAGTAATTGTAGCTAATACTTAGCACTTTCTGTTCCAGGCATCGTTCTAAACATTTTGCACATATATACTCATTTAATCTGCATAACAACTCTATCATCCCAATTTTCAGATTAAGAAATTGGCCCTGGCTGGGTGGCTCAGGTGGTTGGAGCATCATCCCATACCCTGAAAGGTTGTGGTTCAATCCCCGGTCAGGGCACCTACTGGAGGCAACTGATGGATGTTTTTATTTCTCTCTCTCTCTCTCCTTTCCTCTCTCTCTCAAATCAATAAAAGTTTCCTCAGGTGAGGATTAAAAAAAAATGATGCAAAGGGCAGACTTTCCACAGGGTGAGTCCTGGACTCAAACCCAGGCAGTCTGACTGAGTCAGGTCTCTTGGTCTCTGCGCTCTGGGCCAGCAGGATGGACCACATCCAATTCTCACTGTCTTGTGTGCACAAGCCCCTGGTAGAGTTATTCAGTCACCCATTCTCCAGAAGAGGAAATGAAGGCACATGGCTGCAAAGTGGCCTACCATAAGTCATGCACAAGCCTGTGAGGAGTGCAGTTTCCCTGACTTTTAAGCTAACTTTTCCTTCTTTCCAGACTTGTAACCTCTTCTTCCTAAATGTAAAAAAACAGAAAAAAAGAAAAAGAAAACCAGCAAAACCAAACCTGCTGCATTGCTTCTTTCTCTGACTTCTCCTGGTCACAGAAAAGGGCAGAAGGCTTGCTTGACCTGAAACACTGAGCAGAGCGAACCCCACTCCAGGCCTGGGTTCTGCCCAAAACAGCCTGGGCTTTGTTTATCAAAAGCAAATACATTTGATTTGATTGGCGTCCCGCCTGAATTGCAGGTGTTGAAGTGGTTTAATCTCATCCTGAGACAGAGGGATAATAAATATTGTGAAATGCTCCCCAAGGGATCGAGGAAACAGTTGGAAAAAATGGAGAATCTGGATGATCTCCAGAATATTCTGCTTTGGTCCAAGAAACTTGATGGGACAATTGTATTCACCTCTCCAGAGTCAAGGTTACATTTCTGTTTGTTTCATTTTGGTTTTTAAACAGAGTCGTACTGAGGGCTCAGGTGGCTTATGAGCCCCAGATGGACCTCCGTCCTTAGACACTTAGGCCTCATTTCATCTGCATGACAACGGGAGGCATTTACTGGAGTGTTTCCTTCCCACACGAGGGGAGAGCGTGGCTGTGGTGAAGTCACAAGCCGTGCTGTGCACAGGTAGGACTGGGTCTCCAGCAGTGACCTTCGATTCAGCAGGCCGTCATCTTCACTCGAGGACAGCCTTCAGTCATGTGAATACCCATCGGTAGTCATAAGAGTATAGGAAACAGGAAGAGATGGCCTACTCCACATGGGCATTTAGAAGAGTTTAATAAAGGGACCATTTACAAAGATGGGGGCAGGGTTTGGGGAGACACACACGAGATGGTGCAGTACCCCAGGCTAGCACCAGCCCCTGCCTTCACTCCTGATGTGAAGAAATAGAGACAGCTGTGTGAAGAGGACCACATGACAGGAACTGTGGCTTCTTAGAGGGACACAGAAACCCACAGTGAACACACAGAGAGGGAGATGGGGAATAGACACTCCAGCCGCAATGCTCCTCCTGTCCGTTGACCAAATCCAACCCGAGGGCAGGGCAGCCTGTAGATGCAGTCCAGGGGGCATCCTGCTGCGCCCAGTGCAGGGAGAAGGGGCAGAGTGGAGATGCTCAGCTCACCATCTCATTAAGTTCCTGAGGTACAATAACATCAGCATGTCCTCCTGCTGTGATATGGGTAGTTTAATGAAGAAGTAATTAGAGAAAAAAACAACCTGTGCATACACGGAATTAGGTGGCTAATTTTATGCCTATGGCAGAAATCAGTGCTGTAAACCCCTCATTATGTTTTATAAGTCAGAACTGGGTGCACCTAAAGATCTCAGGAATATGAACATCAAACAGGCCCTCCGATAATTGGCAAAGAAGGGACAGTGGAAATCCACTCCTACTGGGACGTCGGTCATAGTCAACATTAAACAGGTTTAAGAAAGAGGGTCATGGGGGTTTCAAGATATTGGCATAAAATCTCTGGGGGCTTCCATTGCATTGAGAGGCCCACAGTTTAGTGGTTGTTTTGTCTGGTTTCCTTTAGCAGCTTAGGCAAAAGGCCAACCAGAAGGAAGAGAGATGGGGCTATCTGAGGAAGATACCTCAAGGGTGCCCAATGCCAATTAGGATATAAAAAGATCATGGCAAACCTAGTGCCCAGTCACATACGTAGAGCCCCTCTTATCAAAGACAGAGGGCCATTTGGTGTTTGGATAAGAGCTTGATGTGGTATTAGAGGCAAAGGCTTTGGAGTCCAGCCATTAGCTGGATCACCTTGAACAACTTAACCTATAGAAGTCTCTGTTTCCTGCTCCATGAAATGAGGGTAATACCTACCTCTCCTAGAATTATTTTGTGAATTAAAATCCTTGAAACAATATCTAGTATATAATTGCTGTCTATAAACATGTATATATATATATATATATATATATATATATATATATATATAGAGAGAGAGAGAGAGAGAGAGAGAGAGAGAGAGAGAGAGAGAGATGCATACCTATTTATAGTTAGAACAATCTGGTCTTAATGAGGAATGGAAGTGGTCACAATTGGTCATAGGGCCTTTGCCCTTGAGAATGTTGAATGTGATAAGAAGCTCTTCCTTTTCTTTCTCTTTCTATCCACCCCTCTCCAAAAACATATATACTTAAGCTAGCTCTCTCTTTCCAACCATGTCCCTGAATTTTTCCTGACCCTGTATTTTGGCACATGTATACCCATATAAACACATTAGAGATATTTTCTTTAAAACATTCTGATTGAATAATTAATATACACTTGTTAATCTAATTTTTTAAATTTCAAAAGTTAGGATTTCATAACAAAATCTTAGATGCTCCATTTCTTCTCATCTTCCCCTCTTTTCTCATCTTACAAATTGCTTTATGGTAAAGTGACTCCCCTCCCCCCAAAGTCTGATATGACTTGGGAGCAAGGTCAGAAAATTGTGTTTGTTACACTTTAATTTGACCAGAATGGACCTAAAAATTTCAATATAATGGATATACATGTTTGTTTCCATTTTTACTGATGAGAGAATGCACCTTAGTCTATTCATGAATGTTGGTTTTAAAATGTTACATATTTTTCATATTTTTAAGGGATTTTAAAATTTATTGCCTTAGATGATTAGAGCAAATGCAAAAGGTTCAGCAATTCTGCCCGCTCCTTAGAAATTTCATTCGTGGACCCATGTCCTTGAAGGGTGTTGACCCCTACAAACAGCTAATAATGTAAAAGTTGACAGGGCAGTTCAACCTTCTAATTGTATTCTGTGGGTCATGCATCTGACCTTCCAGAGACAACTTGATGAGTTTCTGCCATATTAATTACTTCATGCTGTTTCGCTGTGATCCCTTAACAATCCAAACCCAGTGGATGGATGCATGAACCTCTCTAGGCTCAAGGGAAGAAGCCAGAATGGCAATTGAACAGCACTCAACAGAATTCCCACTACCAGATTTATTTTCCCCCTATTTATTGTTTCCAAAGGTGAACAAAGACCTTTGGAGTCATCTTGTATTAATTATTCTCTGTTACTTCTTGCAAATTTTTAACATTTTCTTTCTAAAATATCCTTGAAACCACCAGGCTTTATTTGGAATACCTTCCTTCAAGGATTATGCATTTTGTAATCAACATGTTGATTAGGAGACAATATCACCTTTGACACCTGTCTTCTTTGTCTGAGGCATCATTAATGAGATCTACTCCTAGATTTTCTACTCCTAAATATTTTTTTTTTTTGGTCTGGATTTTAGCTTTTTATTCCTAATGAATTAGACAATGGTCATGATTACTGAATGCTCATTCCCTCTCCCTATGTATTAGATTTTACAAAGTTTAAGGTTTTTCTCTTCCTCTCCTTGGTATGGAGCAGGAAGTCACCTGTGTGGGTTGTTTTCATCTCCTTGCTCCGTCATGGAACATTTTGAGCCATTTTGGGATTAGGCTGTAACATTTCCAATGGCTGCTTAAAGCTTAGGCCTTTCTCATGCACTGTGTGAGGGTATTAAGCAAGAAGTCCCTGTGCCAAAGCTGGAATCAAAAATCTTTGTCCTGTACTCTTGTCCCCTCTTATTACTCAGGTCTTTTGATTCAGCAACTCACTCACCATATTTCTTTAATGGCAAAATGTGATTGGACGGGGTACCATAAGTTGGATGGAGTTTCAGGTCTATTCATATCCCTGTGTTTCTCTGGTTATGCATGTGTGTATTGCGTGTGCTTTGTGCCAGGCATTGTGTAAAGCTATTCTCACTTAATCCATCAGAAATCCTGTGAGAGAGGTACTAAGATGGAGACTGCAGATGAGAGATAGCTCAGAGGGTTTATCAGGGGTGGGGCATCTTTTTTTCTGCCAAGGGCCATTTGGATATTTATAACATCATTCGCTTATTATAATTCACTCAATATAAAGTCATGTTGCTATGAAAAAAGCTCCTAGATTTATTGAATATTGAGTCCTGCCTGGGGTTGCCATGGCAGGACCAGACCAAATGATTTCCAGGGCCATATATGGCCCGAGGGTCGGATGTTCCCCACTCCTGGAAATGATTCATTGAAGCAGATTTACATAATTTACCTGAATTAGCAGTAGTGGATCTGAACTTAAAACACAGCTTTCCCAACTCCAGAGCACAGGGTTTTAACCACTACACCATACTGAAAATCTTATAAACTTAATCAAGTCACTTGGTATGTTTGTTTTGCTTTTCTGGTGTCCTGCTCTGCCCGCCCTCCCTCCCCCCCCCCCCCCACAAGTCTGATACTATTTGGGAGCAGAGATCAGAAAATTTTGTTTGTTACTAGACAGCCTGGATTAGAAATCTATCACCACTTACTAGCTGTGGGACATTGGACAAGTTACTTTACCTTTCTGCACCTTGGTTTCGAGTCTATAAACTGAGGATAAAATATTAGCAACACAAAACTCCTTGAGCCACATGGAGGATTCAATTCATGTAAAACACTAGGTCAGGCCTGACACATAATAGGTGCTCTTTAAAAACAAGAATAATATAAAACAGCTCAATAAGTGTGAGAAAATATCATCATTACTAGAGGCTGGGTGCATGAAATTCATGCACAGGTAGGGTCCCTAGGCCTAGCTGGTGATCAGGGCCGATTGGGGCCTTCCAGCTGCCAGCCGGGGCCTTCCTTCCCCTGGCTGCCGACTGCTGGCTGGGGCCTTCCTTCATTCCACGCTGCCCCCTGGTGGTCAGTGCATCCCATAGCGAGTGGTTGAACTCCCAGTCAGTTGAACTCCTGAGGGGACAATTTGCATATTAGCCTTTTATTATATAGGATTTGCAATAAAAGGAGCTGATGATGAGAGTGATTGTTTAGCCTAAGTGATTGCTGTAAAGATGCTATCAAGCCCTTGAAAGTATGAGGTTCTCTGGTTGCATATTGTTGATGAAAATCCTCTTCTTGTTTCTCAGTCTAGAGACAATGGTAGAAGAGGGCTTTGAGCAAGCTTGCTTGGAGGTAGAGACTGGGTGTGATATCAAAAGCAGGAGTGGTAAGTCTAGCCCTTCATCCCTACAAAAAGTGTGTGGTAATGTGGATAAGACCTGAAGAGGGAATTAAGAAATTTGGCTTCTATCAACCTGTGCAATAGACTTGCTATCCAAACTTGAGTAATTAACCTACCCAAAGTAATTAACACATCCAAACTCAAGCTCCTATCCTTTCTATGAAGAGAATACCATATCTATGCAATCTAATTTCAGAGCAAGATTAGGAAGCAGACAATGAACTTGAAACTTAAATGGAGAATAGCTTAAAAAATAATAGCTTTTTAATCACCAAATGGACTCTTCTCTAGACAGCAGGAAATGGAGAGAGCCAAGCCAGATAGATAGTTACTAGGGAATAATTAAGCAGATATCTAACCATCAGCAGGTTGCGTACTATGGACAAGGAGTTGTGCTTGGCATCATCCAAAGGTGTTTTCAAAGGGGATGTGATTTACTTAGAGAGAAAAAAGGTAATTAACAATAGAGGAATTAATGTACCAGATGAGTGGTGTGAACCAAAAAACTGCAGGGCAAACTTTCCCATTATAAACACCTACTGCATCATTTAATTATGTGCGGCTTTTATATTACAGAACTTGCTTGGCCTAATTTGCCCTTAGTCTTCAACAATGTGTCAACATTTAAGTAGAATTCTTAAGATTTAGCCTAAACTCATTTTTAGAAGTTAAGTTAAGCTCTGGGAATGGGGGGAGGAGGAGGTGGTCATAGACACCCCTGAGAACCTATCAAAACTCTGAAGCCTCTCCCAGGAAACCCCCCAACCCCCAAAGTCTGCATATAGTTGTAGAAGGTTGACAGATTCCCTAAAATCCATCCATGAACCCCCAGGTTAAAAATTCCTGCTCCAAAAATGTCAGAGCAGCACTATGACAGGCACTGAATTACCCAGAGTTTCCTAAATCTTACCAGGACTCAGTTACATTTTTTTGTTAGCTTTTGTTGTTATATAATGTTATAGTTATAATTCTTGGAATTAAAATGTCTTTTCTTTAAAAAAATATTCCAAAAACCTCAAACTGCTTTCATACATAGTATGATAGGTTTTGCTACTTGTCCCCTAGTATTTATTGTCTGCTTCTTCCATAGAACTAGACTTTAACTGGGCACAACAAAATGAAGACCACATTTTTCATCCTCTTGAGGTGGATTTAGATAGAAATATTATAAAGCCATTTTCAGAACCCTCTTTAATAGATAGCTCAGGTGTGCCCTTTGCTTCTCCTTTACCTCTTCCTGCAGCCGGATGCTTGGAACATGGTTCTGATAGCTGACATTGTCTTCTTAGGCTGTGAGATAAGGGGCACATCCTGGGGACCACAGATGCAAAAGGTGGAAAGAGCCTGGATCCTTGGGGAGCAGGGAGGAGAGCCATTGCAGTAGTCTTGAATATTATCTTCTAGATTTTGACTTAAGAGAAAAACAAACTTTCCCCTTAAGTTACTGCTATTTTTGTTTTTTCTGTTACTTACTAGAGGCCTGGTGCACAAAATTTGTGCACTGGAGGGGGGGGGGCTGCGGGTGGTCCCAGGGCAGGTGGTCCCTCAGCCCAGCCTATGACCTCTCGCAGTCCGAGAGCCCTCAGGGGATGTTCAACTGATGGCTTAGGCCTGCTCCCCGTGGGGACATCTGGCAGTTGGACACCCTTAGCCCTGCCATGGAGGTGGGAGAGGCTCCCGCCACTGCCACTGAGCTTACCAGCCGTGAGCCTGGCTCAGGGCTTCTGGCTGAGCGGCTCTCCCAGTATGGGAGTGCACTGACCACCAGGGGACAGCTCCTGCATTGAACGTCTGCCCCCTGGTGGTCAGTTCACGTCATAGCAACCGGTTGTTCTGTTGTTCAGTCTATTTGCATATTAGCCTTTTATTATATAGGATAGCTGAACCTAATCTCCATTACTTACAGCTGAATCTAATTCTGGGGATTCTAGATACAATCCCTAGCTCAGTGGTTCTCAACCTTCCTAATGCCACGACCCTTTATTACAGTTCCTCATGCTGTGGTGACCCCCAACCTTAAAATTATTTTCGTTGCTACTTCATAACTGTAATTTTGCTACTGTTATGAATCGTAATGTAAATATATGATATGGAGGATGTATTTTCATTGTTACAAATTGAACATAATTAAAGCATAGTGATTAATCACTAAAACAATATGTAATTATATATGTGTTTTCCAATGGTCTTAGGCGACCCCCATGAAAGGGTCATTTGATCCCCAAAGGGTTGAGAACCGCTGCCCTAGCTCTTTGAAGTTGCCTTGCCTTCCTGGTACCGATCGCTGTTAACGAGAAGAATAATGCCTTCTCTTTCTGGTAACTTTTATGATCACTTCTTTATGTTTTGTAGTTTTTCTTCAGCATATAAAGGTTTCGATTTGTTTTCATCGATCCTATTATGCCCTTGGTGTTCCTGAGGTCTCAGATCCTTTTTTTCAGTTCTGAGAAATTCTTAGCCATTACCTCCGAATAGTGTGCCTCCACACTTCCTCTAGCCCCTTTGGACACTCCTATTCAAGACATGTCATAGCATCCCAATCAAGACTTCAGGTATCTCAGCTGTACTTTTAATCTTTTCTAAATTTCTGCACTGCATATTTTTCTTTAAATTTATCTTCTACATACCCTATTTTATTGTGAACAAGCTGGAGTTTATTTCACTCATTGAATTTTTTAATTGCATTCCCCCCCACCCTCTTGGGATTTCTTGTAGACAACATATAATTGAATCTTGGTGTGTTTTTTTACTCTGATAATATCTATTTTTTAATTAGTTTATTTAGACTATTCACATTTAACCTGATTATTGATATAGTTGGATTAATAGCAACCATGTTTATAACTGCCTTCTATTTTTCACATTTGTACTTTATTTTTCCCCCTGCCTTCTCTGATTTTAATTGAGTAGTTTATGTGATTTAATTTTATCTCCTCTCTTAGCATATCAATTATATTTCCTTAAAAAAAATTTAGTGGTTGCTGTAGAGTATGCAATATAATTTTTAAATGAATGTAAATTCATCTTCAAATAATGCTATATTGCTTTATGTGTAGTGCTATTACTTTATAATAGGGTTCTCCCAATTTTACCCTCCTATTCTTTATGATATTGCTATAATTCATTTCACTTATTCATGTGCCATAATCATCCAATGCATGTTTATTATTATTTTAAATAAGCTTAGCTTTTAGATGAAGAATAATAAAAATCAAATATTTTATTTTGTCTTCATTTGTTTCTTCTCTGACATTTTTCATTTTTTCATGTAGATGTGAGTTTCTGACCTATGTAATTTTCTTACTCCCCAAAGAACTCTTAACATTTCTTGCAGGTCAGGCCTGCTGGTGATAAATTCCCTTTGCTTTTGTTTGTGTGAGAAAGTCTTTATTTTTCCCTTCACTTTTGAAGGATAATTTCACTGTATATAAAATTCCATGTTGGTGAGTTTTGGGGTTTTTTTTTTCAGTGCTTTAAATATTTCACTCCACTTTCTTTTTCTTTACATGGCTTATGATGAGAAGTTTGCTGTAATTTCTATTCTTGTTCCTATATAGATAAAATGTTATTTTCCTTTGACTTCTGTCAAGATTTTTCTTTGTCTTTGGTTTTCTGCAGTTTAAATATGTTATGCCTAAGTGTTGACCTTATTTATCCTGCTTGATGTTCTCTGAGTTTCTTAATTTGTAGTTTGATATCTGCCACTAATTTCAGAAAGTTCCTATCCATTACTTCAAATATTTCTTTTCCATTTTATTTTTGATAATCCAATTATGCATATGTAATGCCTTTTAAAATTATCCCAAAGAACTTGATTGTTCTTTTTTCTTTTTTTTTTTTAATTCTCTTTTCTCTTTACTTTTAGTTTGGGAAGTTTCTATTTACCTATCTCCAGGCTCATTGATTCTTTCCTTAGCCTTCTTCAAACTACTGATGAGCCCATCAAATGCATTATTCATATCTATTATGATGTTTTTTATTTCTGTGATTATTATTCTCTCTTTTTATTCTCTCTTCAAATTTCCATCTCTCTGCTTACACCACCCATCTGTTCTTTTATGGTTCTTCTTCCCATTAGATCCTTCAATATGATAATCATAGTGATTTAAAATTCTGTTTGATAATTCCAATATCTGTGTTATATCTGAGTCTGGTTCTAATGATTGCTTTGACTCTTCAGACTGTGTGTTTTCTTACCTTTTACCATGTCTTGCAATTTTTTGTTGAAAGACAGACATGCTATTTCAGGTAAACAAGAGGACTGGCAGAAGGGGATGGAATGGGAGAAATGTCCTTCCCCCAGCTGGGATAAGACTCAATCAATTCTTTCCCCTGTAAAGTAGGCCTTTATTATAGGTGTATTTTACAAGGATTACTCTTTTCTTCCCCTGCCAGAGCCACAAAAAAATCTTTCTCAGATCATGACTGGAAGAACCTGGTGGGATTCCTGGAGAAAAAAACCCATAGAAGTGTAGGGGTCCTCCTAAGACTGGAACTCCAGGAATTTTTCCCTCTCATGCTAGTCTACACTCAGTCTCTAGCAATCATCAAAATTACTCTTTTTAAAAAATCTTTATTGTTGAAAGTATTACATATGTCCCCCTTTAACCCCATTGACCTCTTCTTCTTCTTTTTAAAATTCTGTACTGTTTAAAGAATTACATAAGTCTCCTTTTTCCCCCATTGACCTCTCCCTGACCGCTCCCACACCCCAACACATGTTCTCACCTCCCTACTATCCGTGTCCATTGGTTATGCTCATATGCATACATACAAGTCCTTTGGTTGATCTCTTACCTCCCTCACCCCCCGCCTTCCTTCATAGGTTGGACAGTCTGTTCAATGCTTCTATGATTCTGGTTCTATTTTTCTTCATCAGTTTATTTTTTTCATTATATTCCACACATGAGTGAGATCATGTGATATTTATCTTTCTCTGACGGGCTTATTTCGCTTAGCAATGCTCTCCAGTTCCATTCATGCTATTGCAAATGGTAAGAATTCTTTTTTTTTTTTTTTTATAGCAGTGTAGTATTCCATTGTGTAGATGTACCACAGTTTTCTAATCCATTCATCTGCTGATGGGCACTTAGGCTGTTTCTAAATCTTAGCTATGGTAAATTGTGCCACTATGAACATAGGGGTGCAGATATCCTTTCTGATTGGTGTTTCTGGTTTCTTGGGATATAGTCCTAGAAGTGGGATTACTGAGTCAAATGGGAGTTCCATTTTTAATTTTTTGAGGAAACACCATACTGTTTTCCACAGTGGCTGCACCAATCTGCAGTCCCACCTGCAGTGCAAGAGGGTTCCTTTTCTCTGCATCCTCTCCTGCACTTGTCATTTGTTGATTTGTTGATGATAGCCATTCTGACAGGTGTGAGATGGTACCTCATTGTTGTTTTGATTTGCATCTCTTGGATGATTACTGACTTTGAGCATGTTTTTATATGTCTCTTGGCCTTCTGTATGTCTTCTTTCAAAAAGTGTCTATTTAGGTCTTTTGCCCATTTTCAAAATTGCTCTTTAACTATTCTTACTGTTATCATAATTAGCTAGTTTATTAATATTAAAATAGGAAGAGAGTAAAGGGAAGGCCAGACATTTCATTATAAGCATGATCATCTGAGCAGCTTCAGCAGGAAGTGACAGCTTCACACTCCCAGGAACCACCAGTCCATTTCCTGCAGATCACTGGGGGTAGGGATCAAACAAAGAGGGAGATGGCCATATGTGCAGTAAGCCAGGGTGATGTAGGGAAGGTGTTTGTCTGTCAGTATAGTCTGGGAAACAATGAATTGGCTAGAGGTGGACCCCATCAGAAGCATACAAAATCTTGGAAAGTTAATTGGTTAGTTTGAAGAAGTTCTAGTTAAAATCTCCAAAGAGTTCCCTTTCTCTGGTTTGCTCTTGTGCTTGGTTCTTTCTTGCTCCATGGCCCACACACTTGTCTGTTCCCTCTCCATAGCCATGTGGCCTTAAGCAGCCACATGGCCCATGGCTGTGCAGACTCCACAAGCAATGGACTGCAGCTGGGAACACAGGCTAAGCTAGCCACACTGTAATTTAATATGGAGGAGAAATTCTGGCCCTGCTGAAGATAAGATTGGACTTCTTCCATGGCAAGATGGACAGAGATGGGGTCTTGGAGTGGGACTCCCTTAATTTTAGATAATCAATAAAGTTTTCTACAAAATCCCATCCTCCCATGGGAACCTCAAGATATTATATTCCCGGTGGCAACCCAAGAACTCCACTTCCACCAATAACATTACCATGTTATGGCTTTAACATCTTCAGCTCCCAATAGTCAGATCTTGACTGTGACTTTCTGAATTTACCTGTCACTCTAATTCTCTGATAGGTTCAGGAAAAGTTGTTAATTTTCAATTTGTTCAGGTTTTTATTGTTGTAAAGATAGAAGAGATGACTTCCAAGCTCTTTACATGTCAGAGTTCAAATTAGAAGTCACTCATTAGATTTCTATTAATCTATGTATTATTTATATTTTTATTATTGTTATTATCATTGCTGTTATTATTATTATTATTTCTTCCTTTCTGTCTCATGACCTTTTGCTCATTGTAATGGATGCCAGTCCCATCTCTCTTTCTTAGAGTTCCTTAAATATACTTACTAGTTACTTTCAGATAGGCCCATTTGAATAACAGATGCCAGTAAAATAATAGTTAACTAATTGTTAGGAGTAAATTGATTTTTACATTGTTGACTAACTCCTTACATTTAATTTCCCTTCTGGGTTTTAGAATTTTGATTTGTAGGTGCATCTTGAACAGAAGAGTTTTATTTTGTTTCTCTAATATTACCCTTCCCTGTATTTTGTGGATGTCTCAATTAATCCCCTTGGGTTCATAATCCAGAACTCTGTTTTCCATTGCCTGACTTTTGGTGAGGTTGAAGACAGTGTGTATCCAGTCACCTGCTCTATCAGGCAGCACCTGGGAGCTGGGTCTGCTCTTTCCCTCTTCCCTAGGTATGGAGATGCACATGTATTTTTCTCCTGCTTTGTTTCCTGCTTTGTGCTTCTAATTCATGCAGAAGTTTACCTTGTTTTGGAATGAAAGCTATGTCTGTTTTATTTTTTTCTTTTAAATCTTTGTCTTGCCTTTAATTGGAGTATATCAGCCCCTAAAAGCATGAACTTACAATGCCCTCTGGCATAGAAGACATGTTTCGCACATCTTAGCAATTCCATGAATATACAAAGTCAAGCTTTGTGTGCCCATTTTACAAGTGCAAAGGAAGCATAATAGGTGATCAGCAGCAGGGCTAGGTTTGGCAGGTAGGTCTCCTGATTCTGTCATAAGCAGGTGATATTACAATCACATCAAGCCTGTGATAATCATAGCTCAGCCTCTAACATTTTTCTTGCTTGCAACATTTAGAATCGGGGATGTGATGGAGAAGCCCTATGGTGTATAGGACTAAGGTTCCATTTCAAACTTAATCACAAGGTGTTTCTACTTTAGAATCAGTGATTTCTGCCTACAGATCTCTGAACCAACAGCTGAGCTTCCTAATGCTCTTTTATTTTATTGGTTCCTTCATGTGCTCTCTGCAGAAATGTTATGGGGATATCATTTCCCTCCCCTCAACCTTCAATTACACGGACAATTTCTAATGACTCCAGAGCCACACCACTCAGGCTCTCCCTCTCTCTCTAATCTTACATCTTTGTCAAATTTCGTCACCTAGAGATTGGAGCCCCTGTATATTGATGTGGGGAGGGAGGGGGAGGAAGGAGTGTTTATGTTTATACTTTTCCTGAATTTTATGGCCTTCATTACCCAAAGCTGTGTGAAATTGAGAGAAACACAGTTGGCCTGAACCCTGGAACCATCTGTTCAACCTGCTCAAGATATTGGTGGTTGACTGTTTACTAAACAGACTACCCTGAGTGGCAGCCCAAAGGCGGAGGCTGGGGCTTCTGTTAATCATTAGGCATTTAACAAACAGTGGGGGCCCTTGCTAGTTTTGTTGTCATTGTTTTCAGAAGCAGCGTTCTGTACCCTGCTGTCAGCCACACAACGAGAGAGGGACTCAGTGGTGTGTTGACTGTGAGGTTTTCCAGCAGGTTTGGGTTGCCACGCCCCAGCATTGGTAGTCATGTCAGGAGATGTGACATGTGTACTTTTGTTGTTGACTTATCTTTGCCAACACAACTAACGTGTTGTCTAATGTTGGCTGAGAAACTGGGCTCTAGGGTGGAGTAAAGGTTTAATTTTGTTGACAATGTAATGCTTGGAGAGATATGTGTTTTGGTGAGGACGCTCCCTTGAGACTTTTGCCCTTTAACTAATCCTTTGCATAAACACTGCCTTGAAAACTGTTTATGAAGTATCTGCAAAGGCATATGAAACTGTTGGTAAGCAGTCCTTGTGAAATAACATTTATTCATGGTCAGATTCCTGAGTCTGTGTTTTGTTTGTTTGGGTTTTTTTTTAACTAGTGCAAATCTTTGTGAAATTGCAAATACAGCGTGAACCCTTCTGCCTAACTCTTATGTTAGCAGGTGATAGCAGAGGTTCAACCAGAAAGAACAAACGTGCAATATTGCCTGTGTACAAGTTAGAACTGTATACTTTTAAGAAAATTAAAGATGAGCTATATGGCTGGGAAATAGGGGATAGTTATAGTAGTATGTAATGAGTTTTGTTAATAAATTTATATTAATTTAAGAGGGATAGAAAGCTATTGGATCAGATTTGCTTTTTATTTTATTTGTTTTATTTTATTTAACTTTGGTTACAATATGAAAAATGGGTAAGGGAAGGGAGAACATGAGGACACAAGTTAGAGGGTATTATTTCCTATTTCAAGTGAGAAATGATGGAAGTCTGGATAAAACTAATGGCAGAAATGATGAGAATAAGCAGATATATTTAAAAAGGTGTTTGGGGTATAAAAGAAAAGAGATCTGGTGATGAATTAAATACTATAGGATGGCACGGGATGGGTTCTGGTCAAGAATGACCCCAAGATTTTTGGCTTTGGAGACTGAATTGATAACTGTCCCACTTACTAAGACTGAGAAACAGAACTGGGATAGACCCGTGAACTTGGATTTGGATACATGGCGTTAACCTTTTCAGCATCTATAATGGAGGTGTCTAGTAGATTCTTTGCACATATAGACCTGGGGAAGCATGAAGAGATCTAGTCTGGATTGCTACCTGCTTCTAGGTGGTAATTAAAGCTAGGCCATAATAAGGTTCTCCAAGGAGAGAGAGTGTAGAATGAGAAGAGGAGAGGGACCAAGTGGTACCTTTAGACATTTATATATTTAATGACTCATGAGAGGGAAATGAGCATGCAAATGAGTGAGGAAAAAGGCAGGGAGGTAGGAGGACAACCAGAAAGATGGACTGGGAGAGAGAGAGGAGATTAATTATAAACTGGCCCAAGGGATCTTATTGTAGGGATGAAAATGTTCCAAAACTGATTTATGGTTCTGGTTATACCACTTGGTAAAATTACTAAAAAGCATTGAATTGGACACTTGAAATAAGTGAATTTCATGATATATAAAATATACCTCAATAACCCTAGAGAGTATGGAATGAAAGAACAGAAAGGATGAGACTCTCTCAAGAAGGAAGGAATGGTCACATGTAGTGAATGTTGATAAGTTCAGTAAGAGAAGGAATGATGGTTACCAACAAATTGAGAACTTTAAACAGATATCTATACTAATAAAAGGGTAATATGCTAATTAGACTGGGTCGACTGGACATCTTCCAGATGTCTGACTTCCTTCTGGACAAAGCCATGGTGGCAGGGGCTGAGGCAGAGGCGGTTAGGGGTGCAGGGGAGCAGTTAGGGGGCAACCAGGCCAGCAGGGGGGGCAGTTAGGGGGCAATCAGGCTGGCAAGCAGAGGCAGTTAGGGGCGATCAGGCAGGCAGGTAGAGTGGTTGGGGAGATCAGGCAGGCAGGCAGGCAAGTGGTTAGGAGCCAGCAGTCCTGGATTGTGAGCGGGATGTCCCAGACTGGAGAGGGTGCAGGTCGGGCTGAGGGACGTGCCCCCCCCCCCACTCCCCGTGCACAAATTTCATGCACTGGGCCTCTAGTGTAATATAAAAGCAATGGTCCAAATATTGGATAATGTAATACTTTAAAAATGCAGACCTATATTTTAAAATGATATCTTTATAAATTGTGAGAAGATGCACAAGACTTGATCCCTCCTTGTTCTCAAATAAAGAGCCTAAATTGAAGTTTTGTGATGCCCTCTGCAAGCCATGGCTGTTAGGAAATAGATTCTACCAAGGCAATTCTACTACAACTGGGAGCCCTGTTTATGTGTAAGAATTAGCCCCCATATGTGATCAAAGATTATATTTACTCCAGAAGTCTGAGACATTCAGAGAATATTGTAAAAATCCTCATTTTTTTTTAAATTAAATCTTTATTGTTCAGATTATTACATTTGTTCCTCTTTTTCCCCCCCATAACTCCCCTCCTCCCAGTTCCCACCCCACCGCCCTCACTCCCCACCCACTGTCCTCATCCATAGGTGCACGATTTTTGTCCAGTCTCTTCCCGCATCTCCCACACCCCTTTCCCCCCCACGAATAGTCAGTCCATTCCCTTTCTATGTCCCTGATTCTATTATAATCACCAGTTCATTCTGTTCATCAGATTATTTAGTCACTTGATTCTTAGATTCACTTGTTGATAGATGCATGTTTGTTGTTCATAATTTGTATCTTTACCTTTTTCTTCCTCTTCCTCTTCTTAAAGGATACCTTTCAGCATTTCATATAATCCTGGTTTGGTGGTGATGAACTCCTTTAGCTTTTCCTTATCTGTGAAGCTCTTTATCTGACCTTCAATTCTGAATGATAGCTTTGCTGGATAAAGTAATCTTGGTTGTAGGTTCTTGGTATTCATCACTTTGAATATTTCTTGCCACTCCCTTCTGGCCTGCAAAGTTTCTGTTGAGAAATCAGCTGACAGTCGTATGGGTATTCCCTTGTAGGTAACTGAGTTTCTTTCTCTTGCTGTTTTTAAGATTCTCTCTTTATCTTTTGCTCTTGGCATTTTAATTATGATGTGTCTTGGTGTGGTCCTCTTTGGATTCCTTTTGTTTGGGGTTCTCCGCGCTTCTTGGACCTGTAAGTCCAATTCTTTCACCAGGTGGGGGAAGTTTTCTGTCATTATTTCTTCAAATAGGTTTTCAATATCTTGCTCTCTCTCATCTTCTGGCACCCCTATAATTCTGATGTTGGTACGCTTGAAGCTGTCCCAGAGGCTCCTTACACTATCCTCGCATTTTGGATTCTTTTTTCATTTTGCTTTTCCGGTTGGGTGTTTTTTGCTTCCTCGCATTTCAAATCATTGACTTGATTCTTGCGCTCCTCTGGTCTGCTGTCGGGAGTCTGTATAATATTCGTTATTTTAGTCCATGTGTGCTTAATTTCTAGTTGGTTCCCCAATATAACATCGAGGGTCTCATTAGTTTTCTTGTAGATTTCATTAAGTTTATCGGCAGCTTCTAAACAGTTCTTGAGAGACCTTAAAAGTGTGGTTCTGAACTCTATATCTTCCATTGACAATTTTGTCCTGTTTCTTTGTCTCCACATTTTGTTATGCTTCCTTGGTGCACCCCCTAGTTGTCTTTGTTCGCAGTCTTATAATTAAACCTTGATTGTTGTAGCTAATACCAGGGAGGGTTTGACCTCCAGGCCAGGTGGCTATGAGAATCAGCTGTGTCAGCAGTGAGAGAACTTCTGTCCTCTAGGGAGGTGCTAATCTAGCCTTTGCCTGAGGCTATCCAGCAAATGCCTCTATGCAGGGCTTGGGCGGGGCGGGTCGCACAGGACCAACAGGGTGGGCCGGAGAGAGCAGTTATGGCGGCTCTCAGTCCTGTCCCCAGGGGCTCTGCCTCTCTGAGTCCCAGCACCCGCTGCAAAGCTCGGAAAGAAAGCTGCACTAGCTCTGACCAAAGCCAGACAGTCCCGCTTCTCCCGTTTGAGTCTGGGTCCCCAAAGACTCGCCCGTATCTGGAGCTCAGAGTCTGCGACTCCCTCCCGATTGAAAACGCCAACCGCGCCCTCCGCCGCCAGCCCGCTCCGCGCACTCCGCACCTCAGAATTTGACTTCAGCACTGCGCCTCCTCTGAGTGTCCGTATGCGTTTCTCTTTCCTCCTAGTTGTAGGACTTCCACTCAGCCAGCGTTCCTGTGGTTCTGGGTGATGGTCCTTCCGTCTTTTAGTTTCACTTTTGAAGTAGTTGTTCAAGGCAGCAAACTCTGGCCTTAACCTATGCCGCCATCTTGGTTCTTCCAAAAATCCTCATTTTTAAAGGATCTAATAGTTATAAAGGGGTTATGTGCCAAATACTAATCACTTTCATAAAAATATATATGATCAGTACCTTGTCCAGACTATGGCACAGAATAGGTGTTCAATAAGCATTTGTTGATGACCCAAACTCAGAAGTTAGAAAAGTGAGAGTGCTCATTAATCATGTTTTAGATCTACATGTGGCTAATTTACAAGCTTTGTTCATTTAGAGTTTACTAATTCTTCACTAATTCTTATTCATTTTTCATTCTACTCAAATCAGTTTCAACTAGTCAGCCAAAAATATGCGTATAAAAAAATCATTCTTTTTTTTTTTTACCTTAGTTATCTTTTGGAATTTATATTTTACTATAAATATTGTCTTTTTTACTTATTATCTTTTATTTGAACCATTAGTTTGACCATGATATTTCTTCCTCTTTTTTTTATTTCCTATCCTAATCAATAGATGCCTCTGACTTCTAGAGTAAGCTGCACTCACGGGTTTTTTTCAGTTGTGATTCTTAATTTAGGTAGCTGTAGAAGGCTAGTGATAGGATTTTAAACCAAAATTTTTAATGAAACATTTTAACTAAATTTAAATAACTTTTCCAAGTTGGTTTTAAGAAAATGCTTAACTCAGATCATATGATGTTTAGTAAATTTCCTGAGCTCATTTTATACTTTCAATTGCAACCTAATGTTATTCTCTGAAAACAGGAAATCAGTGAGCAGAACTACTTGATGGAGATATCTCTGAAGGAGGAAGTCAGTGAGGACAGATGTGACCTAGAAATGACCCGTTTGGGACAAAGTCTTAGATAAGCATCACTGCGTGTGGAGTGATTGTGATGTCCTGACAGATCCAAAACTTTAATATGTCTTCCCTACTGATACTTCTATTTCTCCTAGCTGGAATTCATAATGTTAGAGTAGTTGTTCTGGGTTAGAACATACTGGAGAGGTATTTTGGACTTTGCAACAGTCATACAAAATTAGGACATTTGCTCTTCAGCCTCTTGACCACAGCTCTCCAATCAGTAGCACTGGAGATATTTGGTGGCTCTCTCATGCGCTATTATGCTTCTGCTCCCAAAAGCCAAGTTGTATGCTCACTAAGAGTTCATTGTCTCTGTACTTGTCATTACCATTATGGAATTATTTTGTATATAAATATTATACAGTGTGACGTGATGTCAGAGAGAAAAGAATATTTCTATGAAAACTTCGGAATTGAATGCTTTGGAAAGGCTCACTAAAATGAGTTGCCCCCAAATGCTGTTGGATTATGTATGAATGAGGCATCTATAAAGACTAGGTGGGAGGATATTATAAAAATATAGTCTGTGTTTAAGGTTGCCTTATAAATAATTTTAAGTTTTCACTTCACGTAAAAAATCAAAACTGGAAATAATGTACGGTACAATGCAATATGGATTTATTTATATAATCCAGTGTGGAACGTTAATCAGATTCAGCATGGAACATTAATCAGAAGACTGCACTTTCAAGAAAAGGTCTGGGGCTAAAATCAAAAGGTTGGTCCAAGAATACCCACTTATAAGTTTTAAATTCAAATAAAATGTTTAAGGCATGTAAAGATAATTTTCTATAATTCTTCACTTTCACCAAGAATTTTGATGAACCAATTCCCATAGGGTAAGAGGACTTTGACTGTTATTGCAATTTTCCCAAAGCACCCTCTGCTATTTCCTGTCTAAAATACCTTCTCTCACCCCTCCATATACTTATTTCCCCATAGTTCTCCCCCCCCCCCCCCCCGTTCTCTCTCCTCCCTCTCTCTGTTACTTAACGCTTAATCTTCCTTTAAGTTCTACGGCTCCAGCTCAAATGCTTACTTCTATGAGAAGTCTTTTCTGTCCTTTTCTTTTTCTTCATTTCAAACTTTATTTCATTTTCATCTATAAGTACTGCTGTTTGTTTGAATTGCTCACATAGATCCATTCCATCCAAAAAGGAAATGTAAAATGTTTCTAGCAGAGCAAGCACAGCTGGCACGACCAATCAAAGGTCTTCCACTGGAGTCTGTGTTAAATTGAAATGTGATTATAATAGGATCAGGGGCATAGAAAGGGAATGGACTAACTATTCTGGAGGGGAAAGGGGTGTGGGGGGTACGGGAAGTGACTGGACAAAAATCGTACACCTATTGATGCGGACAGTTGGGGGGAGGGTAAGGGCAGAGGGTGGGGTGGGAACTGGGCAGAGGGGAGCTATGGGGGGAAAAAGAGGAACAACTGTAATAATCTGAACAATAAAGATTTAATTAAAAAAAAAATCTAAATGTGATAAAATTACAAACTGGATGTTTCCATTCTTTGGACAACAGGAGATTTTCAAAATCACTTTAAGTTTTGAAATCCATCAAATTTTTTTAGATTATTCTGTCTTGTGTGCTATGTCTATGCTGAGTACATCACTTTAGGACTGTACTTAAAGCACAGTTTGTATTGTATTCTAATAATCTATTAACACACTTCATTATCTTTGGGTCCCTTTGGGATCAGTGTCCATTGATTGCCCTTATTCTTGAAAATGGATCCCATTTCCCTGTTCTTCGTATGTTGAGTAATTTTATTGGATCATGTCCTGGACATTGTGAATGTAAAGTTGTGATGACTCTGGATTATGTTATATTTCTCTAAAGAGTGTTTACTTTACTTGCTTTAGCATGTAATTTACTTAGCTGGATCCAAAATGCAAATTCTGTCTTTTGGGCAACAAATCAAATCTTAGTTCAGTTTGTTCATCCTCAGCTGGTCTGCCTGCAATCCTCTGACACGTGTATTGTTCAAGTGGCACAGAATTTGAGTTCCTTCTCTCTCTGATTCTTTTCTTTCTGTGATCCCTCTCTCACTCACCAATATATTTTCTATAGGATTTTAGCCACTCCACCCCTCATGGCACCCCAAGTCTAAAAGCTATAAAAAGAGGAAACTTGCCCAGTATTGTTACCTTTTTTCCACTGCCAATTCCTTTCCAGAAACTTCCTGCTCTTGTTCACTCTCCAATTCCTTCAAGTAGTTGTTTTTGTATTTTATCTAGAGTTTAGAGTTATCTGTGAGAGATTTGGTCTGCTAGGAGCTTACACATCCTACCAGCAGCAGAAGCACCTCATTAACTTTGCGTTTATGCACAGAATTTGAGTTCCTTCTCTCTCTGATTCTTTTCTTTCTGTGGCCCCCTTCTCACTCACCAGTATACTCTTGGAAAACACTCTTTAGGTTTCTGGGTAAGTCATTTTTGGATAGGTCATTGTGTAGGTCCTCAGAAACATTTCATGTTGGACAGAATTAAACGGAAGGGCATTGTTAGAACAAATATATTAAAGGGAACGAAAGAGGAAAGTTTGTTCTCCTTAGTTCATATTAATTTTAAAAAAATAATTGTTAGATTTTAGAAGGCATAGAGATTTTAATCAAGGGGAGCTGAAGACTAGAAACAGCAAGTTCCTATGATGGCCAGAGTTAGCATGAGGCAGGCAGCCACGAAAGCAGCTCAGGGCAGTGGCATCCATACTGTCAAGAAGCATCTGGGAGTTTTAACCTGTCCAACCCTGGACACAATTTCACCAACAAAGAGCGTTTCCCTAGTCCTTGCCATGATTGAGCCCTACAGTGAATATCTGCCTCATGAGAAATCCCCTTGAAAAATCTGTTGAAGTTAGTTCAGAGAATAACAGTCACATTTGGATAAAAGAGGATAAACAGAGCAGCACAATAAATAGCAATTACCCACCAGGGAGGTGTCTGCAGGGGTGTGAGGGGCTGGTGCTGGGCCTTTTCTCATTTACTGTGGTTATTAATGACCTGAAAGTGGTGTAAACAGCCTGCTAATGAAGTGGCAGCCAGGCCTGCAGTGGGCGTCACTGTGCAGGAGAGAGGAGAAAACAAACCAAGCTAATATAACAAGGTTAGGACACCAGGAGGAAAAACCAAAGGCATGGGATTCAGCGGGAAAGGAGTACTGTAACTGTCAGAGAAGAATGATCAGAAGTGTAGCTTTCCGATGGCAGGAAGTAGAGAAAACATGAAAAGAAACAAATGCCTGGAAAGAATCTGAAAATACGAGGATGAATGAAAGAAGGCAATTACTAGTAGCTGGTGACTGGTGTAGGATGATATTCCATAACAGTGACTGCCCCCCTCTTCTGACTTGTGCAGGCTACAAATGTCATTGAGATGTGAAAGGACGTGGGAGTCCCCAAGACAGATCCCAGGAATAAGGGAAGGTTGTGCTCCCTGTTATGCCTTCCTGGTGCCCACCAGTCTTTGGCGCCGATGGTTTCTCAATTTGAGACTGATCCAGACCTAGCTTGGCACAGCTCCTTTATAGTCCTGGTCCACAGGAGGGCTGTCACAGGCAGGTGGACAAAGGACCCCAATGCACATCAGGATCCCTGACTATTCTATGGGAAGAATTGCCTTATCCATAGTCATATATGGATTAGATTCTCTTAACAGCTCACAGGGCTATCAAGATGACTGTGTTATTGTCTTCTGACTTCCAGAGGCATTCTTCTTCCTCACCCGCTTCAGGACTTAAAACAAGTCACCTTCTCAGGAAGCCTGCACTGGCCACCCTGTGGGAAAATCCACACTCTCCACCCATCCACAGGTCACATTCCCTTTCAGGCTCTCTTTTCTTCCTGAGCACTTATTGTCCCTAACATACACCTTCTATTTTATCTTTTTCATAGCGTTGTCCCTCCTGTAGAATGTAGGCTGCGTGAGGGCTGGCATTTTCGTCTGTTGTGTTCACTGTTGGTTCCCCGGCAACAACAATAACACTAGCTAATATTTATTGAGGACCTGCTATGTGCCAAACTCTGTCCATGGATTATCTCCTTTAAAACCCCACCAAGTAGCTATTGTTAGTATGTTCATTTTAGATGAGAAACTGAGCTTAGAGAAGTTACCTGTCCTAACAGTAAGTGATGGAAGCAGGTGGGAAGAGGTGTTTGGCGTCCCCGAGCCTGGGGGAGGGTGGAGTGTGTCTTGGACCCCCTTTGTGCCTCTACATGCAGCTGCTCTCTTCCTGTGACTCAGCTGTACTCACAGAGGAATCAAATGAGGCTGTCAGCCAGCTCCGGTGGGCAGAGCCCTGGGCAGAAGATAGCATGCAGGGCCTGTAATGCTTCTGCCCTGCCATTTCAGCTGGCATTTCACTTTGTCACATGACAGCATAGACCTTTAAAGAGGAAGACAGGAGGCAGCCTGCCCTCCACTTGGAATACTTGTAGGGAGGTTCCCTTGGCCTCACTCTGTCACTTTCTCAGAAGACTCGCCTCTTGACCTACCTCAGCTTTTGCAAATGTTCCCAGAATTGAGTAGGAAGATCCCAGGCTATCAGTGCTTTTCCTCTCACCATGATTAAGGGATTGACTCCTGCCCCCACCGGAGTAGGGTGTGCATCATACTGATGTGAAGGCCCAGGCAAAGCGTGAAGATAGCAGGAAGGTGCTTTCTCACAGGTCCCTCATCATGCACCCATTCCTCACAATATCTACCTTCTCAGCATTCATTTCAAGGGGTTTCCCATGTTTTCTGTGGATTCTTAGATCTAGAGATCCTATTGTGGATCCTCACAGAGTCAGATCAAGAGCAAGGGAGATATCATGTTTATTGAGCACTTATAAAATGCCAGACACATGCTGAGGAGTTTACAGAAATGGCATCATTAGTCAACATTACATAGAAGGGAGAACTGAGACTCAGGTGAATTTGCCCAAAAGGTAAAGGTACTGAAAATACAAGTTTAGTTTTAAAGTTCTATGTACCACTCACTTAGGTTGCATCCATCCTCTGGAAACTGTGTCCTATCGTGTCCCTAACGGCTGCTCCTTCATTCCTCAGAAGCAAATACTTACTATCTACTATGTGTTGGTTATTGTGCTCAGTGCTGGGAACAGAAAAAAATGCTTGTCCTCATACAGCCTATATTCTACAGAGAGGGATAAACAATGAACAAGACAAAATACAGAGTCCTGATAAGTGCTCACAGGTTGGGCGGAGTGTAGAATAGAGCCAATGAAGGACATATGGCATGTTGGCTGGTAGAGATGTGGAGTTTTCCATAGGGTGACCAGCATAGGCTTCCTGGGAAGGTGATTAAAGACCTGAAGGAGATGAGGAAGGGGAATGGTGCTGGGAGTGAGAAGAACTGGGTTACAGGCAAGTCACTGTGTTGCTTTGTATCTTCTTCTGTAAATGAGCATGTAGGACAGGATTCATTTCTTCAATGGTTCCTTCTGTTTATCATCTATTGACTGTGAGTCAAGACCAGCTCTAAACATAGGTATTGTGAAGGTGAACGTGACAGATGAAGCCCCTGTCCTCGTGGGACCTCATATTATTGTGGGGAAGATAGATAATAAGTAAGTAAATAAGTAAACAAAGTAATCTTCATAGACCTAAGAGCTATATAATGAATTGAGATTTCACTATACTGACTTTTGCTTCTTGTATGGGTGGACAGTAATTCTTTGAGTAGAATAGTCAGGGATCCTAATGTTCTGTATTCCTCATCCTACTCCCCATCTGCCTGTGACATCTTCTACAGGCAGGTTCTGTCCTGTCAGGCCATGTGGTCCTTACAGCAAGGGAAAACACTCAGCAGGGAACAAGTCCCAACCACCCCATGCAGGAGATGAGACCCAGTCTTGTGGCTTCTCTCCAAAAGCATTGTATTGGGAGTGAGAACTGGAGAACTCGGCCAATGGACAGTCAGCAGGTGCACGATGTATTTTGGAACTCTTGAAAACATTCTCCTCCCAGAAAAGCAAGCTGAAGCTTGCAGCAAACATTAGGCTTACACTTCCCACCTCTCCTATCTTTGCAAACAAGTTATTAGAAGTTTTACATTTCCCCTTAGGGGAATCAGTGTTTAATCCACCTTAGTGCCTTTCTGGCACCAAGCCATCTTCTTACTGCTCACAGCTCCTCAGCTACAGAAGAAGGAGGAAAGGAAGGAGGGAAAGCAGGGAGGGAAGGAAGAAGGAAAAAGAAGGGAGGGAGGAAAGAAGGAAGGAAAAGTATTAAAATCTGACTTCAGAGTCTTGCTACAAAGCAGACTAAACCTTACTTTAATGACCACACATGATGGGTAGGTTCTTTGGGATCACAGGACCCCAAAGGCTTCCAGCACATTTTCTGGGACTTTTGCTTCTTATAGAGATTCAAGGGGAAAAGTGCTTGGTTTCGTTAGCAGGTTAGGGAAGGGGTCTAAACTTCACCATAATCATCTGCACATTTCTTCACTTCCTCTAGGGTTCATGGAAATCCAGTTTCGAGGCATTCAAGGCCTTTCAGGTCAGAGGTGGAGAAACTATTTCTTAGCCTAGAAAATAGTGGCAGGTCATACAGATTGTATGTTACTCTCAATACCCGGCTCCCTCATTTTAATTTTGAAATTCAATTTCTCAATATTAACAATAGTAGCTCACACTAGTTGAGTCACAGGTCTGTGCCCTTACAAGTATCACCCCTTTTAATGTGAGCAACCTTGATCCTTGCTGGGACTCACTGCTGTAGCATCGCCTTTGATTGGATGGGTTGACTTGCCTAATTCTAGAATTCAGTATCAAGACGCCTGTACATGTAAGCCACATTCTCCAATATCAGCTTTCTCAGTGTATACAGTTCATATTTTGTTTTTTAGGCTGCCATACTGTTTTGTCTTATATCTCAGTTGGTTCAAAACTAACTTGGTCTGGGAAGAGAAATCCTGGTTGCTGGGGTCTCCATACCCCAAAGGAGCTTATTTTGCGTGGTTGTTTTCTGCACCCCACACACAGCCCTGTAGGTTTGTCACATTCTTTTCTCTATTACAGAAGACACTGTGTATACCCTCACGCCTCCCTGGGCAGGCATTGGCCTCCCATGTACAATGGAAAGTGAGGCACACCAGCAGTCAGAATTCACCACGGGATAGGAGTTCAGACCCTGTATTTAAGAAGAAGCAGAGCTCAGAACCCACCAAGTTCACAGTTCCATCAGGCAGAAACGGCATGGGAGCCTCTCATTCCTGCTATAGTGGATGGTTCTGGGTGGGTGCCTGGACCCAAGAGTAGCCAGGCTATAGGCATACATGGAGCCTGCCACAAGGACTTTGCAACAGGGGCAAATATCAATATTAAATATACAGGTGCCTGGCACCTACTATATGTTCAATAAAAAAAAATAATTAATACCATCCCTCTTCTTTACCTACAAATAACTCTATGATGGCAAAGTTGTCAAATCCAAAAGCTTTTTCCCCACCTTGGGCAGCTATTGTTGTTATTATTTTTAAAATTTCTCCTAGACACGTGGGGAAGGATGCTTTTTTTCTCAGGAGGCGGGAGCGCCACGTGTAATGTTCCTGTTCCCTCTCGCTGCCTGCTCACTTACCCCTTACTGTTTGTTCACTCGATTAATATGTGTTGAACCCCTTATATGCACCAGGTAATTTTCCTAAGCACTGGGAATACTGCAGTGAAAAAATAGGATAGATACCGACCCTCATGGAGCCTATAATCCAGTGAATGATACCACATTTCCTGAGTGTGCTGCTCCTGTTCAGTATTTTGAGAACATTCTACTGTCCTTCTGAATTTGGACCTGGGCACCATCCCCTTGTCACAACTTCACATCTGCCAGGACTAGGTCAGGCTTCGGAAAAGAGAAGACATGAATTTCCCCAATTAGTCAGGGGGGAAGGTGAATCTGGGTTTGGGCCCAGCACTTTCTCTCTTGTGTGGGTGCACACACACTTCCCAGATCTTCCATGCTGTCACCTTTAGGGGGCTGCATCTGAGATCATGCAGGCCTGTCAGTGACTGGGGAGGCTGGTTTGCCTAATTCTGGAGTCTAGTCTCAAAAACCCCAACTACTTTCATAAATAAGCCACATTCTTCAATACCAGCTTCATCTGGAAAAAGAAAAAAAGGTGATTTCATTCCCCGGCTGCCTTATTCTTTTGTCTGAGTTCTCCACCAGGTCAGAACTTGATCCTGGAAGAACAGTGCTGTTTACAGGGCTTCCTCAAGTCCCAAGTGACGCTTACTTTGCACACCTACATTCCGTGCACCCAGCAGACGATGCTTAATGCAGGGCTGATGTGTAACTTCATCTCCAACATCGACCATTAGAAAACAAGTGGCAAGAAAACGTCTCTCTCCTAGAGGAGCGCGCTAAGTGATTTAATCTACTGAGCCAGGCATAAAGAGTGGGCAAATCAAAGGCACGCTTAACAACTCGAGTGGGTGTTTTCTGTTGCCTATTACGGTGAACGATAAACATTACTCAACAGTTAATGGAGGACACTAAATTGTAATTATACATTAATTATAACGTGCATGTATAAATGCATGTTTGTTTTATGTGCACACACAGCTGACAGTCATTCTTAGTTCAAGTTCTATAACACCCAAGGAGTCTTGGCTTACCTCACCAGGGCATGACCCATGCTTACATTTCCATGATTCAACTGATGTCAGTTCACTTCCATTTTAAACAGGCAAGATAGTCTCCATGGCACATAGGTGGTGGGATGGGGGAGATGGACTAGAAAAATGGAGATTGTGTCCAATAACCAAAGGGAAATACTTTCTAAATTTCAAAATCAGAGGTTTGACTCCTTGATCTGATCTTCACGATCTCCTCCATACATATGTCTACAAATCACTAAGCTTCATAGGCTGTCTTTGGTCAAACCACACAAGACAAGTTTTTCTTACAAAACAACCGCTTTCATCAGCATAGGATTATACTTTACAGGTAGCAACACCGAGCACTGGACAGCTACCCTTATGGTTCTTAAGCCCTTTACAATCATGGATATAGTTTTGTATCTGTGTTACTCAACAGTGGGTTATTTTTAAACACTGGCTTAAGAGCATATAAAATACTCCTTCATTTAATTCAAAGAATTACATCCAGTCACTGGGTACAAGCTGAATTATAGTTTGCCGGACTTCAGTTTGTGCCCTACAAGCCTTACCTTAAACTTTCCCCCCACCCTCCTGGATGCCCTCCTCAGGCTCACCTTTTTCCTCTGCCCTCCTTTAGCCCCCCTTCTGCAACTGAGGTACCCAGGCAGACCTGCTGGTCCAACTCTGGAACCCTCTATACAATCAAACATTTTTTAGAAAATAATAATTTCCTGCAAGCTAATGGAGATGGTGGTTACACACAAGATAGAGCCATTTGTTTAACACCTGTTTGACTCCCTGAGGTACTATAGAACCTATGTTAGCAAGGCTGATCAAGGCACTCTCCCGATCCTGAAGGTGCTTAGAAATGAGATAAGGATTCGTAGTATCTGGGAGAACTTGCTATCATTTCTTCCTCCTGTGCCCATGGAAGACTTTGTTCTCCTTTGAACTTAGACTCAACATGGCAGTTTATTTCAGCCCAGTGCTCTAAGCAGCTTCAATCAATGAATTGGATCCAACATGTGAGATGAAATATATTTGCCATGCCCAAAGTCAGGCTTGGGAGAGAAGATGGGAATGGGGTGGGGAGGAAGAATAGATGATCCCAGATAGACTCTTTTTGGCAAAATCTGGTTAAATTGGGCTTCTTGATTAATGGAACTTGACATTATTATAGCCCATTCTCATTTTTAAGGGATTTCATGCAGTATCTCATGTAATCCTCATAACCATCCAATGGGGACTACCATTATCCCAAGTTTAAAGAAGAGAAAACCTATGCAGAGCCTGGTTATATCACTTACCCAAAGTCTCACAGCCAGAGTGATGAAGTATGTGGATTCAAAGTCAGGCTAATTAAGAGCAGCAAAGTGGAGTGTGAGCTACTGGGACAGTTCAAGCTTCTCCATATATTTACTTTTTATCCAGAAACAAAAGATATATCATGTGTATAGTTACCCAGCACCCTCAGTCTGAATGTCAAGAGGTAACTTGTCTTGTCACACACAGCATGTGAGACACTCTATAGGTAGAGAGCAGTTTTCCAAAGCAGAGGGTTGACCTCGCTCCCTCATCCTTCCATCTGCAGAGTGAGAGCTGCTGCTGATCACACGTGCCTCATTGCTAGGGTATCTCAGACAGTAGAACCACCAGTACTTTCTATTGAGATAGAGAGTGTTCATGAAAATATTTTTAATCACCCAGTTTCTCACTGGTTGCTTCTGGAAAGTTTTGGACAGATTTGTTAAACTTAAAGGTGAGTTCCACATTTGTCTTTTGCAAGAAAGAAGTGTTTTGAATCTGCAGGCTTTTGCTAAGAGAACAAATATTACCAAGCCGATATTTTTTAAAAAATAAAACAAGCACTTCATCTGTTCCCTCAAGGTAAAGGTGACATTTTAACATGAAAGCCTTTCTACAAAACTTCTATGTGAAAGAGCATTTTGGAAATGGTTTGATTTTTTCATCTGTTGGTACAAACAGTATAAATGTGCCACATGTCATTACTCTTTAAAATGTTGAAAATATAATGTTCTAATCTGTTTAAAGATCTCCCAAAGAGTTTCACTGGGTTTTGAACCCATTTGCTAAAAATACTAACAGTGTAAGAGCAGTGCAAGATTACTTTGTAAGACCTGGTAGACATCAAGGAAGATACAAATTTTCTAACCAATTTTTTTTTTAATTTGCATAATTTATAAATGAGACTGAAAAACAAACTATCACGAGTTATTAATTCCAGCCAGGGTTGCATTTCTTTCACCTGATGTCAATCAGTGAGGGAACTTCCCCAGTTTTGAGAATCTTGATAAACAAGATTTGAACTCTTTTGCCTTAGCTTAGATTCAGCTAGAAGCGGCGCATCAAATTGTTTTTATTTAATCCATCATGATAAAACAATTTGATGAAAGCAAAAACATGTGCACTGTTAGAAAATAAAATTGAAATAAGTTTAAGAAATATTTATTTTAGCTTTTATCTCATTTTCAAATTTTGTTTGAAAATGTTGAAAATTTTGTTTGCTGTTTGTTGTTATTTTTGCTATAGAGAATACACTGGCAGAGTAGTTTGCTTATGTAATGCACATTTTAGAGCATGATTAAAATTTATTTCATTAAAGATACATAGCCAAGAAAACAACAAAAAAAGAAAAACACAATTTTTGGAGCTGCTGCAATAGTCCCTGCAGCCCCACGGAGAGCTGCAGTCAGTAGAAAGGAAGGCACTGAAGAGCATTGACCAACCCACAGGCCTCATATCTTTCCCTGTATTAAGGCTCATTCCATCTTATAAATGGAATCTAACTGTGATTAGCCACCAGGTTAGAAGCCATAACCATAGGTGGCTCCAATGGCCAGAAACCCTAAAGTTAGGCCACAGACTGACTGCTCAGCTCCTTCTCAATGGGTGAGGGGAGCCCTGTTTCCTGATAGACTCTCACAATGGCTCCCAGAGCTGGCTGGGGAGGCCCTGATCCTCCTCCATCCAGCCCAGCTCAGCACAGTCCCTGGCCATGTTTCCACCTGCCCCTTAGGCAGCCCTGTCCTCTCTTCTGTCAGCACAGATAATCCAGGTGTCAACAAAGGGATCATGACTAGATCTTGTAATCCTCCAACAGCTTAATGAGGGGAAGATTATCTGGAAGCTCAAGGATTGCATGAAGCTGTTTGAACATGAACAGCTACAGACACGCCATCTAGCATCGCCTTTTTTCCCTCCTCTTGCCCCTTTCTCTGTGGAGTTTGGGCACCTCGCTCTCTGAGGAGTCAGTCCCCTCCAGCTGGGAGGCCTGTTTTCAGGCCTGACCACAGCAGGAGCTTACCTCTGCAGGCAAGTGGCAAAACTAGCTTTTTACCCAGAAGGCTTCCTTTAATCCATCCCCTCCCACATCTGCTTAAAGGGTTTTCCAGTGTCTCCTTGCAGTTAATGAAGGAGGGCCAGAGCACTCAGATTCCTCAGAGGCACTGGTTAACCCTCCTAAGGGTAAACACCTAGTCCATTACAGCAGTTGTTTCCCTCTGGTTCCAGGACTCTCCCTCAGGTTACAGGTAGCCTTTCTCAAGGCCCCACATCATTTTCCTTCCCATTTCTTTCTTCAAACTCAGGACCTGAGGCTAAAATGAAATTGTTCTTGGTGATGGTGGCAGGAGATATAAAGGCATGAAGTGCTTTTTCTTTTTCTCTTTTAAAAACAAGTCCTAGAGAATAAGCAAACCAAATCTGAGGTGGTAGAAGCCAGAAGAGTAGTTACTTAGGGGGTGGAGTGGGAGTGTAGGGGTACTGTCTACAGGGAGGGGGGACCTAGGAAATGGAGATGTTCTATAACGATCTGGTCCATAGTAATGTTAGCGGTGAAAAAACCTCACTGGGTATTAAGCTTGCTTCAGCATCCTCAGTTCTTGAGTTCTGGCTAAGAAAAGAATTCAGAACCAAGACTCGAATTATGAAAATTTATTTAGAAAGTCACAGAGGTAGAAGAGGTGGGCTGTAGCAGAAACGGGCTCAGGAAGGAAACAAGTTACAGAGGCAAAAGAAAGGCCCTTGGAGCTTAGGCGAGAGGAAGGGGCGAGGGAAGGGGGAGGAGGAGGAGGAGGAGGAGGAGGAGGAGGAGGAGGAGGAGGAGGAGGAGGAGGAGGAAGATTATTTCTAGAGTTCTAGAGCTAGGATTTAATCAGTCATAAGAACCCTCGGTTTCATCAGTCCTCTGGCCCCTTGGTTCTTGAACACACTTCAGCAATGTCCGTTCAGATCTCCCAGTGCTCAGAATTCAGTGCACAGAATTGTCAGGGGCCTGCTGTATCCTGGGCATTTCACTGCTTTCAGCACCTCACAGCCTTTTCTATGTCCTGCTCTGCCCTTTGGCAATCTCAAGTCCTTAAGCAAATTACTTCACTTTCTGAGCCTCATTTTCATTTGTGAAATGATGGTTCCTGCAACAAGTAACAATAACAACACTCTTGGGCCCATTTTATGTCAGGCATTTTTCATACCTGGATTCATTTAGTTCTTACAACAACCCTATAAACTCAGAACTATTGTTCTCCCCTGTTCACAGATTCATAAACTGAGACACATGCCTGTATTACGTTGCAGGGTCAGGATTTAATCAGGTTGGCCTACTCCAGAGCCTAAAGCCTTAACTTCTATGCTTCTTCTCTTCCTACAACAGAATGTTGCTGTGAGGCATTTATAATATTAGTGACAGCACTCTGTAAACAATAATGTATGATGAAAACATTAATGCCATTATTACTATTCGCACTACATGCAAGACGAGCTAGAAGTAAGAACGCAGTCCATGCCCTTGAGGAATTGGTAATCTGAAAGATTAGAAAACACACGGCCTCTCAAAATATAAATGAAAAAATGCCCATTGATATTAAGCACGCAACCCAGAAATCTATATAGGGAAACATCTACATACCCAGGGATGCTGGGACCTCTAGAACACCTGGAGCCAGATGGCACTGCTGGGCAAAGACCTGCCAGGAACATTCTGCTGTCTGACTAAGGGCAAGAGAAGTCTTCCAGGTGGGGAACTGGCCTGTTACATTTTGGGGGACCTGGGGTTAGAGTGGAGAGTGTAGGTTGCCTTGGGTAAGAGAGTGCCAGTTGAGTGTGGTGCTTAGTGAGAGGCAACAGAGGGGGAGAGAGGTGTTTGCCAGGGGCCTGTGGGGCCATATTATCTAAGGCCCTAATTGGATTTCAACACTATAATGAACCACTGTGGGTGTCTGACAAGAGACGTGATATGTTTCAAAATACATCAGAGGAAGGCACACCAAAAAGCTGGTGAAGGGAACAGCCCAGGGCAAGCAGTGTGCTGCTAATCATTCAGGGACAAGATGGACATGCTTCTGGAGAGGAAGAGTCTGTAATGGTTTGGGGAACGATTGAAGAAAAGGAATCCCCCCACTGGACCCAGGCCCCTGGAAGGCCGTGGCTGCCAGGCTCACCATGTGCTCCAGTGCCCGGGCTTAGTAAGCACACCATAAATACTTGTTGCCTAACCAGGCTGATTGGGGGACAGAATGAATATAGGATTGAAAAGAAAAAGGAGTCAAGGATTAGATTCACGGGTCACTAATTACTTCTGACGGACCAGGACACCAGAGATACCATTGATGATTATGTGAAATGAGGAGTTGATGTTCAGGAAAGAAATTAATTATCTTGGGTAAATTTGGGAGTGGCAGATATCAGTGGAGAGTCTTGGCTAAAAACAAGACGCGAGGTTCCCAGCATGTGAGAAGTCAGGGCTGGAATGAAAACTTGAGTCTTTGGTGGACAAGTGGGTATCAGGATTCTGATTTGCAAGAATCAACAGGAACATACTTTAGCTGGTGTATATAGAAAGTAATTTACTGAAAGGACAGTTGCTAATTCACAGAGTCCCTGCAGAGTTTAGAGCCCCAGGCAGAGAGGTTATGCATCCAGAATCCCTGACAGTGGCACTCTCAGAACAAGCCAGCAAGGTGACCTTCTGCATCCCTGGCTGAGTGCCATCACTTAGATTCCTAAACCCGTGGGCACAGGGTGCTGAGCATCCCATAGCACTATTGCCCTGGGGACAGGTTGTTACTACCATATCCTCTACCCCAGGAAGAACCCTCTCCTCTCCTTGATTTTTGTCTCAGAGTCTGGGCACTGCATCTAATGGACAGAGCCCACATCATTACTATACCTGAGCAGCAAGAGAAGCTGAGGGAGGAGTATTAGAACTTCTAGAGCAGCGAGGGGCTGTGCTTCCCACGAGGTGACTACAGTGAGGACGGTGGTTCAGATCTGCAGCCCACAACACACATGCTGTTATCAGAGAGGAGAGAGGAGAGTGGGGAATTCAGAGCACGCAGTGCCAGGGCTTCATCCATTAAGCGTGCCTTCATCCACTGAAAGAGAGGTGGGTGCTGATGTGGTAGACCAACTCCCCAATACTTGTAAACTATCTCCTGATAACCCCAATTTATTGCCTGTAATTGAGTCATCTGTTTACATTAAGAGACTGTTCCAGTTTAAAAGGTAAATATCCCTGAAAAGAAACACACTTCACTTTGTTATCACTATTAACTTTCACGCATTAACTTTCATGCATTAACGTTCAGGGCTGAGGGTTAGAAGCTGACCTAGAAATTGGCAGGGGCTTGAGCCAAACAGAAATCCCTTGTAAAGACCTGCAGCCAGTCTGTCCCTGCTGAGAACCTCCCCGCCCCTGCCTAGTTTTTTTCACTCACATGCTCTCAGAAGCCTGTTTAATTTGTCACATGTCCAAGATGGTGAGTGTTTTGATGAGAGATAAATGCTAGAATGGAAAGGAAAGGGGATCCTTTTTTGTATGTTGCTTTTCCTCTGTGCCATGTCATGAGGATGGGGCTAGAATTTCCAATTAACAGATGAGGAAATGGAGGCTCTTGTGAGATGACTTGCCCAAGGGCACACAGCTGTGATGGGGCAGAGACTGGGTGCAAAACCACCTCTATTGGTTTCTGAAGCTCCCCTTATACTGTATCATATCTTCATGGAGGAGAGGGGCCTGGTTGTCACAGAGTAGGGGAAATTTACACCTTCAGTCCAATGGATTAAAGGAATGTAATAGGTTTGGGAGATGTCCCAGGATTGCCTTGGCATAAATATGTTGGGTTTCTCTGTGAGAGGGGGTGCAGAAATGAGGAAGAGAGAAAGCCACAGAAAAACAACCCCCTTTTCTATGACTTCATCTAGCACCCTAGGTGCTTTTTGTCAGGCATCTTTTGGTTGCAAATAACAGAAATCCAATTCACACTAGCCTAGTAGGAAATGGGGATTGTTGGTTCATGGGAATGAAGAACATGCTAGGGATTCTCCCAATATTGTTCCATCTCTCAGCTCAGCTTTCCTCCGGGCCTGTCTCAAGCCTGTGTGGTGGCGGAGCGGGCCAGCAGCAGTTCTAAATTTCCACCTCACCAGCTAATTGCCCCCTGCCCCACCAGCTGAGGCAGCAGGCCTTTTCACCAGGAGCTGTAGCAATTAACTAACCTGTGACCCAAAGGCTGCAGTGCCCCACTGTGCAGGCTCAAGTTCACACCTGCCTCTGCAACCAAAGATTAATCAACCCCACCTCCATCACAGAGCCTGAGAATGGCTCCCCAAAGAGACACCGCAGTGCTGACACATAGGAAGGGATGCTGGGGAGGCAAAGCCACCGATCGCCACTAGAATGTAAACTTCATAAAGACAGGGAGTCAATCTTTTGTTTTGTTTTGAATTTGCTTTCTATCTCCAGAACTTCAAACAGAGCTGAGCCCATGACAGGAACGCTCAACGAACACTTGTTGAATGAATGATGGAATAAACAAATAAATGTCCCTACAGATAAATGTCCCTGCAGGATGACAAGAAATGGGAGAGTGGGCACACTGTGGTTAGGGGTTAGTGCAGCCGTGGGCAAACTACGGCCCGCGGGCCGGATCCGGCCTGTTTGAAATGAATAAAACTATTGAAAAAAAAGACCGTACCCTTTTATGTAATGCTGTTTACTTTGAATTTATATTAGTTCACACAAACACTCCATCCATGCTTTTGTTCCGGCCCTCCGGTCCAGTTTAAGAACCCATTGTGGCCCTCGAGTCAAAAAGTTTGCCCACCCCTGGGTTAGTGGATAGGGAGCAGAATTTGTTGTCCTTTACATGAGTCATGTGTCATTCATTCAATAACACATGAGTCCTGCAATGTTGGCGTTCACTGCATATCAATCACAGAGTTAAATGGAGCCCTGGAATGCCAATCTCTAATAAGGGCAGAGCATTTATATCCAGTTGCTCATAATCCTCCTAGAATGAAGGATGATGTGTCCCTGTTTCTTACGGGTGTGTGCCTACAAGATAGATGTGCCTCATGCATTGCTGCTCTTTCTCCCCTGATTCCCACTGCGAAGTGGATAGCCGAGGTGTGATTACCCATTCACTTGGAACGCATGGCTGCTGAGCTGGCAGAAGCCTGGGGGGTGGCATTCCAGAATAACCTCTCAATTGCTATTCATCAGGTCTTATATTCTCTCTCATCAACATGCTGTCCCACTGCCCCAGAGTATATTTTGGGGAGGAACCCCCACCCCCAAATGATCTCCCACTCTCATTAGCACCATTAGGTTTTCCCTGGCACATTGGAACCATGGGACCTTCTGCATTAACATGTAGGAGAAAATGCTCAGTCAATGTCTCTCAGCCAAACTTGGATTTTCCCAAAAAAAGCTGCAAAATGTTGGATCTAGAAACACTGTGAGAGGCAAACACAAAATCAACCATCAGAAAAATCACTGCCGCAAATTGCCTGGTTAATATGCACCCAGTGTGTTTTGCCATTGTGGAAGCTGAACTTAATTTGTTGTAACATGAGGCAGCTATTTAGCATTTCTTTCCCCTCCTCCTCCTCCTTCTAGTTAATTCTGAGTGGAGATAAATCTTGGAAACATAGTTGGAGGGCACAGCGGGAGGCCCTGCCAAGTCAGTTGGTTTGTAGCTTCCACAGTGCCCCTTTGCCATTTTCTGATCCATTAGAACTGATAACACAAGATCATGTGTTACTGAAGTGACTCATGAGCATTATAGATCTTGGATGCCTGGAATACTTAGCTCCCGAGAAGGGGTTCTTTGGGTACCCATGAGTGTTGGCAAAGATCTCCGTTGTCCCAGTACCTGTAAGAGACCTCCACTCAGCGGGTTGTCAACCCTCGAATTTTATAGCTTCCAGAGATGTAGGCAAGCTACCGAACTGTCAGCTCTTAAACTGGAAACAAAGGTGAGGAGTTGAACAGTGTCCCTCAGGCAACTTGCGTGAGTCAGTGACAGAGCTCAGGTTCTTCATCTAGAAAAACATGACTGTGCTGCTCAGCGTTAACTGTATCCCTCCCTTCGTGTTGAAGTTTTGATCCTTGGTATTTTCTTCTTTGATCCAGGCAGTCAAGTACACTGTTATTTTGTCTGCTATTTTGACTCTCCTTTTGACCTTCATATGCCTTCTGACATACCATATTTCATTGAGTCTAAAATACCAACCTATATAATAAAAGCCTAATATGCAAATTGACCAATCGAGGGAGCAACCGGTTAGTGGGGGGCGGGGGCAGCAAGCAGCGGCCCCAGGCCAGCCAAGGTGGGTAACAGCGGGCAGAGATAGGGGATGGCAATCAGGGGACAGCGACTGGCAGCAGCGGGACGATGGGGGTGGTGTGGGCCACTTGCCGACCAGCAACTTCCCCTGATTGGCCCACCGGTCACCTCCTGCAGAAGGAGGCCACCAGTGGTGGTGGTGGCAGGGTGATGGGGGGGTGGGGCTGGCCGCTTGCCAGCCGACACTGTCCCGAGATTGGTCTGCTGGTCTCCCCCCCAAGGGAGCAGGCCTGAGCCATCAGTTGGACATCCTCCAAGGGCTCCCAGACTGTGAGAGGGAACAGGGCAGGCTGAGGGACACCCCAGAGTGCACAAATGTTCATGCACCGGGCCTCTAGTCTATTATAAGATGAACCACTATTTATGTAATTCTAAAAAAATGAAATACTGCCAATTAAATATGACATGACATTGATCATGATTTCTGAGATCTTAAAATGGGGGGGGGGGGGGAGTATCTTACAGTCCTTAAAATGTGTCTGCCCAGATTCAGAACTCCTTTTCTTTAAGAAGTAGGTTTAGGGAACTGTCTCTTCCTTTCATCCAACCCTGTGGTCCTACTTCGAGTTGTCAATCATGTATTCTGCTCCTCTGGCTATGGAGGAATGATGAACATGAGCATGAAACCCAACTGGGGTGAGCAGTGGACCCCCGGGGCTTTTAAACATTAGAGGAAGAGAGGAGAGTGCTTTCTCTCTGGTGATAAAGAGCTCATGGGCCCTGGAGGGTTGGGCAGTCCCCGTGCCAGCCTGGTGGATAAACCTGGCTTGAGAAAATGAGCTGCTCCCAGGAAAAGCAGCTGAGACAGAGATGAAAGAGTCTCAGCAGAGCTAAGCTCTGAATATAGTTGTGCCTGAGGCTGGATGCAACAGCACCAATAAATTCCCCTCTGCTAAACCTAGAGCAGGTTTGTGTTTCTTGCTACAAGAGTCCTCTTTTTCAAAGACACCAAGAGAATAACTAAAACAGCAGTATCTTCCCCTCTTTCCTCTAGGCTTCCTTACTCTGAGCCCACAGTGGACAGGGATGATGACTGTCCTCTGCTTATAGCTTGGGGGTTAAGCCACTGTCTTCCACAACCAAGGGCTAGTGAACACGTGAGCCCTGCCTGATTCTTCACCAAGGAGATACAGTTGTTTAATTTTTTTTTAAACAGTGAATTTCAGTTGTTTAAGGAAAAATGAAACTACAATATCCCTGGTGGTGGTGGGAAAGAGGTTAAGGAAAAGAGCCAGCATATCCTAAAAAAAGGCAACAAAGAACAAAAAGACCCCCAACGATCTGGCTTTACCTTCTGTTGGCAATGCATTCCTGACCCTTTTTCCAAAACCTGGCTGGTAGGGATGGACAAACAAAGCCCAGCAGAGCTTAAAGTTTCCCCCAGACTGCGATTCAGCCAGGTTTCTGAGGTTTGCTAATGAATTCTTTTCAAAAATTTTCTATATAGAACTTTAAAAAGTATTGGGGAATTACACTAATCCACTTACCCTATTTTAACTCTTCAAATGTTTCCAGAGCCTCTGATTTTCTATTGCAGGGAAAGGTAAGTGGAAAATTGCTTTTAAGGTTTCTTTTGTACAATAATAATCTTGGGCAGTACCCACCTTGCTGTGTCCTCATGTGCACCTTGTAAATTGATTCCAAACTGCTCCCTTATTCAAAAACCCAATCACCTTGGAAACCAAAAAGAAAATGAATAGAGGCAAAAGCCCATTTCACTACTGAGATCAAAACCTTCATTACACAAATATGTTTGTCCTTTGGTGCCTTTTAAGTCAGAAATATTCATTATGAATTGCTGTTAATCTCAAATTTTTGCAATAATTTTTTTATCTAGATGGATCCCAAAATTTAGAGTTGTCTAACTCTTAATGACAAAAAAGGGACCACTTCTTCTTTCTGCACCCAAGAATTTTATTACCTTTTTCCTTTTCTCTTTTTTCTTTCCCCTTCCTTCCTTCCTCCCTTCCTTCCTTCCTCCTTCCTTCCTTCCTTCCTTCCTTCCTTCCTTCCTTCCTTCCTTCCTTCCTCTCTCTCTCTCTCTCTCTTCCTTTCTTTCTCTCTCCCTTGCTCTCTCCCTCCCTCCTTCCCTCTCCTTCCTTCCTTCCTTCCTTCCTTCCTTCCTTCCTTCCTTCCTTCCTTCCTTCCTTCCTTCCTTCCTTCTGCCTTCCTGACTTTTTTCTTTCTTCACTTCCTTTCTTTCTTGGCAATAACATGTCTTTACAGTGTTCTCTGAATGTTTATTACCTTTTCACATGGAGAAATGTTAAATGGAGGTGACATTATTGCATTATGGGCCTTAGATAACAGCTTTCCCCCCAATAATGCCTTTTTTGTTAGAAAATACTGAATGAGAGGAAAGTATAGCCTTTCACAGAACAATTGTTTAAGTATTATGCTTACACTGAGCCTGTTGGGCAATGTAGTGCTGCCTGTTTTCGTTCTAGAGGGCAAAAAAAAAGAAGCTTGAACATAATCACCACATGGTACAATGCTACCAGCTTTAGAAGTTACCTGAACGATAACTGTTATTAATCTGAGTCAGTAGTGAAAATGCTCCCTCCACTAGAATAGGAGCAAGAAATGCTCAAACACCTTTGGTGTGGGTCTGAGATTCTTGCACTATCACCCTTCTCTCTCCCTATTTCTTTACACCTGGTGGTACTGAAGCCCTCCATAGACCACCTAAATCTATACCAGTTTCTGAGCTAATTTGCAAGGAGTCAGTCCCTCATTCCCTTTCTTTTCCAACTTACGGCAGTGAGGCTGGGAAGGAGCTCCTGTAAAAAGGTCCAGTGGCTAATGTGCCCCAACATATACCCTGAGTATCAGAGCACCCTCAGTCCTTCCTTTCTGGTGTGGTCAGACTCTCCATTGTCTTGTCTGGGGTTAAAGTCCCCGGTAGGACTTTAACCCCATCCACTTGACTCTGGTTCTTACCAGTCTCTTCTTGCAATGGGTCTTTTGAACATGTGGTTTTCTTGCCTTCCCAGCATCTTTTCTCCCTTCCTCTGGTGTCAGACATGAATGTAAATTGTGGTAAGCTGTCCACTGTTGTGTTCATAATGATTTAGGTAGTTGTGACATATAAGCTCAAGCCGGTTAACACATGGCCCAAACCTGGCAATTGGTGTATTTAATGCTTTGGCCATGGTGATTGATTTGGAGATGAGAATATGACACAAGTTGATCCAATGAGTATCAGTCTGGGACTTGGGATGAAATTGTTGGGTAGGAGAAGCTCCCACTACACCGTTTCTCAACCATGACACTATTGACATATAAGTCCAGATAATTCTTTGTTGTGAGGGGCTGTCCTGTGCATTGTAAGATGTTTAACAGCATCCCTGGCCTCAGCCCACTGGTTACTAATAGCCACTCCCCCACCTCCAGTTGTGACGACCACAGATATCTCTGGACACTGCCATGTATCTCTGGGGGGAGGGAGGAACACACTTGGCCAGTCTGAGAACCTCTGCACTAGACTGAAACAGTGAGGTGTCTGCCTGGAACTGCTGGCGGATTTTATGGGGGGAAAAATTTTGCCGGCCCTAACCGGTTTGGCTCAGTGGATAGGCCTGTGGACTCAAGGGTCCCAGGTTTGATTCCGGTCAAGGGCATGTACCTTGGTTGCGGGCACATCCTCAGTAGGGGGTGTGCAGGAGGCAGCTGATCAATGTTTCTCTCTCATCGATGTTTCTAACTATCTCTCTCCCTTCCTCTCTGTAAAAAATCAATAAAATACACATTTTAAGAAAAATTGCCTGATGGTGATGTCAATATAGAGGAAGGTAGAGCCAAGAGAAGACACATACTTTATATTCCTAAATTTTTTGTGCTCCTGCGCATTAAGCCAGTCGCATTCCTTTTTGGGGAGATATCTACTATCATCAGTTCTATTAGACACCGTAGGTGCTAGTCAGGATCATATTGCAAGGACTACAAGTAAAAGGCATAGAAATTGAAAAGGAAAAAGAAAGGCTATCTTTATTTATGGACAATATAATCTCTTCCAGGTAGAAAATTCTAAGAAAGCTACCAGAAAAAAACAAAACAAACAAACACCCTATCAGAACAAATAAATAAGTGTAGTAAGGTTGCAGGATAAAAATCAATATCAGATTTCAATTATATTTCTATATATTTGCAATGAAAATTTATAAATTGTAATTTTAAAATAGTACTATTTAAAACAGCATACAAAATATGAAATTCTTAAAGACAAGTTTAACAAAATATGTGTAGGACCTGTATCTCGAAAAGACTTAAATAAAAGGAGAGATATACCAGATTGTCAGAACACCAAAATTCATTAGCATGCCAAATCTCTCCATGTTGGCCTATGGATTGAATATATCCTAATCAAGAGTCAACAGGCTTTTAAAAATAGATATCAGCCCGGCTGGTGTAACTCAATGCTTGAGTGTTGACCTATGAACCAGGAGGTCACATTTCAATTCCCGGTCAGGATGATCCTCTCTCATCATTGATGTTTCTCTCTCTCTCTCTCTCTCTCTCCATCCCTCTCTTCTTCTCTCCCTCTCTCCCTTCCTCTCTGAAATAAAGAAAAGTATATTTTAAAAACAGAAATCAACAAGCCATTTTTTAAAATTTATATAGAAACACAAAGACCTATAATAGCCAAAACAATTTTTTTTTTTAAAAAAGAACAAAGCTAGAGCACTTACACTACCTGATTCAAGACTTATCATAAAACTATAGTAATTTAAAGACTGTGTGGTATTAACATAAAGATAGATATATAAGTCAAAGGTACAGAATAGAGAGTCCAGAAATATACTCAAATCTATATGACTAATTGATTAAATTAAAAGGGAAAGGATAATCTTTCCAACAATTGGTCCTGGAACAATTGGATATCCATATGCCAAAGGGGAAAATTGAATCTTATTAGTAATCTGAATTGTACACAAAAATTAATTCAAAATGGATCATAGATCTACATGTAAAACATAACACTATAAAATTATAGAAAAATACATAAGAGAAAAGCTTAGTGATCTGGGGTTAAGCAAACAATTTTTAAAATAGGACTTGAAAAACATGAAGTATAAAAAAGTGCTAAATTGCATTTTATAAAACTACAGATGTTTACTCTTTTTTAAATTTTTTTAATTTTAATTTTTTTAATCTTTAGATTATTACAGATGTCCCTCTTTTTCCCCCTGAAAGCTCCCCTCAACCCAGTTCCCACCCCACCCCAGGACCTTGCCACCCTATTGTCTGTGCCCATAGGTACTGCATACATGCATATAAGATCTTTGTCTAATCTCTTCCCACCCCTCCACACCTCCTTTCCTCTGAGAATCATCAGTCTGTTCCATTTCCATGCCCCTGATTCTATTCCATTCACCAGTTTATTCTGTTCACCAGAATTTTTATTCATTTGATTTTTAGATTCACTTGTTGCTAGATATGTATTTGTTGTCACTTTGTTGTTCATAATTTTTATCTTTTTTTTCTTCTTCTTCCTCTTCTTAAAGAATACCTTTCAGCATTTCATATAATACTGGTTTGGTGGTGATGAACTCCTTTGGCTTTTTCTTGTCTGTGAAACTCTTTATGTGACCTTCAATTCTAAATACTAGCTTTGCTGTGTAGAGTATTCTTGGTTGTAGGTTCTTGCTATTCATCACTTTGAATATTTCTTGCCACTCCCTTCTAGCCTGCATAGTTTCTGTTGAGAAATCAACTGACAGTCATATGGGTACTCCCTTATAGGTAACTAACTGTTTTTTTTCTTTCTGCTTTTAAGATTCTCTCTTTGTATTTTGCCCTTGCCATTTTAATTATGATGTGTCTTGGTGTGGTCCTCTTTGGATTCCTCGTGTTTGAGGTTCTTTGTGCTTCCTGGACTTGTAGGTCTATTTCTTTTACCAGGTAGGGGAAGTTTTCTGTCATTATTTCTTCAAATAGGTTTTCAATATCTTGCTCTCTCTCTTCTTCTGGCAACCCCATAATTCGGATGTTGGTATGCTTGAAGTTGTCCCAGAAGCTCCTTACACTATCTTCATATTTTTGGATTCTTTTTTCTTTTTGCTCTTCCAATTGGGTGTTTTTTGCTTCCTTGTATTTCAAATCATTGACTTGATTCTTGGGATCTTCTAGTCTACTATTGAATCCCTGTATATTTATTCTTTATTTCAGTCAGTGTATGCTTAATTTCTGACTGGTCCTTTTCCATTTTTTGGCATTCTCACTAAGACCCTTAAAGGTCTCACTAAATTCCTTGGAAGTTTCTTGAGTAACCTTTTAACTGTGATTTTGAACTCTATATCCAGTAGTTTGCTTTCTTACATTTCTTTCATTTGTGACATGTTTCTTTGTCTCTGCATTTTGGCTGCTTCCCTGTGTTTGTTTCTATGTATTTGGTAGCAGTTAAGTCTCCTTGAGTTGATAGAGTGGCTTTGTGTAGTAGGTGTCCTATAGGGCCCAGTGGCTCAGCCTCCCCAGTCACCTGAGGTGGACACTCTTGGTACACCCCTTTGTGGGCTGTGTGCACAGTCTTGTTGTAGTTGAACCTTGATTGTTATTGGTATCACTGGGATGCATTGACCTCCAGGCTAATTGGCTGTGGAGGCCAGCTGTGACTACAGTGGGAGAGCTGATGAGCAGGAGATACCCTTATGGAGCAGAACTTGCTTCGGTGGGGCTTCGGTGCTCACTGATTCTGCCCCTTGAATGTGTCACTTATGGATATGAAGAGATGTAAATCTGGTATGGTCTCACACTGACCACTGGGTTCACTGGCTCTTGGATCCCCAAGGAGGTGCAAAGTCAGCCACTGCCTGGTGCCACCCAGCAGGAGCTACAGAGTGATCTGCAGATTCCTCCTCTTTGTATTGGGTTGGAAGTGCCCAGACAAGGCCCAGCTGTGAAGCAAGGCAGGCTGATGCTGGTGCTGGTGCTGGTGCTGGTGTTGGGCCTTTTATTGATAGGTTTGGGGCTCCCTGACCCAGCTGCAGCTTGTTTGACAGGTTTTAGGCTGAGAAAGGACAGGCCATTCACCTGCAAGAGCCACTGCGAACAGCTTGGGTGGGGTTGTAAATTGGGCGGGGCGGGGGCAGGGAATCACCAGGGTGGAGCAAACAGAAATGTCTGCCAGTCAGCCCTGCACTGGGGAGGTCCCAGCATGAGAACAATGACCACTGTGAGCACCTCCATCTGAAAGAAAGCCACCCTTGCGTTCCTGCCCTGATGCCAAACAGTCCAGTTTCTCCCCGTATTGTCTGGGTCCCCCAGAGCCTCTCCCAGCACTGGAGCTCAGAGCAAGCGAGAGTTTGTAAATTCAGTTCATAGTACCAGCCTTTTAAGAGGAGCAGTTGGATCTCCATCAGCCTGTGTGTCACTCAGCCCCAATCCACACTTGTTTTTGCAGCCCGTAGTTCTTACTGTCCATAGGGACTTTTTTCCCCAGCTCTGGAACCCTGGGCTGGGGGTCTGGTGTGGGGCTGGGACTCCTTGCTCCTCCAGGTGACCTCCATAGAGGCGATCTCCCTCAAGATTAAAAAAGCAGCACACCTGGGTGTCGGACCAGCCCATTCCGTGCCTCCGCACCTCCTACCAGTCTCAATGCACTGTCTTCTTTACCTCTCTAGTTGTAGTACATCCACTCAGTCAGCTTTGCCACAGTTCTGGATGATACAGTGGGGCCTTGATTTATGAGTGTCCTGACTAACGAGTTTTTTGAGATACCAGCTGTCTCTCGGCCGATTTTTTGCATTGAGTTGATAGAGTAATTTGAGTTAACGAGCTCCTTAACGAGCTCCTTAATGAATTAAACTCATAAGTCAAGGCCCCACTATAGTTGTTCTGTATTTTAGTTGTAATTTTGATGTACTTGTGGGAGGCAGCAAGTACAGGCATTTACCTATGCTGCCATCCTAGATGTTTGCTCTTTAAAAGAACCATTAAGAAAATGAAAAGGCAAGGTACAGGTTGGTAGAAAATATTTGTAACATCATATCTGCGAAAAGCCAAGCAACCAGAACGAACGGAATGACCAGCCAACCAGCCCAATTGAGGGTGGGGCTGGCCACCCAACCTCCCACGGCTCCCCCTGGCCGGCCAGGTCCTTATCAGCCCCAATCAGGGCAGGCAGGCCAGACACCACCTGTGCACGAATTTGTGCATCGGGCCTCTAGTATATTATAGAAGGCAAAATCCTACTAATATAAAGCAGATCAGTGGTAGCCTGTAGTCAGTGAGTTGGAAAGGGGATTGCTCCCAAAGGGCCATGTTATGATGTTTGGAGCAATGGGAATGTTCTGTATCTGTTTTGGTGGTAGCTACATGACTGTCACATTTGTCAAAACTCATCAAATTGTACTTCTAAAATAGATGGCATTTTCTCATATGTAATTCTGTCTCAACAAAGCTGTCTCTAAAATGTGAGGCATCTACATTTATATTGTATGAAAGTAAACTTTTTCTGTAAAGGACTAGATAGTAAATCTTTTAGATTTTTCATGCTATACAGTCTCTGTTGCAACAACTCAACTCTGTCTTTGTAGTGCTATATCAGTTATAGACAATAGGTAAGTGAATAGATGTGACTGTGTTCTAATAAAACTTAAGTTTCATATTATTTCCCCATGTCATGAAAAATTCTTTTTCTGTTTTTTTCCCCGGTCCTTAAAAAAAATATATAAACATCGTTCTTAACTGGCTGGCCATATAAAAACAGATGGCAGACCAGATTTAGCCCACAGGTGGTAGTTTCCATGTCCTTCTATGGGCATGTTAGGAAAAATACCACAATTATTAGACTATATCAAAGAGGTGGTGATGCAGGTGAAATTTCTAATATTCCATTCATATTTATATTTTACAGATCTGTGTAGACTAGAAATAATTACTTATTCTTCAATAGTACCTATTTGTTTGCTGCATTAATATTCTTTTAGAGTTATGGGTTTAAAAATCATGACTTATTAAAGTTCAACTTTCAAAACTTAGGACATATACTAGTAAATTCACTTTCCCTTGTAAAAGAACATTTTTAATGCCTTTAAATAATTTTTAAAAACATTTACAAGTGCTGTGTCCAAATCTTACACTTCTACCCCCAATTTCCCCTTTGCCTTCTGTCTAATTCATGAGGTTATAACAGGGTCTTTGCACTTGCTATACCCTCTGGGAAGTTCTTCTCCCACATAACTGTCTTGAGGTCTCTGCTCAAAAAACTTAGAATTATTAAAGCCCTCATTAGTAAGCTGCTCTCCTGGGTTTTTATTTTTTTAACCCTCCTTTCCTTTTTTTTTTTTTTTATGTAGCACTTACTACTGTTTGTCATGTTGTATCTTTACTTGTTTATTTGCTAATTTTCTGTCTTTTCTCACTAGAATAAGCTCCATGAAGGCAGAGACTTTGCACTTTTCAATGTTGTGTAATCCCAGTGCCTAGAAGAGTGCCTGGTAGATAATAGGTGCTCAGTATGTGATTTGCTGAATAAATAATCAGGGAATGCACAAAAGAATACATCTCTCACGGGAACATCCGATGACTGCCATATACTGAGCAAAAAATTATGCCGGACACCCAAGGATGGTGGGAGAAAACACGAATGCACATGAGCCAATGGCCCTGTTACTCAGGGAGGTGAGCAGATAACACTGCAGGCCCCTGCGAAGCCCAATGGAAAGATCTTTCCTTTGGGAAATCCATCTTAAAAGGTTTTGAGCAATTGTCATAATGAAGAACTTTCAGTAATCATATCTTCTGTTTAAAAAGAAGTGGCCATTTTTTCTCCTTCCTCTTGGCTTGACCAAACGTTTTCCTAACATTTTCTTGTTGAAATGCTTTCAGATAAGAAGTGCAGATTATTTAATCGGAGGGTACTATTTATTTAGTCCCAGGTTTCAGAGAGAAGGTCTGAGTGAAGCATAGTGGATTCGATTCTCAGAAGACTTGCCTTCTGGGTTACAGGTGCCCATTACACCAGGGTTATAATATTGTATATTTCTTCATAAAGCCCATTTCACTGTCTTAGAACTGCCGGGTCTCATTGTGGAAATCTGTGCCTTTGGAGTTCTTGACATAAATGTTGACATTTTCAGACATCCAGTTCTGTGATGAAAGATTAGAATGATGGTGGTGAACAAGAATGACCTATAGAAAGACATTTTCTGAAGTGGGTAAAAACATTTTTTAAAAATGGATAGAGAATTTTTCTTTTACATTTTGAGCTGACCAGGAAGAAAAAAAGAAAGAAAAAATAGACAAAAGAAAAATGCAAATTGATTTTCATTTTTTAAACAAAATCTTATAGGTATGAACAAATGCAAATTTTGAACAAATATGTGTTTTAAATATTTTCATTTTTTGCCACACAATTGAAAATATGTTCATGGGAAAAAATAGACCACGTTTTCCTAATATTTAAGAAATGTGTGAGAATGAAGTTGCTTGTGACATATAAATATTAGCGTTCTACTAAGTTCGAATGTAGAGGTTGTTGTTTAAATACTGGTTTATTATTAGCAAGTACCTGTTATCATGAATTGCTATGCACATCTCAGTCTTAATATAATTTCTTTTCTTTTTGTAACCAGATTCCTTGCCTACTGATTGCTTTAACTCTTGCCTTGAAGGAGAACATTGATGAGTTCTCTTCTCTTGCTCATTCTCTTTCTACTGTGTATACTATTTACTTGATTCTAAGACTCCCGTTTTTTGCATTTTAACATTTCTGAGATCAGAATGTTTTACAATGCATGGCATCTCACAATTATACTTGTCAGCATTTTTATTTATTTGTGGTATCTCTCTATATATAAAAACCTAAGCGACTGTTACGACTGGTTGACCGCTTGACCGGCTGCTATGATGTGCACTGATCACCGGGGCAGAAGCTCAATTCAGGAGCTGCCCCCCTGGTGGTCAGTGCGCTCCCACAGTTAACCTCCCATGGCTGGCCAACCTCCCACGGTTCCTACCCCCTGGGCTGGCCAGGTGGTCAGTGCCCTCCCACAGCCAACCTCCCACGGTCCCTCCCTCCAGCTGGCTGGCCCTGATTGGCCCCAATCAGGACTGGGTGAGACGGCCCCAATCGGCCCCAATCACTGGCCAGGCTGAGGGACCCCACCTGTGCACAAATTTGTGCACCGGGCCTCTAGTATAAAATAATATTAAATCTCACATTTGATATAATCTTAGATTCTATGAAATAAAATATACATGAAACATTTTTTATTATTTTTATTTCTATTTTTATTATATTTGCCATCAGGGACCCCCACTCCCAAATTCCTTATGAAGCTCACAGCAAAGAATAGTGCAAGGTCTCATACTATTAATTTCACTGGCTCCATGACAATGGTTCTCTATAATTATTAATGCTCAGTACCTCTAAATGGATAAGTTTTGTCTTATATTTTCAGAATGTATACTTTTATAACTCACATGAACAAGATTATTATTAGCAAGTACCTGTTATCATGAGTTGCTATGCAATCTCAGTCTTGATATAATTTCTTTTCTTTTTGTAACCAGATTCCTTGACTATTGATTGTTTAAATAAGTCTGAATTTAATCCAGGATTTGGTTTAAGAAATTATGTATCACTAGAGGCCCAGTGCACAAAAATTTGTGCACTCAGGGGTGGGGGGGTCCCTCAGCCTGGCTTGTGCCTTCTTGCAGTCTGGGACCCCTTGGGGGGGATGATCACCTGCTGGTTTAGGCCTGCTCCCTGGGGAATTGGGCCTAAGCTGGCAGTCAGACATCCTTAGCACTGCTGAGGAGGCGGGAGAGGCTCCTACTACCACCGCTGTACTGGCAGCCCTCAGCCTGGCTTGTGGCTGAGCAGAGCTCCCCCTGTGGGAGCGCACTGACCACCAAGGGGCAGCTCCTGCATGGAGTGTCTGCCCCCTGGTGGTCAGTGTGTGTCATATTGACCAGTCATTCCCAGTCTTTCTGCTGTTAGGGTCAGTTTGCATATTACCCTTTCATTATATAGGATTTATGCCACATTCTACACATGTCCAGCAACTTATTATCCCACAAGGAATATCAGCACCAATTAAATGTTAAGGGTGGTGGGTAGATGTTGGGGACACCTTGCTTCAGGATCAGGCCCCAAAAGTGCAGGTCAGACCTCATGGGAAGGGCATGGACTTTGGAGCCAGAGAAAACTGAGTTTGAATTCTGCCTTTGCCACTTCCTAACTGTGTGAACTTATATTCACATTTGGAACAATAATATATACCCTGCAAAGTTATTGTAAACATTGGATGTATGTGAAATGTTCAACTTTAGAAGGGCTTGAGAAATGGTTAATAGTATTGTTCATGCTCTCATGTAAGAAATAGTGCACCCAGCAGAAATCTGGGAAGTTGCTGTACACTTTAGTCTCCTTCAGTGTCCTTATTTATTCATTTTAGATCTCAGTGTCCTGATACTTACATTATACCATTTTTCTGCTGTAATCTAGAGTCATACAGGTTTAGAATTGCTCTCAGCTGGATATCTGTTATCACCTATTTACATTTCAACATGAATTTAAAGTGAGCCAAACAGCCTGGGGTTAGAATTCCGGCTCTGTCACTTACCATCTGTGTCACTCTGGGCTTCACCTGGGTAGTAGTCAGGATTTGCCAGAGAAATGGAAATGGAACCAATAGGAGATATATGTATAAATACATATTAGAAGCCTGATGCACAAAATTCGTGCAAGAGTAGGCCTTCCTTCCCCTGGCTGCTGGCACTGGCTTCCCTCAGGCACCCAGGACCCCGGCTTCCCTCACAGCCCTGGCTTTGTCCGGAAGGTCATCTGGAAGGATGTCTGGTCTAATTAGCATATTATGTTTTTATTATTATACACACACACACACATATGGGTGTATAGGTATTTATATATGTATATATACATATATATTTATTATAAGTAATTGGCTCATGTGACTAGGCTAAGCCTGAATATGTGTAGGGTGAGGCGTCAAGCTGCAGACCCGGAGAGCCAATGGTATAGTTTCAGTCCAAAGGCCAGCTGGCTCAAGACCCAGAAAGAGCCGATGTTTTTGTTCAAGTCCGAGGGCAGGAAAAAGCCTAGGTCACAGTTCAAAGGCAGCAGGGAGTGTCCTCTCTTACTCATGGAAGAGTCAGCCTTTCTGTTCTATTCAGGCCTTGAACTAACTGCTAAGGCCTACCTTGCTTTAGTTCTATCTTGCTTTCCTCAATCTATCAATTTAAACACTAATCTCATCCAAAATACCTTTACAGAAACACCCAGAATAATGTTTGACCAAATATATAGACACCCCATAACCCAGTGAAGTTGACACATAAATTGCCATTTAACCTGCCTGGATCTCACTGTCCTTTTTGTAACAATGGGGTAATAATCCTATTACTTCATGGAGTTAATATCAGAAGCAAATGGGACCATATATTCAAGGTTCTTAGTATTCAAAAGGGCCAGTTTTCCCTCTCATTTTCCTCCAATATCCAGTATTTCAGGCATCTGTGAATAGGTCAAGGGGCTATCTTGGTCGTCTGTCCTTTTCTTTGCCTCTGAAACCCCATGTTACATTCTAGTTCAGCTCTGTCTCCTAAACAGTGTCAACAGGTCATCTCTACAATGAAAGCAAGCAGTCCTTCTCTTATAAACTTCTTTGTGGCATCCAAGCATCACCTGGCAAGGAGAACACTTAATGTTACACTGGGGCAAGAGTGCTGGCCTATAAACTGACATATCTGTGTCTATCGCAGACTACTTCCTCCCTGGTCTTGGTGTTCCTTTCCAAGGCAGCATGGTTCAGCCAACCAAAGCAACCAGACGTTCACCAACCTAGAGCAGATGGCGAGCAGCTCACCTGCTCCACCTTGCATGTCCCCTCTCAATCAATAGCAAAGCAGATTGCTTGGTAAGCAAGAGGAGCTGGGCATTTCACTGGCTCAGTGCTGGCTGAGTGAGGTCAGACATCACTTCAAAATCGCCCTGTTTTCTTCCTCAATATTCCACCTGGGCCTTCTGTTTATATGATTTCCACATTCTCCTTCCAAATTGCACCCTAACTTCCATTCTGTTTCTTTCCACTGTTACAATTTCCAGATTATAGTTATTTCTTTCCAGTGTGTTTAATCTTGAGTAAATCAATATGGCTTCACTATTTTCCATCAATTTAATCTTCAGTGAATTGAATCTTGTTTTCATATGAGATGGGGAAGGAGTTGAGGTAAGGCCACAGAGAGAATAATGATGACTACAGTGTGCCAGCCTGTGTCATCCTGAGCCTACCGATATCTTTTCCTTCTCTTCCTTCACTGGAGTCACTTTAGACCTAATTTCTATTGTTCATCTCACTCTGAGACCATAGACATACTCACTCACCAAAAGAAAAAAAGAGATGTAGGTAACTAAATGTTTGACTTTACCCAGTAATATTGAAATAACCATAATCCATGAAAGGAACTATCTTTGTTCTTGTTTTAATGCAAAAATAATTACAGATCTTGGATTTAAATCCAAGTCATTCTGTCTTTCATAACATATCCAATTCAACTACCCACATTTTCCCCTTTGGGTCCTTTTTGGAAAATGAGGCATATACAGCTAAGATTAACAACTGCTGTCAGAAAAGCAGCTCATAATGAGCACGTGTGGGCTTTCCGGAGATCTCTGGTATACAACTTCCTGCTTTTCTGGTATTTAAAAATATAGATGAAGGCTTAAAATAATTTTGATTAAATATCAAAACAAAAATAGCCTCTCAGAAATCAGTTGGACTTTGGCTGAATGAATGGCTCCGCTTCTGCAGCTAGCATTGCCTGCCTTTCGTGGCATCCCTGGCCACACGGTGAGGTCTTTGGCTCCAGCTCTCTGGCCTTGTGACTAGCACAAGGTGGAGGCAGTGGTGGAAGGTAGAGGTCAGGGGCAGTCAGCCACGCCACATCTTTCTCTCCCTGCCCATCTCTGAACAGGTAGTTACCACTAATAATTCTGTGCTTCTGGCAGATTTGCTCTCTGGAAAAGACTCGAATCCCCACTTGCAGTAAGCTATTCATCTACTTCACTTAAGAAAACAGGCCATATGGCATTTGTATTTACAATGATTCTTTGCTGTTTCTAAAATTGCTCACAGGCTCAGAAAGTGAACCTGACTATGTCAGTGCAAAGGTCAAGTGTTAGGACACTGCTTAGCAACTCCTGAATAGTGAAATTGCTGCCAGGAGGAAAACAGGATCTGGACCAGATAAAGCACCGAGCAATGGAGTATGTGTATGTTGGTGCTAAAAAGGAGACATTTAACACCACACACAGACAATCCTCTTGGTATAATCTGGGAGCAGCTTCCTCTCCCTGAGAATCGTCACTCTGTGAGGATTCTACCAACCTGGGATCTACTGAACAATCTTGTCACCTCGTCCACATATACACACCAAATCACAGCAGGCACTTGCTATGCTCCCACGGTGCCCTAAGCTATAGCTGACCATTTCTTCTCAAAACACCAAATCCACAAACCCCTGCTCTTAGAGATATTTGCCAGCTTGGTGATTGCTTCTTTATTTTAACTGATTATTTAAAACTCACCACCACCCACAGCCTGCCTGTTAGTATTCAACAAAATTTACATGGCAGTTTGTGAAACCCTACTTCCTTTTGTGACAGAAGAAAATTGTGTACCAAAAAGATACATTAGGAGATGGTAACTTCTGGCCTAGATGGCTCATTCAAATGATTTCCTCTAGCTAACACATTCATTCATTTATCAGATATTTATTGAGAGCTTACTATGTACCTGACACTGTTCTAGTTATGAGAGTACAATAGTGAACCAAGTACTTAATGCCCAGTATCTCATGAAGATTATAGTCATATTGACTGAGGGGGAGGGGGAAGAGGACAGTCAAAATCGAGTATACAAAAAAACAAGGACATTTCAGATTTTATTGTAATTACAAGTATGAAAAAAAACTGAACAGATCAATGTAATAAGAAGGAAGTGAGGATTACTTTTTTAAAAAAATGAACATTAGTAAAAAAAAATTTGGTTCCCATTGTGTGTGTGTGTGTGTGTGTGTGTGTGTGTGTGTGTGTGTGGTGACAACACTTGAGATCTACTCTTAGCATTTCATCAAGATCCAGGTCGAGTTTCATTTTTATTACTTTTGTTCGAATTCTCTCTCTTAAATGGCTTTAATCTCTAAGTCCCTGTTATTACATTCCTTCCTCCTACCACTCTGGCTTTTCTAAATATGCCTAATATCGTGACATGATTAAGGTTCCAACCCTAGCTCACATGTCCAAATCCTGAAAGCATCAAAGCAAAGTTGCCTGAGGCAGAGAAAGACAAAGAAACAAAAATGCAATAATATTAGCATGTCAGCAATATATTTGGAGCCCCTGCCTAGAACCAAATGCTGGGTGGAGCATACAAAGCCATCACTGCTTCTCTAGATGGGGTCTGCTGATGACTTTTACACAGGAGGGTTGGGTCCTCATTGTGAATTTATCCAGAGATCACTGCTCTTGCTGATTGCCCTTGGCTGGGAGCATTCTGTGGTGGGAATGTCAGAAGGCATTTTAAGCTCAGAGGGAAGGTAGGTTTTTGTCCACAATACTGTAGATGTCTTCCCAGTGACAGCTCTAAGGGTTTCCTCAGGAAAAGGTCACTGGTCATCATGGCTTCTGCAGATTAGTTTATAGGAGAGAATAAGCCTGGCAGCTCTTTCCAAAGGTCACCCAACTCTGGACTTGGCTGATGTTTCCACAGCTGTAGGCCTTGGGCCTAGGACTTCCAGAGCACTGAAGGCCATCTGCAATGTTCTCAATAAAGGGCTAGATCTCAGCTGTCAGGGGAGGCCAAGGGAGGGAGGCTGGGAAGAAGCCAGTTCCACAGTCAAGATGGCCTGAGCTCCCTTGGAATGTTATATCCAAGGATATTTGTTAACCACCTCAAACCTTCTCAGCTTTCTCCATGAGATATGAGCATAATTGTACGTTAGCCCATCACCATGTTTATTTATTCTTCCTTCCTACCTTCCCATAATCCATTTCATTCAACAAATATTTATTGACTGCTTCCTAAAAACAAGCACTGTGCTAAGAATGTAAGTTACACATCATAGATACAGTACCGTGGCTTAAGCCCTAGCTGGGGGACAAAAACAATAAACAAGGAAACACCTAAGTGGTTTATTATAATTGGAAGCATATTTACTAGGAAGTTAATGGAACATTAGCTCTAGGGTAAGCTTCAAGGTCTCTGGTTTGCAAAGGGTTGGGAGTGGGACCCAGGCTAGCAGTATATGCGTAAGCTCACATGCTTTTGTAAAGTTTGTAGAATTAATATATTTTAGCATTCTCTTTCTTAAAGAAGGCTGCCCAAATATACCTTCAGCCTGATCACTGTGTAAGGAGCTGGGCATAAATTACCACATGCACACAGAAACAAAAACGACATGCTGACCTTTGGGGAAGAGTAAATGTGAGACATGCCTGCAGTTGTAAACAAACCTGTTCTCATTTGCCTATTCTCTCTCACAATTGCTTCAGGTTTTCTTACATGCAAATAAAAGTTGGTAACACTCAGCCCAGGTTAAAATTCAACAAAAGCAGAATTTTAAAAGTAGCCACTGTGAGCATCTGCCTGCTTAGCCTCTAACTTCCTTGCTGCAGAGAGAAAATAGGGAGGGGAAAAGGGGCAAGACTACTTTTTCTCCTGCTATCTATTAATTTTGGTAGCTAGATAAAGGAAGAAAGCAAAGGGAATCAGGCGTTGTTGAGCCTAATGGGCTGTGGAGCATGCGCCTGTTTGTTTCACCAGGAAGCTACAACTTTACACACACACCCACACCCACACCCCCCCCCCCACACACACACACACACACACAGGGAATCACAGCATTGTCCCTCCAAGGGATTAACACCTCTCCCTTCCCCAGATTGTTGGAATGTCAGATTATGGGGATGAGAGGAGTAAGGGAGGTAAACACACACACAGTAGAAGTCAAAATGGTGCAAGGAGAGGTGCTTGACCATAGAGGCCTGTCAGTCTAGCCTGGGGAAACAAGGAATTGATAAGGGATGGACCCATCAGAAGCCCCTGAAAGCTTAGAAAATTGATTGGTTATTTTGAAAAGCTCCTGGTTCTTCCCAAGCCCAAGATAATACAAACCCAGTTTAACAAAGAACACATAACATGCCCAGGCCTAGTAGTCAGCTGGGGCCACAGCATACCAAGTGGGCTCCAAAGGACTAAGCTTTAATATGGAAACTCTGGACACTGGCCTTGGTTTTGGCCTTGAGGAAGACAAGATTGGACTTTTCCACAGCAGGATGGATGGAGATGGGACATTGGAAACCCAAGGGCAGCCTTCTCAAATAAATCTTGTCACACCACAACCTCCCATGTGTGGGTCCTTGGAATGCTTTCCTTGTGATCTCTTAAAAGAACACAATTACCACCAGCAACAAACCCATATACCTCCCTCTTCTTCAGAGACAAGATTCTCTAAAAGTAGAGCAGAAATCAGGGCTTAGAGGAGGGAGTTGAGGAAATAGACTGTGATAATTTTATCTCAGGACATGTCAATGAAAAGTTAAAGTAAAATTGTGTGTTGGGAGAAGAAAAAAGTAAGTTTTCACCTATTGCATTTCTTTAGTCTCTCAGGAGAATTAGATAGTGAGAACAAAAGAAAACCCAATTTCAGCCTTGCAGAACCTCAAGTGATGCCACAAGAGGTGAGTGATATTAAAAACATTTAACAACTCAAATGGTATGGGCATGGATCATGCAGAAGAAAGGCTAGCCATAACCTCATATAACTTTACCAGTGAGAACTGCCTCAGTATAGTTTGGATGAGGCTCCTTAGATACTCTGAATTGGCATGGAGCTCTCTTCTGGCTGAGGTTCAATGGTCTCATTGATGAACCTTGATCCAAATGACATGAGTACCTATATTTCAGTCCTTGGTCTACTCTAGCCTATTCTTTAGCTTATGGCTTTCCCCAGTGATGCTTGGTGTGGCAGAGAGGACTTGTTATCACCACACAATCCATTTTCCATTTCTTCTATGGTTTAGAAGTAGAAGTTAGAAATCTAGTCACCCAGCTAAGTATTACATTTCCTGGCTTCCTTTGCAGCTATATGTGACCATGTGACTAGACCATTACCAACTGTATGTGAGCCAAATTAAGGTTCCACACTTTAAAAGGATGTGATGATGAAAGCTGACAAGTGATCTTGTCCACAGGAAGGAGTTCAGTGAAGGAAATGCAGAGCAGCTATAGAAGGAACTTTTTTCTCTGAAGATTGTGTGCAGAGCGGCCATATCCTCCCCTGTTGGTTTCTTCTCTCACCCTGTATTCCACCATTATCCCAACAGCTGCTCTACTCTCCCCAAGCACAGCAAGGGAACTCAGCTTTTAAACTCTATACAAATGAGGTAAACACACACCACGCTCCATTTGGTCAAGATGAACTTTCCTATGCATACAAATCACCTGGGAGTCTTGTTAAAAGGCAGTCCATTTCAGTAGGTCTGGGTGAGGGCCTGACGCTCAGCATTCCTAACAAGCTGAGAAGTGAGGCTCTAAAGCACTGAACCTGGCTTCTAAGAAGTCCTCACCATCACTCCAGGGTGCACTTTCCCCTCCTTCCCCCCTCCTTCCAAAGGCCTGTCAAAGATGATGGTCCTTTCTGGTGTGGTGTCCAGTCTCCTTTTATTGGCTTCTGCATGACCCTGCTAACACCGCATCTGTCTAGGTCTAAGGACAAGCCCTTGGGCAGAACAAAAAGTGTGTCCAGATGTGCAGTCCAGACAATAGGCAGTCCCAGAGCTTGGTATGTAGTGTCAGAGAAGTTACCCCCCAGGCCAGAGCCTTTTCTCCAAAAATTCCCTTCTCAGTAGGACCTTTCCAGGTCATTTTCTCTAAATCGGCAATCCCACCCTGACATTTCTCTTCTTGATTCTCCCATACCCTTAAAAAACTTATGACTGTCTAACATACTACATGTTTTACATGTTTATTTTATTTATTGGCTGTCTCCTCCCACTGGAAGTAAGCTACTGTCTGTATTTATTGGAGGATGAGTGACAGGTGGGTGATGCTCAGTAAATACAGAAACAGGGGCTTTATAAGGATGTTTTCAAAGAGGAGCAATCAGAGATGGAGCTGCTTTCATTCTGGGGAACCAGGCAGGTTACCAAAGCAGCTACTCAGACACCTCAAATAACACAATGGTCTTGCATGTAAAACCACATCTCAAAATTCTTGGAACTGTCCTCCTACCACTGCCATCAATCCTCATTTGTGGAAATCTGCCTCTGATAGTCATCCTCCTCCTCCCAACTCTGGAGGGCAGATATTTTCACTTACATCTGACAGGTGAAGATACTGAGGATTAGAGAATGAAATATTTATGCAAGAAGCAGAGCTGGGATCTAAACTCAACTTTATTTCACTTCAAAGACACAAGGGTTGGATGTGGGAAATCCAGAATGGAGCAGGGTCTGTAGGTAGAGATTGAATGGCCCCGATTGGTGGGTAAGAAAGGCTCAAGAAGCAGCAGACAGGCAATGTGTGCATCTTCCTGGGCTCTCTACCCCAAGGATGCTGTCCTTCTTGTCTCTTCTCTGACAACAGGCCTTAGGCTCCTCTTCCAAGTAACTCCTCCAGGACACTGCCCACTGTCCTTCCTTCTGTGAAAAAGGTTATTCTAATGATGCTTGCCCCTCACCCACCTTCAGCTCTTCACAGCTCTGTCTTCCAACTCTGCCAGTCCACTGAGCACCTGATGGTCCTCTCCGTACACACTCTTATCCGGAAGTGATGGCCAAAGCAGCATAGAGTAAGTGGGCTCACACCCTGCCACCCCTCACGCTCCCCAATACATTAGGGAAAACCCCTTCACTCATAATCACTTCAAGTGTCAGTAAACATTCGACACAGGTAAAAGCATGGCGACTGCTCTTCTGAGGAAGGGAATTCTGTTTATATTCACTTCCATTCAGGAGCATTCATTGAGTACCTACTGCCGGCCTGCTCAGGATCCCACCCAGGGAAGGAGGGGGCGGAGGAGGGAGTCCTCCAAGCTGAGGGAAGGATTTCTGGCTTCTGCTTTGCTCCCTGCCCCCAGGCTGTTATTACAGCTTGCACATGTCCTCCAACAAAACCTGCACCTGTGACCTGCACCTTCTGACCAGTGAGTGCTCTGCCTCATTATTAAAGCATTATTATAGTGCGGGGAAGGGGGTGCGTGATGTGGGGGTGCCTGAGAGATGTGCTCTGAACGCCTGGACAACCTCACTCTCCCACTTCCCTTCCTGTGACTGACATATAACCAAGCCCTGTATTTAGAGAGCGCCCTTTTCTGAGGAACTCGAATGGCTTTCTAGACATAATCTCATTCATTCTGCCAACAGCCTATGAGGCCGACCAGAAACAGGTATTCTTTGTCAATCCTGCCTACTCCGTTTCCAGAAGAGAAAACGGAGACCCAAAGAAATTAAGGTCAACATGAGTCGGTGAGACAGCTGGTAATAAACCCCGAGTCTCCAGACCCCTGTCCATCAAGCTGTCCATTCATCCCTTCCTGACAGCCTGAGCAAAAAGGGGATTTTTCTATTTCTACACACAAGGACTTAAGAGAAAGATTAGCCTTGTGAATTTGTTCTTCTTCACAGAGTAGAATAGGTAAGACGGCCTGAATAAAAGACAGAGAGAGAACTTGGGATTTAAAATAAGTGAGAAGCAAGGAGAAGATTAAAGGTGGGCAGAAAAGTGTGAGATGAGCTTCCAAAGCTCTGAATTGTTGAAATCTCAGTTGATTGTAACACCTGAAAGCAGAGGCCTGTGTTCCCCATGGGGCGTGAGACACAATGAACCGTGGTCCGTGACTCATAGGCAAGGACTGGTGCCTCGTTTATTCTTCAGGGTTCATTGATTTTTGAAATATTCAAAACAAAGGCAGATGGCTGTGGTTTATGGTTCTGCTTTCTCAGATATGGCTGCTCAGATGCCCAGGTTCTTGGTTGGTAAATAAGGAACAGGGCATGGCATTGAATAGAATGATGATAATGGCTAACATTTATTGACCCCTTACTCAGAGACAGACATAACTACTCATGTGCTTTGTATTTAAGGCTTTCCAACAATATTATGAGATCATATCATTATCCCCATTTTACTTTTAAGAAAACTGAGGCTTAAGGACTACGGATAATGGGCCCAATATGCTTTGTTCAAAATTTTCTCTAATATTCCCAGAGCTGTTTACACGGTCCTGCAGGAGAAGACTGACTAATTCATACAGGAAGGAGTTCCCTGGTGGGCATTGGAATTCTCTGTTCCCAAGGAAGCGAGTGAACTGTCAGGGTGAGTTAATACTGGGAAGCATATGCCACTTTTTAAAATTCAGTGACAGCTTCCTGCCTGGAGTGCTTCAACTACCTTTCAAAAACAGTCCTTCTAATGATAATTTCAAGCATTTAGATAGGTTCTAACAGGCCTAGCCTAAGCTGGTTTTCCTTTAGTCTCATGGAAAATCAGCTTTTAGCCAAATGACACAAATAGTCTTTTAGAAAGAAATACGCAGTAGCTAGATTGTGAGCCCTTTGACGGAGGGAGTGTATTTTTTTCCCTGTCTCCCAGGGCAGGCACTCACCTTTCCCTCCCTCCACACCTGGGAAGGTTTATGAGCATTTGGTACAGCCGCGAAGGCCTACCAGGCAGGCAGTTTGAGAGAGTGGGCAGACCCTCAGATTCGGAGTCAGGAGCCCTTGGGCAAGTCAGTTTACTGCTGTGCTTCAGTTTCTTTTTTTAAAAAATATATTTTATTGATTTTTTACAGAGAGGAAGGGAGAGGGATAGAGAGCTAGAAACATCGATGAGAGAGAAACATCGATCAGCTGCCTCCTGCACACCTCCTACTGGGGATGTGCCCGCAACCAAGGTACATGCCCTTGACCAGAATCGAACCTGGGACCCTTGAGTCCGCAGGCTGACGCTCTATCCGCTGAGCCAAACCGGTCACGGCTGCTTCAGTTTCTTCATCTATAAATGGGGATCTGGCGATCTATTATTCCATGGGTCCACGAGCCTACTCCAGGGCTCGGAAAATGTTTGTCGCTGCTGCTAAATGTCAAGGGAAGAAGTGATGCCTCGTTTCTATACCGTCCCTCTATTGTTTCTGCCTCACACATATCACTGGGTCTCTCAGCTGCTTTCCTGCCTGTTGGTAAGGCCAGACACAAAGGAAATAAACCTGTTCAATGTCACTTTTCTTCGGCAGACCTAAAGCTTCATGAGGACAGGCACTCTGTTTTGCTCACCAGTGCATTCCCCTTGCTTAGCACATAGCAACTATTTGATAAATATTTGTAAAGGAAGAATGAATGAATATTTGTGAAAGAATAAATGAACACAGGGGCATCTTTGGGAAGTCAAGAGGGGGAGATATCTTTGATGACAAAGAACTCAATAACAAAAAGCCTTCTTGAACACATTCTATTTTAGAGATCTTAAAAAAACCTTTTTATAACTTAGAAAATAAATGGAAAAATATGGATTATGAGTTCCTGAAGAAATGCAAATGGTCAATGAGAATATGAAAATTTGTTGAACCTCCAGTTATCAGGGAACCACAAATTTAAACAACAACAAAATACCACTTCTCTCTATCAAATTAGCACACACACATGTGCACGCGTGCATACAGACACACACACATACACACACACAATACCCACTTATAGGAGAGATAATGTTAATGTTAAATAAATTAGTAAAGATTATAGAAGACAATTTGGTGTTTCTCTCAAAATTAAATATGAATACCAGTTGTCTATTTGCTATGGTCTACTGTTTGTGTATCCAAATTTTATATGTTGAAGTTTAACTCCCAAGTTAATGAAATTAGCAGGTGGGGCCTTTGGGAGGTGATTAGGTCACGAGGGTAAAGCACTAATGAAGGAGATGACAAAAGAAAACTTCTTGTAAAAGAGACCCCAGAGAACTAGCCCCTTCTACCATGTAAGGTTACAGCAAAAAGACAGCTTTCCATGGAGAAGTAGGTCCTCCAAATCTGCCTGCACCGTGATCTTGGATTTTGAGCCTCCAAAACAGTGAAAAATACATGTTTATTGTTATAAGCCGCACAGGTTATGTTATTTTTGATGTGGCAGCCCAAACCGACTAAGACATCATCAGTTTCTCTTCTGGGCACCCATTCTATAAAAATACCCACGCTGTACTCAGAAATACATATAAAGAATGTTCATTGCAGCATTTCATTTAATAGTGAAAAATTAGGAGCAACCTAAATGCCAAGTAGAGAAATGCATTAGTAAAAATATACTAGGTTACGCTGTGGTTTAAAAAAAAAAAAAGCACTGGCATCACACCGCAAAGGAAGTTCTCACTCACTCCAGGGTTTGCTCTGCATCCAGACAACCCCTACGGTGACTTCCCTTCAGGTTGGGACTTAGCTGTCCAGGCTCTCTGGATCTTTTGACTCCACCATCTCAATAGGAGGCTTTCTCCATTGTCTTACGGGATAGAGCGCTGGAGGGCCTCATACCTGCAATAAAATACTTCAGCCCACAAGTGACACAGGGCACTTCAACTCGGAACCCACTGGCCAGAGCTAGACATGTGGTTTCAAATAACTCCAAGAGAGCAGGAAGTAAAATCCTCTCCTGTGTCCACAGGAGTAAAGAACTGGATATGGGTGAGCATTAAAAGTCTCAACCCCAAGGAATAACTAAATAGGTGCTGTGGAATATTATCCAGCTATTAAAAAGCAGTAGATACATAGCTAATATTTGGAAACAGCCTAAGTGCCCATCAGCAGATGAGTGGATTAAAAAACTATGGCATATCTACACAATGGAATACTACACTGCGGTAAAAGAGAAGGAATTCTTACCATTTGCAACAGCATGGATGGAACTGGAGAGCATTATGCTAAGCAAAATAAGCCAGTCAGAGAAAGATAATTATCACATGATCTCACTCATTTATGGAATATAATGAACAATATAAACTGATGAACAAAAATAGAACCAGAGTCATAGAAGCATCGAACAGACTGTCCAACCTATGAGGGAAGGCGGGGGGTGAGGGGGTAAGAGATCAACCAAAGGACTTGTATGCATGCATATAAGCCTAACCAATGGACACAGACAACAGGGGGGTGAGGCCATGAGTGAGGGGGGTGGGGGCCAATGGGGCGATAAGGACACATATGTAAAACCTTAATAAAGAAAAAAATGAAAAAAGCGCACTCTGATATAAATAATAATAATAAATAAAAATAAAAAGCATTAGGTAGATATACATTTAGTGACAAAATTAGCCAAGCTTCAAGACTTTAGTAAATAAATGTCTTAAACAATTTGATCCATGTATGTTAAAAAATAAGTATGTTTATGTGCATTTACATGTGTGCATGTGCATAGTAAAAGGTCCCTCTAGGATACACCCAGGCAGTGGTTAGCTCTGAGGAAAAGAGCTGGATGGGAGAGAGGAGCCAGATCAAGAGTACCTTTCAACTTTCACTGTCCATTTCTCTACATTGTTCACCTCTTTTTAAATGAGATTATATTCATGCATTTATTATGGGTTAAAACTGCTTTTATGCTTTTAAGAAAGCAAGTAAAACACCCGAGAACATCCCTTTTCCAGGAGCCCTTGAAAAAAGGTTTCAAGAAAATGTTTTTCCAAAAATGCAAATCTATCAGCTTGATCCATAGCCAGAGGCTCTTGGGCATGGACAGTACTTAGACACCAATAACTGTCTGTGGTCTATTCCCCCCAAAACAGATTCTGACTCTGAGCTTTCCTGGGGAACGTTGGACGGGAATTGTGCTCAGCCAGGAGCAATACCTGTGAGGGATGACAGAGCAGGATTGGGCAGAGTTGCATGCAGGTCTCTCATGCAGTTGCAATGCAGGCCTCTGCCTATCACACTGGTAACTCTGCTGCTTCAGAATTGTTCCCCATTGAGGCAAGTCTGCCCTTTGCATTCACCAGACATTAGTTGGGGCTGTCCAGGGTGGGGGTGTGACATTGACCCAGGGTATCCCAGAGAGGGACTGAGCTGAAAACGTCAGCCACCAACACTCCAGCAGCTGGGGTAATGAGGGGCCCTTCCCCCGGGATCCCACTACCAGCACACACCTAACTTTACCTAGAACGATAGTTTAACGAACAGCATAGCAGGAGCTGGATCTGGGCGGCAGGGACCTGGGTCTCACCTGGCACAATGCCCAGCACTAGTAGACATTTAGTGAATATTTGTTGGCTGAGTGAATGGTGTCAGCCTTGGCCCTGGCTCACAGTACCCTGAGGAGCCTGTGAAGTGGATCAGGGTCCAGGAGGCTGGCTCTCCATGCAGTGTAGAAACAAATCAGGTTGATGCTGGGTCTCAGAGTCTCTGGGCCTTACCCTATTGGTTCCCCATTAATCTCACTGGGGCAGAGGGAACTGCTGGAGGCTTCGGGGTCACCCAGGCTTCTAGCTTTTTCTCTTGCCTTCCCTCTGCCCCCTCTGGCCATTCCTCGCTCCTCGGCACTTTTTTTAAGGGCATCCATAGGAAAAGGGAGAAAATAAAGGTCCCGACAGATGCTTTGCCGCTAGAAGGTAACCCTGGAGAAGATATTACAGCTGTTGTAATACAGGGTTGAGGTGTTCAAATGCACTTTGAAAGACATGCTCTGACTGACTCACAAGACACCAACCGAGTACTGATTATAAAGAGCTGAGCCCTTAGAATGTTCTTGAGCAGTTTTCCCCAAACTTCAACGCTCATACGAATACCCGGATGTCTTGTTACAATGCAGGTTCTGGGTTAGAAGGTCTGGAGTAAGGCCAAGATTCCATGTTTTGAATGAGCTCTCATGCTGTTGGTCCATGGGCCACAGTTTGAGTAGCTGAGGCTGTAAAGAAAGAGATGATAGATATACGCCACTCATTTAGAGTCGACAGTATACATCGCCATCAACACGTGACCACTAAGAGCCTCTGGGCACTGCGCTAAGTGCTTTGAACACTTTTTGTCATTTAATTTTTAAAGAGCCCTCCAAACAGCGATTATTGAAGATAATTCCCATTTTACAGCAGGAAGAATTGAGGCCCAGAGATTAAGTAATCAGTAAGCATGTGGTGGAGCCACCTTCCGACCCAGGTCCATCAGAGCCCTCGTTCTGAGTTCCTAACCATTCCAGAGAAGAGCATAGCTTTGAGGCCCCCTCCCAACGACTAGGCTTTCTAGAAGGCCTCTGCCCTTGACCCTCGTTTGCTGAGAAGGAAAAAGCATAGGTGTTTGGAACAAAGACTTTGTGTCCCATCCAGAGTGGGACATGATGCTGAGAGATTAACCTGGGAAGATCAGCTGCCTGTGCTTAGCTACGTTCCCTATACCTCAAGCAGTATCTTGGCGCTAAGGGCAGGGGCCCCCGCAGAGTTATGTCGCTGGCTCCTGGCTACCAAGAGAAGTGTGCATGGGCGCAAATGGGCCGTGAGTGGGGGGTGGGGATCACCACCTTGGAGACCCATCCTGCCACCCGGCTCAGCTGCGTGCTCGTTTCACACTTGGTCCACCTCCGAGGAGCTCAGCTGAAATATTGCTTAGCTCAGCCGTGAAATCCACCCTAAATTCACCCTTTGGGCCAGCAGACACTTCCTGGCCAGATGCTCTTCCCCAACCAGAGCGCAGGTAATGGGAGGTGACAGGCTGAGCGCTGGGGACCTGGGGCGCGAGGTGGCGTGGCTGCCAGCTGAGCAAGCACCTCCCGGAAAGGTGTGGACTGCGAAGGGCGCAGCTGCGTCCCAGCGCTTCTGGAAGGGACAGTCAAAGAACATAGATGCACCTGCGGGGAGCAGGGGTTTTAACTGATTTTCAGGCCCAAATGATCCACTTTCTTTAGATTTGGGGGTTCCCGTTGCTTCGGTTAGCTCCTACTTCTTAGAGGTAGAAGGGGTCCTGGCCTCAATATCAGAGTCCACTGTGGCAAATCCTGAAAAGTTATGGGAATTTTCTTGGGGGTTGAAACGAATTGGTGTTAAAAAAAACTCACGTTTCCTAGACAAAATGTTTTTCCTTTCAGCCCCAGCCCAGATGGCCCCTTTGTAAGAATTAGAAAAAGTGCCTTTTCTGGGCAGGGCAGCAAATGGGGGCAAGACAGGCAGGTGGAAGAAGCTGGAGCATCGGCTGGCTTTCAGCCCCCATTTGCCCTATTGGGCTGGTGCCCCCTGCGCAGGGAACAACAGGTACAACCATACCAGGTGGCCAACCTTCGTTTCCTCTTTCCTTCTTTTCTCCATCTATTGTTTACTGAATACCTTCTCTCTGTTTCCTGCTCCGGGACCCTTCCCTTTACCCTCCCCACTGTGTAAGTCATGAAAATCTAAAGATAAATAAGACACTGTGCCCTACTTCACGGAGTCTATATTTCAGTAGGGGAAGCAGCCACGTAAACAGATAAACCTCGGGGCTTGATATTTAGGACTGGACGACTGGTACATGTCTAAAGTCAGGCTGATTCCTAACAGGAAGAGCCTAGGAACTTGCCTCCAGAGAGACCAATGCACAGTCCTGGAAGGTAGTATAATTGGAAAACATTTGCTGTCTTGAATCCTGACGTCTCTTTAAGAGACATGGGTCGTGTTAATGGAGAAGAGGCCTTTGCCCTGTGAGCAGCTCAGTGCGTTTGCAGCAGACATTTGGGAGAGGGCTGGATTGCTCTACCATTGAGAGAGGGACATTTGAACTGGGTTGGGGACACTGAGGAGTAGGGGAGGAGACAGAATGGCAGAACTCTCTGTGGAAGAAAGGCCAGAGAAAAATCTTCATGGAGAATCAATTTTAAAAAACAATATATATATTATTTTTAAAAATTCATTTATATATCCTATCTAATAATAGACAAAGATCGGAGTTGACCGTACTTTCGCTATGCCTCCCATTGGCTAATCAGTGAGATATGCAAATTAACCGCCAACAAAGATGGCGGTTAATTTGCATACATAGGCGTGAAGGTGGAGTGAAGACTGAAGGGGCTCTGGCGGGAGCAGCGAGGGCTTTGAAGGTGGCTTTGGCTGGAGCGGCACCGGTTTTCCTCCGGCACCTGGGACCCAGGCCTATTACACGAATCTTTTCATGCAGCAGTCCTCTAATATATATATATATATATGAGATCTGATATATATATATATATATATATATGTATATATATATATATATATATTTCTGAGAGGAAGGAAGAGGGAGAGAAAGATAGAAACATAGATGATGAGAGAGAATCATTGATCGGCTGCCTCCTTCATGTCCCACACTGGGGATGTGCCCTTGACCGGAATCAAACCCGGGACCCTTCAGTCCACAGACCAATGCTCTATCCACTGAGCAAAACCAGCTAGGGCGAGAATTAATATTTAAGTTATATCTGCTGTGAGGGTGCTATTCAAATCTTGACTCCATAATACCCCCTCCAGCCCCCACAAAAAAACCCCATCATTATAGTCTAGTCATAATTCCAAACTGCCTGGGGTTAAGGGAGGAGACCAAGAAAAAATGTAGTTCCTTTTAAGTTGTCATGAGTCAAAACCATCAGCGCTAGAGGCAAAGCAGACCATGAGAATATTAATCTATTAGCATTCACACAATCACTGGGAAAGTCTTAGATTTCTTGGGCCATGGAATTAGGGATTGGAGGCAATTTTAGGCAGCTCTTGAGAAGCAGGGAGGTTCCAGCTGATATCTAGGCTGGAGCAATAATGTCTATAAAGTTGTTTTCAACTCAGGGTTCATAACTAAATGCATACAGCCATCAGGCAGGTAAAGGGGTGACACAGGTTGGATGTGAGACAGCAGGGAGTGGTGAAGACTGTGGCAAGAGCACCAGTTCCATCAGAAGGGGACCGTGGCCACCCACATCCAGCTGAATGTTGCTTTGCAAGAATGCAAACCCCAGGGTTGTCAGATAGTCCACATTTTAAGAGAAACCAGAAATGTAGATGTTTGAGAAAAACCTCCATTTTTTAAAAAACTTAACTGCATTCAGAAACTATTTTTAAACTTTAAGGGTCAAACAAAAGATGTCTCTTTCTAACTGAGAAGGAAGAGAAATACAGAGACAAGACCCATTTTCAGAGCAAGTAATGAACTGAAAGGCATCAGTGAGAAGTGGTAAGAAAGGCCCTGACCCATTAAGTCCTAAGTTCAGGGCTCCAGGCTCTGCTTTGCTACTAGTTGTCTGTGTGGCCCCAATAAAATAATTCATAATACTTGGGCCTTCATCTCTTTAGCTGTAAAATGAAGGCATCAAACGACACTCTTAGAGTTAGAGATCCCATTATTGAGGAGGCAGAAAGGAAGTTTAAACTGTAGAAAAATAAGCCCATGGCATGTTTCTGAGCATATTGAATCCATTGACATTTCTTGTGTGTTGGCAAGGTGTATTGCATTGATCATGGAATTCTTGCTTACTCTGAGAAAGTAAACATAAACTCCAAAAAACACCTTCATTATTTTGCCTGCCTGAGAACAATGCGTTCACAGAGGGAGAGGAGCCCCCATAGCAGGGAGCCGTGTTTCCGACACTATCAGCAGGTGAGTCACAGAGTCTGTCAGCGATGATAAGAGCGCTGGCACATTTCCCATTCATGCTGACACCGCTCCAAGACGGCAGCCTAACTGATGTTTGTTCAATAATACCCAGATATGTCACAGAATCTGTGTGTGGGGGTCCGGTATCTTTTGTCAGTTTAGAGTAAAACCTTGGGGAAAATATGTTGCAGACTGTTACAGATGTTCTGAGATTAGATGATGCTTCCCTGAAAATGTATGAGGCATGGTCCACTGGTTTGCCGGTTGGCAAACTGCCTTTTGCTGGATCAAGACCCCACACCCCATCCCCCAGGCCACTCAGAATAAGCAGAGTTGCATCGAGGCCTTTGAGCTTCATCTTGAATCCCGGGACAACCCCCATGTTCTTCAGGAATTTTCCATGGTAGTAGTTGGGTCTAAGGATCCCAAAATGATGGGATAGGGGAAAGGTGGGGTGGGTGGGAGGATGGGAAGCAGCAACAAAGACCGAGGAGGCAGGGGAAGATTCAAGCAGAGCCCCGAGATTGAGTAATTTTAGGAGGCAATACTGTTTATGGAACATTTCACTCTTGATAGCTACTGTCACATTCTAGTCATTAGAGAGCATTTACTCGTGGATTGTAGAAATTACTTCCCATGGGAAACGAAAGCAATTCCTGTTTTCAAAGGATGCTTTGTTTTCTAGGTGAAGAAAATAAAGCATATGATGGCGCAGAGGCTGTAGCCTACATTCCCTGCTAAGTCAATTCTGGTCCAAGTTCACTACTTAGTGAGACCACATGAATAAGTAACCAAGAAATAATAGTGATAATGATGATGATGATGATGATAATAATAATAGCTATACTCTATATGCCAGGTCTTGAGCTCAACATTTACATATGTATTTCAAAGAATCCCTGAAGATACCCTGGGCACTTTCCTTAGCCCCGTTTCACAGATGAGGAAACTGAGGCTTAAAGAAGCTAAATATATTTACTTAAAATTATACAGCTGGGGACTCAAACCTGCTCTATCTGGCTCTGAGGCTTATTCTTAGAAGTACGGACCCCTGAATATGCTACATTTGTTTGAGAAGTCCTGTGTCATCCCTGAAATAAAATCACTTCCAGCAAATACTGCAGGAATAAGAAGTGACTGAAACACATAGGAGGGCGCAAAACACACAGGGGTGCTTCTGAAATTGGAACAATCCTCATGGATTTCAGCTTTCATCTATTATATCCATTAGATGCACCTGCCTCCCTTCTGCCCTCCAGGTATCAGCACCCAAAGCTTAAAATATCTGCGAATTAAAGGGAGACCATGCTGCTGTCCGAGGAAATGAGGCTGCAGCTCCTGCTCTCTGCCACCTGGGCAGGCCAGAACCCATTCTTGCTTCGTTAGCATTTATGTACTAGTAAGACCGCTAGCTGGAGCGCCCGCCTGCCGCACCCCACTGCCCTGGGTATTCTCAGTTGGATTTGTTACAGGGAAGCCCTAATAACTGGCTTCATTTCTTTCTTTCACACCCGATGGAATGCCAGGAGCTCCCTGGGCCCTAACTCCAGTCTAGCATCCAGCCAGGCTTACTCCCACCTGAGTAATAATAATTTTTAATTAAATCCTCCCATCCTTTGCAGCCCATTTTCTAGTTTTCAAAGAGCTTTCAAACACATTATCTTGATTGCAGTGACACAATTAGTCAATGGGAAAACTTCAACGTGTCCCATAGCACACCAAGAGCTTCTTTCCTCTCTTGAGAGCAGGGCCTGAGCCTGGGTGCGGGAAGGGTTTGGTCTTTGGTTGTAGTGCTAGAAGAAGGAGTGAGGGATGGCCCTTCTCCCTTCCCCCTGCAACTCCTTTGGTGTCAGGAAAGTTTATCAAAGAATAGAAGGTAGGAGCCACAGTGCCACGGTGACCAGGCTTCTTAAGCTTGGGTTCCTCCCCTGAGATATCCTCTATTTTGAAAGTCGTTGAGCATTTCCTTTATTCTTCAGGGGAGCCAGCAGCCTGCCTCATGGAGAGCGCAGGGCAGGGGCCTCTTGGTCCTCTAGGGCCCGCCTTTCCCTTCTCCACACTGGCCCTCTCTCAGTTTGCCAGTTGCTCTGAGGGATGTATTTGCCATTGGCCAGCCCTCTCTCCCCCTGCTCAGTGCCTGGGGCCATCCTAGCCTATGGGTCCCAACCCAACTTTTACGTGGGATACTGTGTCATCCTTGCATAACGGAAGAGGCTCGTTTCCTTAGTTAAAACCATTCTCAGAGTGTACTGCATTCTTTAGGCAAATATATGAACGAGGCTTCAGAGACAGCAAGGGAAGCCAGAGTTGCGTTTAGAGACAGAGGCTGGAGGAGTTGAATTGCTCTGCACCACGATTCCCGGGAAATTTTTCTATGCTGCTCAGAGCTGAGAAGAGGGTGGGGACATGAGGCATGAATTATAGTAGGAGGCTGATGCCCACATTGGCAGAAATGGCAGAAATGGTGTTCACAGAAATGAAAATCTAATATTTACCTGTAGTTGTTTGCAGAGTTGTGATGCGAAGTCCTTCCGTTCCCCTAAAGTCAACAAAGTCTGGCTTATGAACATATGCACCAAGTGAGTTGTTTTATGCAAAAATTAAGGGGGAAAACGGAGTTTCATGAACAAAAGCAGAGGAGGAGAAGCACCCGAGGAGTGAGACCAGAGTTCAATGAAGCCAAAGTTTACATGAGAACATATTCCAAAGGAATTGCAGAATTCACCTGGGCATGGGATGGGGAGGGGACGTGAGATAGCAGAGTAATGGGGCCTTTGGGGGATAACTCATCATTCCTGTGAGGAAGGCAGGGCAAGAAGTAGTATATACCCCTTTGACAGATGAGAAAGCCAAGATCCACATAGGTTACAGCAATCGCCCAATGTTACACACCTAGCAGGTAGGGAAGTCCAGCTTAGAAGGCAAAAAAACCATGTTTTATTCCTAGCTGAAAAGTTCCCGTTACTTGCCAGCTAAAAGGCAACCAAGAAAATCAAAAGTAAACGAGCACCTTCTATATAACTCATTACATCACCAGCCTTCTCCTCACTGTGTCACTTTGCTATAAACCTCACCATCAGTGAGACTTGGAGCAGAAGGGAGGGAAGGGTCATTTCGATGCAAAGGACATTGCCAGAGCAGAAACACTAGGTAGGACATCACATCAGCAAACATGGGATGGGTGGCCAAAGGGTGGGGAACATAATGAAGCAAGTGAATGGTCAGCCTCAAGCAGGCCTGAGCTAAGTCCGTCAGGGCTAGGAGTCCTGACAGGGCCTGTGCTCTCCATATGTTGGGGAGGTAGGAAGAGAGAGTCCCAGTTCTCTGCATTTTTTTTTCTCTGCAGAAATCCTACAAGGATTCTCCCAATTTGGCACAATACTCCATCTGAACTCTTCTGGCACAATACTGCCTTCTGAACCCTTCTTTCTGCCTTGTGACCTTTGCCATGGACTGTTTCCTCCACTCGGTGGACCCGTGATTTGGGCTGTTTGCTTGATCTTTCATCTCCTGGGCTGGGTTCTTTGTGGGCTCTTGCTTACTGGGTAACTGCTGGTTGATTCACTGATGTTTTCACCATGAAACTTGTGGTTCTCACATGACTCCGAACAAGAACCAGGCTGAGCCCGTGTCATCTGTCACTTGCAGGGAGCCTTGTGCGTTTCCTCCAGCTGCCCGCTCCAGTGAGTAAACATGGTGCTGTCTCCTGATGGTTTCTGTCCCCGAGGCTGTCACCTAATGACTTCATTCCCAGAGGCTGTCCCTGATGGCTTCTGTCCCTGGGGCTACAACCAGAACTGGGGTGCTGAGAACGACAAGAGCGGTCAAGCCATAGGAGGGAGAAGCAGGCCCTCTGAACTGGCAGGGGACTCAGTGGTTGGGTGGTCACACATTCTGTCTGGGATGCTCCCACTAAGTCTCTTGTCCCAGTGTAATTATTAATAGCATCTCCTCTCCAATGTCAAAATGTCCTGGCGTGGCTGATAAAATGTGTATGGTCACCCAACTCCAGCGACTACCTAAAGTAGTAGTTCTCTAGCTGTCACTTAGTGGGCAGACCTTTTCTTCAAACAGAACCTTAATCCTAATGCCTGATTTGTAAAACAGAAAACAGGGACGCTCTTCTGGTTGGAGGGAGTGGAGGATGCTAACCCTTGCCCCTCCCTCCACATACACACATACACATATCCCCCCCTTCACTACTGTGGCTCCCACCTGCTGTGGCAGCCCCAGCCAATGGGAGTCTTAGAGCTCAATGCATCACCAGTGATACCCACCACCTTAATTTTACAGATGAGGGAACTGGGGTCCATGGAGAAGTCAGGAGATTATGGAAGGTCATACCATTAATTAATGAAGGAGCCCAAGCTACAAATCTGCAGTGATATCTCCACCAGGCCAAATCCCCTTCCAATTTGCCAAATGACCTTAAAACAAGGGGCTATAGGCCCAATTTTGTGCTAGCTTATATATATATGATGTATCTCCTATAAAATGTATGTGAAATTTCCATCCTGGGGAAAATGGTCACAAGTTAAAAAAAATCACCCGTTTCACACTTGAGAAGTCCACAAAGCACAGTGGGGGAATTGCTTTGTGCTGCGGTAACTTGGTGTGAACTGTGGATGCATTCTTAAAGTTAACAGTGCTTGGGGACAAATGCCTTTTCTAGTGACTGTATCCTTGAAGGTTTTTGGGTGGACTTCATTAATCCCAACAAGCGGCCTCCAAAAGTCAAACAGGAAGCAAAGCCCGTGCTGTTGTAGAAAATAAATGGCACACTGTCCCTCTCAGGGCCTCTCCAGCACAGAGCTCTTCCTTTGTCTTAGCTTTTTTTGGAACAACAGTTTGGCAACTCTAAACGGAAGCAATACCCTGTCTTGGAAGCACAAAGCTTCTCTAAGCCCCTGGTCATTTAAATAGCTGTCCACCTTCCCCTCTACCTTCTGCTCCCACCTGCCCTCACCTGGGACCCAGCCAGGCACTTCACCTTCAACCCTGAGCAGGAAAAGCAGACCCTAAATGCAAATCAAAAAGCGATGCAACCGTTTTATGGCCTGAGGAGGCCAGTGGGAGGCAAAGTCATGTGCCAGGCAGCCTGCTTGCGGTGGCTTCCGGGTAGAGGGCAGGGTTTTGTTTCTCTTACTTGAACCTTGTTGTAGTTTGATCCAGGCGCTGACCATCTGCCTCTCGGGGGAACATGAGCCTATGACTCTCCCACGCAAACCAATTTATACACAACTAGAAAGCAATCATTTCTCTCTCCTTGTGTGGAAGAGAAACAGCCTGACGAGGTGGGGCTGCGGGATTGCCTTGCCCTTCCCACCTGCTGACTCAGAGTATTTGCATAGCTGGGATTCTGAGGAAACACCCAAGTTCATCCGAGTAGAAGTTCTGGGTAATCTATGCAAAGTATGTTTCCCCTGTGCGGAGGCAGAGAACCAACGGGCTGACATTGGAAACAATACAGTGGAAATGAAATCTAACATCTATCCAGCCCTTACTCTGGGCTTCTTCCCCGGGTTCAGTCCTGCCTAAAATGCTCATGGGTGGAAGCTATGATGATCCTATTTCAGAGAACAGGGAACAGGACTTGAAAAAAGATGAAAGGACTTGCCCAGTCACTCAGCAAGGAAGTGGTGACGTGAGCTTTGGAACCCAGGCAGTCCAGCTGCAGAGCCCGCCCCTTAACAGCCAAACCCAGGAGACACCTAGGCCAGGGCTTCCCAAACTTCACTGCACCACGTCACCCCCGGGCTCTTGTCAGAAGGCACGCTCTGATTCCAGGCCTGCGGCACGTGTCAGAGGAGCTTCTTCGGGGACACCAAGGCTGCTGCCGTGGAGGATCTAGGGCAGCAGCCGGCAAACTTTCTGTAAAGGGCCAGATAGGTAATATTTTAGGCTTTGTGGGCCACGTACGGTCTCTGTCTCATATTTCCTTTTGTTTTCTTACAGCCTTTAGAATGTAGCATCAGCCTTGGCTCTTGGCTGGTGGGCTGCATTTGGCCAGAGCAGCCGTGTGCTGTTCCCTGACCTGGGCACTGAGGGTGGAGAGGCCGCTGTTCTGACAGGCTCAGGTGGGGATCACCTCCAGTCAGTGTGTATGAGCTGCATCTGCTTCTTCAATTAGGTATGATCCTCGGGGCAGTAAGAGCCTAGCCTGGCTGCCTCCACAGTGGCCAGCTTTTTTTTTTTTTTTTTTTAATTTCTTTATTGATTAAGTTATTACATATGTGTCTTTATCCCCACATTACCCCCTAGCCCCCCAACTCATGCCCTCACCACCACCCCCCCGCCCCCCGCCCCCAGTGTCTGTGTCCATTGGTTAGGCCTATATGCCTGCATATAAGTCCTTTGGTTGATCTCTCCCCCTTACCCCTCCCCTCCCCTATCTTCCCTCTGAGGTTTGACAGGTCTGATCGATGCTTCTCTGTCTCTGGATCTGTTTTTGTTTATCAGTTTATGTTGTTCATTATATTCCATAAATGAGTGAGATCATGTGATATTTATCTTTCTCTGACTGGCTTGTTTCACTTAGCATAGAATGGATAAAAAAACCATATATGTGCTGTCTACAAGAGACCCACAGTGGCCAGTTTTGGTGACAGAGAAGAGCGAGGCTGACCTGCCAGAAGGAATCCATTGGGTTAATGAGCAGTCTGGACCCTCAGGCGTGCAAGAGAGGGCTGGAGGAGGAGGGACCAGGGCCTGGAGGATGGAAGGGAATGGGAATTGCCACACACACTGCTGAGCTCTTCCCCTCTGGTGGAGCAGGGCAGAAGGTCATCTAGGGGCTCCTGCCATGGATGGAGGTCAAACCCCAAAACCCCTTCAACTCTGAGTCTAAGATCCTGTGATGCTAATGTGACAGGCTAATCGGACACAGTCTTGAGATAATGTGCACACACATGACCTGATTCTCCTGGTGCTTATCAGGAACTTCATCTCAGAGCAGCTGCGGGAGTTGCTCCCCTTATCTCTTGGCCCAGCCAGGGATCAGGTGGCTGAAATGCACTCCAGGCTGCTCATTGGGGAGAAGGGAAAGGGCCCCAAGCTCCAGGCTCAGAAGTTGTTAGTGAGAGTCCTCTGCTCAAGAGCCTTCTCCAGCTCCCGGAAACCTGCTGCTTTTCCATCTTCATCATAATTTGAGAATGAGGTGAAGTCATCTACTTCAGGGACTCATTCTATAAAATAATTAGGAATGTGAATAAAGATTTTCCCTCTCAGGTGCAAAGGAAGGGCTGAGTAATTCACACACCTCTGTGCTTCTCTCCGACTTTGTTCTCTTCCATTCTCTTGCCTTTCTGTCCTTCCTCTTCCTTTGGCATAGACAATCAGGCTATTGAACTAAAATGTCTCTTTTCAGTTGCATAGGCTCTTGCAAAATGTATATTACTTTGTACACATGTGTATTTTAATTCACTTAACCAGTTCTGTGCACATAACTTATTCTGCTTCTTCACCCACACCATGTTTTTAGGATCCTGCCAGAAGCTCTGGATAACAATCTCTCTTTCTCCTAAATGCTGCATAACTCCACAGGCAACAAATTTTGTTTTTCCATTCCCCAGTGATGCTCACCCAAGTTCTGTCATTACGTACATCACTGTGATGAAAACCTCATACATGTTTCTTTATGGGCTTGGGTGAGAAATGCCTTGTGACATCTATTCAGGGGTGAAATTGCTAGGCCATAAGATATGTGTACATTAAATTTGACTTTATTTTGCCAGGGAACCTGCAGGAAAGCTATATCCCTCCATACTCCCATCAGCAATAGATCAGGTTCTTATCCCTACATCCTCCCAAGACTTGACATTAATCACCTTCTAATCCTCCTGGTCTAACAGTTGTAAAGGGCTATCCCGTTGTTGTTTTAGTTTGTGCTTCTCCCATTAATCATGAATTGCAGCATTTCTGCCTATGCTTTTTGCCTTTAGGATTCATCCTCGCCTCCTCCCCCCTCTTCCTCCTCCTCCTTCTTCTTCATCTTCTTCTTTGTTAACTGCCAGTTACCACCCTTCAAATATTTTCTTAATCCTGTTCCTGAAGTTTATCTTGATTTGCAAGAGTTTCTGGAATAGTCTAGGATGTAGATATTGATCATTTGTGAGGTTTTGGCATTGTTGGTATCTTCTCAGTCTATCTGTTCTTTGTTCATGTTATTGATTGTTGAACAGAAATTCTTAAAATTGATAGGAACAAATACATATTTTTTTATCTCATGGTTTATACTTTTATCAGTTTTCACACAAAGTCTATCTACAATCGCAGGTCACAAGCTAGTCTCCTACATTTTATCTTATTGTGTGATTTTATATATCATACTAGAGGCCCGATGCACAGAATTCGTGCAAGAGTAGGCCTTCCTTTCCCCGACTGCCTGTACCGGCTTCCCTCTGGCACCCATGACCCAGGCTTCCTTCCGGCAACCAGGACCCGGGCTTCCCTTGCAGCCCTAGCTTCATCTGGAAGTACATCGGGTCTAATTAGCATATTACACTTTTATTATTATAGATTTAGGTTGTTACATCATCTGGAGTTCACTGTTGAATGTAGTAATGGGAAAGGATGTAGGATTTTTTCCCAGTTTTCCCAGTACCATCCACCTAACAAACCCTCCCTTTCTTATTGATTTGTGCCACTTGGTCATATATTACATTCTCATGTGTACGTAGGTCTGTCTTTGAGCTGGTAGCAAAGACTTAGTGTAATGATTTCCATTGTGTTATTTAAACTGTTTTTATTAAAGTATAGTTGGTGCACAATATTATATAGTTTTAGGTGTACAATATAGTGATTCGACATTTATATACCATATGATGTGAACACTACACTAAGTCTAGTAACCATCTGTCACTGTGACAAGTTATTATGATTCTATTGACTACATTCCCTGTGCTGTGCACTACATCTCCGTGACTTACTTATTTTATAACTGGAGGTTTGCATCTCATTCCCCTTCACCTTTTTCATTCATCCCCAACCCACTCTCCTCATTGTAATATCATTTTTAATAAAAATGTAAACAACCTTGATGTGCAACAGCTGAGGACTGATTAAATCAGTCAGAGTATGTCTGTATAAATAGACTATCATGCAGGAACTAAAACTGATGTAATAAAAGGCTGCATAATGCTACAGACAGTTCTGTCTTATTGCTGAGTGGAAATGGCAGATTTCATATAGTGAATCACCTTAAGTATGTAATACACTATGTATATGCATGTATATAATTGGTAGAGTAAACACTTGAATAGTATTGGTGGTTCTTTATGGACAATCGGATTCTGATGACTCTCGAGCAAAGGAGGGGCCCAGTGAGAGAACATTAGGAAAACCTGGCTTACAAGTGGAGCCAGATTCTCAACTGCAAGTCCCACAATAGCCAACTGTCATCAGTGATAAGGTAAGTAGGAAGCACATACTGAAGACCGGGACTTCTCAAACTTTAAGGTGCATATTATTACCTGGGGATCTTGTTAAACTGCAGATTCAGATTTAGAGGGTGGGGAGGGACCTGAGATTCTGCATTTCTCACAACTCCCGGGGATGCCCAGGCTTCTGGGCTGGGACCTCACTTTGGGTAGCAAGACCTACATAGCCGATTGAGCTCTGTGCCTGCTTACCTCACAGGAAAAGACACAGAGGAAAGGAGTTACTTAGACGAGATGACAGTGGCCAGTTTAGTTTATGTGTGTTTATGTTGTCTTGAGACTATTGTTTTGGAGGGGACAGAGCATGGGGTTATGAATATAAGAATTGTAACATCATTTTTAACAATAGTAAACATGGACCAGCAGACATCTTCCTGACTTCCTCCCCTTTCCCACTTCACAGTTGGGTTTAGCCACCCAATCCCCTCTCAGCAGTAAGTCCTGAGGTTGAGATAGGAATGAGGGTAAGAGCCGCCTGACCACAGGCACTCAGCTGGCCTCCTCACAGGGCTCACCTAGGTAAGGTAAGGAGCACCTTAGGACGCACGTGGCCCCTGATGGTGAGTTTGAAGCACCCCAGCTTCAAGTCTAGGTTCCAATTATCACTGAGAAAGTTAGTGGCCTATATCCACCCCAAATGGTTAGAAAGCCCCTCCCGTTCACTGCCCACCGGCATTTGTCAGCCCTGCCTCTGGCCTGCTGCTTCTTTCCCTCCCTGACAACTTGTTTGAAACGAAGGCAACCACAATTTTATCTCTCATACCAAATTGCTCGAAATTGCCAGTACAAGCAGATTCTTCTTCACAGGCCCAGCGATTTTAACTGTCACCATGGACAAAAGGAACATACACAAGAAAGAGAGCTCAAACAATAAATATCTGTTGGTGACTGTCAGTTCACTCTGCAGTCTCTACAAAGCTCCCAAAATGTCCATGTGCTCTTACTTGTGGGCATCTGGAACCTGGTCATGAGCATATACAAACCTGTGTTGTCATCACTATTTAGCCAACATTTGTCACATGTGTCAGGTACCAAGCTAGGTACTTTCAAATTTGTTATATCACTTCATCCCTAAAACCACCCTGGAAACTAGATATTATAATGAAACTATCAAGGTTCAGAGAGGTTAAGTAACTTGCCCAAGCTAACAGCTTGCAAATGAGAAACCCTCAATAAGGGGAAGTAAGAAAAGGTGACAAGTGGACTGTGAGGATACTTTAGAGTTTGTCTTGAGTGGAGCTCTTGACTCGGAGGGAAAGAGAAGCCCGGAGAGGTAATGTGTTCCTACACTCCTACTAGACTAGACCTCCAGTGATGTTTCCCAGCCTATGGGACACACTGTTGGTTTCCTAGGCCATAGAAGAAGAGCCATAGCCCACCTCTTCCTTGTTTACAGAACTCTGGTTTAGTTCAAGGGTCAATGTATATAGTCCCAGGGTATGTGACGGGGTCCAACCCCAGCAGGTCCAGGGGTCCCCAAAGGTGTGGACGGAGTCGGCGAAGAAGGAATGACATGGAGACAGTGTTTAGTTGATCAGCAGCCTAGCCAGGATCTCCACCCAGGATCTCCAGCCAAGTTCTGGTCTGGATCTCCAGAGAGGTTCTGGTTCGGATCTCCAGCCAGGTTCTGTGTCCATGTTCTCTTGCTAGGTTCCCCAGCCAGGTTCTGTCCAGGTTCTCCAGCCAGGTTCAGTCACCAGGTTCTAGTCAGGTTCTCTTGCCCATTTCTGTAGTCAGGTTCAGTCCAGGATCTTTTGCCATGTTCTCTCCAGCGAAATTCTTCTGTCTCTAGTTCTGTGTAGGTTCTGTCTTCTTACATCTGTATTTATACCAGTTGATTCCAATCCTATCAATCTCTATTACAAAGGTTAGGGCGTTTCTTATCTCCATTCCAGGGAGTAAAGATTATGTAGCTTAAGCATGATTGTTCGTAGTTAATGATTAATTACCCGCCTGGCACTTAGTTAAGAGGTTTTATTCCCTCCCTAACTTCAGGGGAAAATCCCTACCTGGGGAAACAACCTTTCTCAGAGAGGAGACCTTGGTTAAAACACATAGTGCCAAGAAGGTGAGCAAACATATTAAGAACAGTATGCCATATATGCCAGGTCCCTTGAAACAGCAAGCATGGACCGGCTCCCGGCAAATTCCCCCTTTTTTATTTTTTAAAAGCAGGCATTAAAAAGAAAAACCCCAAATGCTCTCTTGTATCCATTTTAAGAGTAGGATTGGCGCTTTCCGCTATTACCTGAGTCCTGATCTATCACCCCAGGGAGAGCTTGCCAATCCTGCACTTTCCCGGGGTGGAAAGGCTGCAGTGGGGTTAAGGATAAGGCTCCTTGGGCCTATCTCCTCCCATGCCTTTACATTTACCTTTCCTTCCTCAGAAAAGCATGGACATACTTCTTGTATAAAACTTTCTGTCTGACTGGGAGTAACCTTAATTACTCTGCTAGCAAGCATATGTGTTAAAAGATCAATACAGAGTCTTAGTTCTTTAGACTCAGTATGGCACATCTTCTTAATCTAAAGATCAATACAGAGTCTTCTTTCTTTGGACTCAGTATGGCACATCTTCTCAATCTAAGTTCTGTACTATCCACCTTCTTACCCTACTTATCCTCTATAGGGGGGTTTGCAGCACCCTGGTGGAGTCCTATCCATCCCGAATGTGGGGGTTCTCAATGGGGGGGGGGGGCTTACCTAGGGGAATCATGTTACAGGGGTTCCCAAAGGTGTGGACGGAGGCGGCGAAGACTATCCACCCTCTTCCTATGGTGGAGTCCGATCCGTCCCGATTGTGGGGCAAAGACTATCCACCCTCTTCCTACGGTGGAGTCCTATCCGTCCCGAGTGTGGGGCGCTTACCTAGGGGTCCCTGTTCGGGTGCCAGATGCCGGAGTCCAACCCCAACAGGTCCAGGGGTCCCCAAAGGTGTGGATGGAGTCGGCGAAGAGGGAAAGACTCAGAGGCACCGTTCAGTTGATCATCATAGCCGGGTTCTCTTGTCAGGGTCTCCAGTGAAGTTCACCAGGTTCTCCAAGTTCTCCAGTGAAGTTCTGGTTAGGAGCTCCAGCCAGGTTCTGTGTCCATGTTCTCTTGCTAGGTTCCCCGGCCAGGTTCTGTCCAGGTTCTCCAGCCAGGTTCAGTCACCAGGTTCTAGTCAGGTTCTCTTGCCCATTTCTGTAGTCAGGTTCAGTCCAGGATCTTTTGCCATGTTCTCTCCAGTGAAATTCTTCTGTCTCTAGTTCTGTGTAGGTTCTGTCTTCTTACATCTGTATTTATACCAGTTGATTCCAATCCTATCAATCTCTATTACAAAGGTTAGGGCGTTTCTTATCTCCATTCCAGGGAGTAAAGATTATGTAGCTTAAGCATGATTGTTCGTAGTTAATGATTAATTACCCGCCTGGCACTTAGTTAAGAGGTTTTATTCCCTCCCTAACTTCAGGGGAAAATCCCTACCTGGGGAAACAACCTTTCTCAGAGAGGAGACCTTGGTTAAAACACATAGTGTCAAGAAGGTGAGCAAACATATTAAGAACAGTATGCCATATATGCCAGGTCCCTTGAAACAGCAAGCATGGACCGGCTCCCGGCAAATTCCCCCTTTTTTATTTTTTAAAAGCAGGCATTAAAAAGAAAAACCCCAAATGCTCTCTTGTATCCATTTTAAGAGTAGGATTGGCGCTTTCCGCTATTACCTGAGTCCTGATCTATCACCCCAGGGAGAGCTTGCCAATCCTGCACTTTCCCGGGGTGGAAAGGCTGCAGTGGGGTTAAGGATAAGGCTCCTTGGGCCTATCTCCTCCCATGCCTTTACATTTACCTTTCCTTCCTCAGAAAAGCATGGACATACTTCTTGTATAAAACTTTCTGTCTGACTGGGAGTAACCTTAATTACTCTGCTAGCAAGCATATGTGTTAAAAGATCAATACAGAGTCTTAGTTCTTTAGACTCAGTATGGCACATCTTCTTAATCTAAAGATCAATACAGAGTCTTCTTTCTTTGGACTCAGTATGGCACATCTTCTCAATCTAAGTTCTGTACTATCCACCTTCTTACCCTACTTATCCTCTATAGGGGGGTTTGCAGCACCCTGGTGGAGTCCTATCCATCCCGAATGTGGGGGTGCTCAATGGGGGGGGGGGGCTTACCTAGGGGAATCCTGTTCCAGGGGTTCCCAAAGGTGTGGACGGAGTCGGCGAAGACTATCCACCCTCTTCCTATGGTGGAGTCCGATCCGTCCCGATTGTGGGGCAAAGACTATCCACCCTCTTCCTCCGGTGGAGTCCTATCCGTCCCGAGTGTGGGGCGCTTACCTAGGGGTCCCTGTTCGGGTGCCAGATGCCGGAGTCCAACCCCAACAGGTCCAGGGGTCCCCAAAGGTGTGGATGGAGTCGGCGAAGAGGGAAAGACTCAGAGGCACCGTTCAGTTGATCATCATAGCCGGGTTCTCTTGTCAGGGTCTCCAGTGAAGTTCACCAGGTTCTCCAAGTTCTCCAGTGAAGTTCTGGTTAGGAGCTCCAGCCAGGTTCTGTGTCCATGTTCTCTTGCTAGGTTCCCCGGCCAGGTTCTGTCCAGGTTCTCCAGCCAGGTTCAGTCACCAGGTTCTAGTCAGGTTCTCTTGCCCATTTCTGTAGTCAGGTTCAGTCCAGGATCTTTTGCCATGTTCTCTCCAGTGAAATTCTTCTGTCTCTAGTTCTGTGTAGGTTCTGTCTTCTTACATCTGTATTTATACCAGTTGATTCCAATCCTATCAATCTCTATTACAAAGGTTAGGGCGTTTCTTATCTCCATTCCAGGGAGTAAAGATTATGTAGCTTAAGCATGATTGTTCGTAGTTAATGATTAATTACCCGCCTGGCACTTAGTTAAGAGGTTTTATTCCCTCCCTAACTTCAGGGGAAAATCCCTACCTGGGGAAACAACCTTTCTCAGAGAGGAGACCTTGGTTAAAACACATAGTGTCAAGAAGGTGAGCAAACATATTAAGAACAGTATGCCATATATGCCAGGTCCCTTGAAACAGCAAGCATGGACCGGCTCCCGGCAAATTCCCCCTTTTTTATTTTTTAAAAGCAGGCATTAAAAAGAAAAACCCCAAATGCTCTCTTGTATCCATTTTAAGAGTAGGATTGGCGCTTTCCGCTATTACCTGAGTCCTGATCTATCACCCCAGGGAGAGCTTGCCAATCCTGCACTTTCCCGGGGTGGAAAGGCTGCAGTGGGGTTAAGGATAAGGCTCCTTGGGCCTATCTCCTCCCATGCCTTTACATTTACCTTTCCTTCCTCAGAAAAGCATGGACATACTTCTTGTATAAAACTTTCTGTCTGACTGGGAGTAACCTTAATTACTCTGCTAGCAAGCATATGTGTTAAAAGATCAATACAGAGTCTTAGTTCTTTAGACTCAGTATGGCACATCTTCTTAATCTAAAGATCAATACAGAGTCTTCTTTCTTTGGACTCAGTATGGCACATCTTCTCAATCTAAGTTCTGTACTATCCACCTTCTTACCCTACTTATCCTCTATAGGGGGGTTTGCAGCACCCTGGTGGAGTCCTATCCATCCCGAATGTGGGGGTTCTCAATGGGGGGGGGGGGCTTACCTAGGGGAATCCTGTTCCAGGGGTTCCCAAAGGTGTGGACGGAGTCGGCGAAGACTATCCACCCTCTTCCTATGGTGGAGTCCGATCCGTCCCGATTGTGGGGCAAAGACTATCCACCCTCTTCCTACGGTGGAGTCCTATCCGTCCCGAGTGTGGGGCGCTTACCTAGGGGTCCCTGTTCGGGTGCCAGATGCCGGAGTCCAACCCCAACAGGTCCAGGGGTCCCCAAAGGTGTGGATGGAGTCGGCGAAGAGGGAAAGACTCAGAGGCACCGTTCAGTTGATCATCATAGCCGGGTTCTCTTGTCAGGGTCTCCAGTGAAGTTCACCAGGTTCTCCAAGTTCTCCAGTGAAGTTCTGGTTAGGAGCTCCAGCCAGGTTCTGTGTCCATGTTCTCTTGCTATGTTCCCCGGCCAGGTTCTGTCCAGGTTCTCCAGCCAGGTTCAGTCACCAGGTTCTAGTCAGGTTCTCTTGCCCATTTCTGTAGTCAGGTTCAGTCCAGGATCTTTTGCCATGTTCTCTCCAGTGAAATTCTTCTGTCTCTAGTTCTGTGTAGGTTCTGTCTTCTTACACCTGTATTTATACCAGTTGATTCCAATCCTATCAATCTCTATTACAAAGGTTAGGGCGTTTCTTATCTCCATTCCAGGGAGTAAAGATTATGTAGCTTAAGCATGATTGTTCATAGTTAAAGTGATTAATTACCCGCCTGGCACTTATTTAAGAGATTTTATTCCCTCCCTAACTTCAGGGGAAAATCCCTACCTGGGGAAACAACCTTTCTCAGAGACCTTGGTTAAAACACATAGTGCCAAGAAGGTGAGCAAACATTTTAAGAACAGTATGCCATATATGCCAGGTCCTTTGAAACAGCAAGGATGGACCGGCTCCCGGCAGGTATGATCACCATAATATAAGCTAGTCACGGCAGTATCCTTCCTCTTTACTAGTGGTTGATTTAGCTGTGGGCATCTGACCAGACATGAGATGAAAAAGGAGATATATGAGGCCTTGTAGGAAAGCTTTCCTCCCTGATAAGAAAGAAGTCCATAAAGAGAAAGCCCCTTTCCCACGACCAACCCTCCTTCCTTCCTGCTTTGGCTATGTAATATGAAGATGTGATATTTTGCGCTTAGGCAGCCATATTGTGACCATGAGGAAAAATATAGCCTAACACACTGAGGATGGCAGAGCTCAAGATGGAAAGAGCCTGGGGTTCTTGATGATCTTATTGGACACCCAAACAGTTCTGGGCCATCCATCTCTTAAGGTGTGAGATAACAAAGCGTCTTTATAATCTAGCCTAGTGTCGGTCAGATATTTAGTTACAGGCAAGTGCACCATATTGATACAAGGGGCCTTCACGCACTCGCCTTCTGGCAAGAGGCTAAGCACGCCCACACAAATGCCTCTGTCCACGATGGATGTCTTGGTCTACAACATTGACCACTGTGTGGTCTGTGGAGAGCACTGTAGGAGCAGCGCCTCCAGACCCAGTGGCTAGGCACCAGGACAGGCAGTGGTGGTGGCCAGAGCTGGTGGTGTGTGCACACTCGCTGCAGGTGCCTGTGTGTGGTGGTAGGGGCTGGTTGCATACATACACATAGTAGTGGGGACCAAGGCCAGCATTAAGGGCGGAAGCCCACTGTGAGCATACTGGCTACAGGACCTCACTTAGGCACATGCATGGCACAGTGCAGGTACAGAGCCACAGGGGCTAGTTTTAGCAGAGCCCGCAATGCAGGCCAGTGACAGAAGCAGTCCTGATCTGGGCCCACAAGCAGCCACAAGGGCCCTGGTTGCCAGCGTGCACTCCATAGCTGTGGGTCTCACTATGGGGACATGCGTGTCAGTGGAGGCCAGTGATGGAAGTCAGACGGGAGGTGTGCCGGTGCGCAGCTGGAGGGCTAGACCACACAGCAGCGGGGTCAGCTTCAGGGGTCTGGCTGGAGTCAGGTACTTTCATAGAGAGGCCAGGCCTATCTGCCAGTGCAGACCCTGGGCTCCAGTGAAGGGAGAGAGGAAGCAGAGAGGGACTAGAGGCCTAGCATCTGTGAATGAGGAAACCTTAATGGTGAGATCTGTAGGGGTCCATGGTAGCTCTGCAGGCCATGGCTTTCTCAGCAATGAAGGCTGCTGGGGTCCTCCAGAGAGCAGGCCACTGGGAACCACAGTGTGAGTGATGCTCATACTTCCTGCTCTTCTTTGTCGTCTCTGCATCTCAGCTTTGTACCTGTGGGTAGGGTGAAACTGAAGTGGGTCCTCATACAGTGTCTTGAAGGGCTGGGGAAGCTGGTAATGCTTCTCCCCCCACCCCGCACCCCCAACCCTGCCCTCCCTCTTTTTCCCAGTGAGGGGATCTCTTTTGAGCTGGGAAGTTAGTTCTTGTCACTGTCAGCCTGACGCACGGGGTGATTCAAACAAGATGAGCAGTCCTTCCTTTCCTTTCTGTGCAGGTATCCCCGGTGTTTTGTTCCCCCGCATTGCTGAACTTCCTTAGGCAGACTCCAGAGCTCTCCTGGAACAGTTTTTATTCTTTGTTGGGGGACTAGGGTCTCCCACTCCCCCATTCTGCTCAGAAATGCCTTTAAATGAGTGTGCCCTGCATCCCATTGGAGTTGCCAGGCCGTGTGATGTAGTGTGAAAGATTACAGCCTCCACTAGACTCCCTGGGTTTGAATCCAGACAGTTGTGTGACCTTGGGGACACGATTCAGCATCCTAGTTCAGCTTTCCCCGGGAGCAGACCCTAAAGTAATCGTTTGAGGGCAAGTAGTTTACTTGCAGAGGATTCTGGGAAATTTGCATAGGGGAGTGGGAAAGTGAGACAGGGAAGGGAAGGAGGCCCATAAGTGTATGTCACTCAGCATGTTACTGTTGTGGACAGCTGGAGTGTAAGCCACCCAAGGAGATCTGTGAAGGCAAGAACAACATGTGCCTGAGTTACCACACTGAAGGGGTGAGGGAGCCAAGGGAGTTATATATCAACCCCCATTGGTCATCCATTGAGGGCTGCTTTCAGTGGGCAGAGGAAGTGCTTGGTACAGTCATGGCGGCAGCTGGAACTGGGGCTGGCATGAGCTGAAGGGATACAGGGAGGACCCCAAAGTGTCTGCTACATTTAGTTTTTTCATCTTTAAAATGGGACAATGATAGTCTCTTCCTCACAGGATTATTGGGAGGTTATGTAAGTTAAGAAAGTAAAGTGCTTAGATGAAATCTTGGCACAGAGTAAGCACCATTGACCTATTAGCTATCATTTGAAGTTCTTTGCCTTTCCTCTTTTTCTTACCATGACCCTCAGCAATGTGTAATGAAGTTGTTTAAACTCATGAATATTTTTTTAAACAATATTTTATTGATTTCAGAAAGGAAGGGAGAAGGAGAGAGAGATAGAAATATCAATGATGAGAGAGAATCGTTGCTCGGCTGCCTCCTGCACACCCCCTACTGGAGATTGAGCCTGAAACTGGGGCATGTGCTTTGACCAGGAATCAAACCATGACCTTCTGGTTCATATGTTGACACTCAACCACTGAGCTACGCCACTTGATCCCACTAAACTCATGAATATTTTGAGAAAAGGGGAGTTTGTGGAGCAAGAGGGAGAAGCTACCATCTATCCCTGGTTCATGTCAGGTAGATAGAGTCATGGGGAGAGGGCACCGGCGCCATCGGCCCTCAGCTGGTGGTTTGCACACAATCTGAGGGCTTTGGGCTTTTGTAGGGCGTGGATTTGGGAACTTGAACCCACCTCTTTTATATCTCAAAGGCGTTGGAAGCCACAGCTGCCACCTGGGTTAGGTGCTAGATTGTATGCTTCCTGAAGGCAGAAACTTGGTGCGCTTTGCTGGAGTCTCCCTGCTTCTTTCTTAGCCCAGCGTAGACTCTAAATAATTGATTGTTGACTAGAAGAGCATGAAAAGAGCTCAGAAAACCAGAAAATGCTTGTTTTTACAAACATTTTATTGGGTGATTGATACCATTTCCATATACAGCCCCTCAGCTAGTAGCCCTCTGGTCCTCCCTGCCTCTCAGCACCCAGGGCCCAGGAAGTAACCTGCACCTGAACCCTGCTGATGTTGGCAGCTTGGGTGAGCGCCTCACTCTCAGTGGTGTTATGCAGAATACAAAGGACAAGCTGTATGTAATGATACCAATACATTATTTTAAATGGGCCCTCAATTCTTCCTGAAAGGAATACAAAAACTCTGTTGGAACTGAAAACATTTTATATTTATGTATTGCCAGTTATTGAGGAAATGCAAAGTGCTCAGCAAATATGATCTTGTTCTTTAGTCCTCAGGGCAGCCCTGAGGGAAGAAGTTGGCAAGAATTCTTATTCTCCTTGGACAGTAATAGAATGAAGGTTCAGGAGGCCAGGTAACATTTGCCAGAGCCACTAAGGGTGTGTTCTAGGGAGCCAGGACAATGGCAAGGAAGTGGAAAACTCAAGAGAGAAAGTACGATCACTTCAGTTTTATACCATGGACCAAGGGGTGCCATAAAGACATGACCTCTGTGCCCACTGCAGCATTGTAGGTACAAGCAAAAAACTGGAACTAGCCCAGTGTTTCTCAGTACAGGGCCAGATAGTTGTATTATAGTACAAACAATGAAATACTGCTTAGCTGTCAAAAAAGATCTATTATGTTCTGACATGGAAAGATGTCTAAGACATTAAAATGAAAAAATGCAAGTTGCAAAAGAATATATATATATATATATATATATATAATCTTCAACTACTATAAAATAGATGTATAATATTAAGGAAAAGGTCCAAAAGAGTGTGTACCGAATTATGTATGAGATATATGTTCTTGTGTGTTAGTATTTTCAAGGACGACCTAGAAGAATGTGTAACCATGGCTATCAGTAAAGGTTGGGTTACAGTTACTTTTATTTTCTTAATCATGTATTTGTTAAATGTTGACATTTTTTGCAATGTTGCATGCAATGTAATCAGATTAAAATTTTCTAAACACCAGAGGAAAAAAGGAAAGTCCTAATGTCCCCCAGGAAGTATTAAAATAGAAACTAGAACTTTTAAAATATACTCACATTGTGTTCTTGCATTTAAAAGAACACCAGGAATGCTTTCCTTGACGTGAAGAATTTGGAAAAATTCCACTAGTGTTCCTATTTAGTTCCTACTGTGCAGTGAAATTTGGATCAGAGACTCTATTTTGTAAACATATGGTCCTGTGTCTGCAAAACCAAAATACAGAATGAAATGTTTCTGCTTTTTCCTTGATGTTTTTAAACATGAGATGGTCCTGACTGCTTAGCACACTGGTTAATAAACTTTATTAGAAGGGAAAACACCCCACCCAGCAGGGGATTCAAAATGTCAACAACTCAACATTTTTATTAGCTATTGAACAATAGACATAAACTGTGTTATGTCATTAAATTTTAACTTTACAAACTCTGGTTATTGTGTTTCAAAACAAAGTGAATGTACTTTACTGAACTGTACACTTAAACATGACTAGGATGGTGAATTTTATGCTATACACTTCTTACTATAATAGAAATGTAAAATAATCACACCCCCAAACAAAACTCAAATCACCGAAGTCTAAGATATTGTATAATGTAAACAAAGGAGAGGGTGGGGTCAAGCAGCGTTGGACTCAAGTTTCAAATCCTGAAATCTGGCAGCACTGGGCCTGGGACAGGTTGCATTCCTTCCTTCTGTGCTTCTCCACATACCTGGGATTCACCAGCCAACAGGATGGGAGGACTACCTGTCCTGGTGGAGGGACCACAAGTACCCACCTGAAAATAGGGAATAAGAAGACATGGGCCACCCATGTTTCATGAGAGGTTGGGGATGTACTACCAAGGCCAGACCTTGTTTGTGGAAATTAAAATATCTCAGCTTCAACCCCTGGGAGACAGGTACATGGAGCAGTACCTGAACTCAGACGATCTTCCCCTCAGGAGCAGGGTCTATCCACGGCTTCCTGCCCTTCCAGCTTCACAACATCTTGTAAGGGAACAAGAACAAGAGAGGGAAGGTTGAGTGTCTTCGTCTTCCCTTACCAATGAGGTTGGGTTACATACTAGTTTAGAATGAAGACATAAAGGTCACAAGGAATCTTCTGGTGAATCCACAGGGGAGGGCATTGGGTGATTCCGGTAGGAAAGAAGCAAGCATGCGGGAGTTACTGTGTGTTAGGCACTATGCTCACAACCACCCTTTGAGGCAGTTGGGATGATATTGATTGACAGTGACCATGGCCGTGTCAGGCATGGTTCTCTGCACTTTACCTGTACTGACTCATTTATTTTCCCAATGACCCTGTGAGAGAAGTACTTTTATTATTCCTCAGATGGGGAAACTGAGGTGCAGAGAGAATTAGCTAATTAATAAGTGGTGTTGAGATGCAAATGCAGGCATTAAATACAGAGCATAGGATTTAACCATTATATTGTATTATTCTTCATATTTGGTGGATAAGGAAGTTGCCACTCTAGGAGGTCTGCACAAGGGCCCACCTAGAGAGCTAGGTTTGGCACCAGCCATTTCTGACTTCAAAGCATGGACACTGTAAACCATGACGTTCTCCTGAAGACCCCAGATAGTGAAAGTCTCCAGGACAGTGAGGGCCAACCCCAGACCTATCGTTGATGGGCCGTGCCAGGGATGAAGTAGTAAGCCAAACCATTAAAAGTGACTTTGTGCCCAGCCAGCATGGCTCAGTGGTTGAGCATCGATCTATGAAACAGGAGGTCACAGTTTGATTCCTGGTCAGGACACATGCCTGGGTGCAGACTCGATTCCCAATGTGGGGCTTACAGGAGGCAGCTGATCAATGATTTTTTCCTCATCACTGATATTTCTCTTTTTCTTTCCCTCTCCCTTCCTCTTTGAAATCAAGAAAAAATTATTTTAACAAATGATTTTGTACTTGGGACCTAAGGTCTGGAATTTTGCCTTTTTCCTTCTTACTCCATCCTTATTTGCATCTCATTTCTTTTTAGAAATGGTCTCTTTTTGTTCTGTAAGTCATTGACACAGTCCTTCTGCAGGACTTTGCTAGCCCATATGGTGCCTTTGTGCAAATTAGACAAAAGTGCCCCCTTTGAGTGCCTGTAGCCTCAAAGGCCCCCAGCTTGAAGAGTGGAGAGTGGGCTGGATTTCAGCCCCCATCCAACCTGTAGGCCAGGTACCTTTGGGCAGGACATGGTCTACATTATAGCACATAGGAGCTCCCTCTCCTCGTTCTTCCAAGAGATCTGCTCTTGATGCCCAAGCCCAGTGCTCCAAGTCCCACCTGACCTCATGCCCACCTACTTAGCTAGGTGCCCCATCCACTCCAGCCCCTATAGCTGGGTCCTGCAGGCCTCCAGCTAAACTTTATTCATCACTCACTCTGCTCACTCTGTTACCTCCCTGGACCCCTGCCTCTTCATCCTCTTATCTGTCAGATCATAGGATCTCCCCATCCTAGTGGGCTCTTCTTCCCCAGGCTGAGGCCATCCTGGATGTGGTCACCACATTGACATCCAAGAATCATTCTGCCAATGGGGCCATTGTGAGGGTGTGCCTGCCCCTAACCTTTGTTAACAACACATTACAGATCTGTTCAATAGCAGAATGGTATAAACACATAACTGTCAGGATGTCCTCATTTCTGGCTCCATTCTGATATTAAATAAAGCTGTTGTTTAGCTAATAGAAGTGCTTAGAAGTAGCACTCAAAATATAGAACAGAGGTATTCTTTCTTGGTGATAGAGAGTTGTGACTTTTAAAATCTAATATTTTTATTTAACCTATGATTGGATAATTCATGCGTTCAACTCCTACTTATCCTCAGATCACTTCTTCCAGGAAGTTTTCTCAGATTACTTTCCTTCCACCAGCCCAGGCCAGCCTTGGCTGCTCTCCTCTACACACCTCTCAGAGCACTGGGACTTGCTCATCATAGCACTCATCATATTGAATTCTAATTGCCTGTTTGCTTCTGTACCGTCCCTGTGGACTGTAAGTTCTATGAGATCAAGGACTAAGCCTTTATAGCCTCAGCATTGAACACAGAACCTGGTAGGAAATCAGTGAATGTTTATGAAATAAAACGTATTTATCTGGATGGAGAGAAATTGGCATCAATGCCAAGATGGAGCTTTCCCAAATAATGGAAATCCTGACTTCTTCTGGGAAAAGTGGGGGTAATGAGAAGCTGTGCCTGCTCTCAGGTCCTCCAGACAATCCTCTATACGTCACAAATTAGAATAACATGTAGCACTTCCATTCATTCGTTCATTCATTCATTCATTCATTCATTCATTCTCTCTAGGCATTTATTGAGCATCTCTTGTGTCTAGGCAATGAGGATTCTAGGGTGAAAAAGATAGTCAAAGTTCCTGCCCTCATGGAGCTTGTCTTCTAATGGGAGCGGGAAGGTGTGGGACAAGGAGGGGTGTGGAGAGAGAGAAGGTAGACAGCAATACATTCCCTTATTGGTAACTTATACTGCAGTGAAACAGCATAACTTGAATGACTTTCATTTGCTCCAGCTACTTCTCAGAATGGTATAATGGTTAACTTGTCAAGCAGTGGAGTCAGTGGCTTGGAAGCAAGTTCTTAATCTAGAACTTACCAGTTAAATGACTTTTGGGCAAGCTACTTTACCTCTCCAAGCCTCAGTTTTCTCATGGGGCTATAATAGTAATAGTACCTACTTCCCACTACCTACATGTCTGGGCTGAGAGGAGGACTAGTAAGGGTTAACAATCAAAGTGGTTCAGAAGAGGGTTCCACTGGTTATCAATTCATATATACTATACTATACTATACTATACTATACTATACTATACTATACTATACTATACTATACTATACTATACTAATATAAAAGCATTGTTTTATAATCCTTACTCTCACTGGCTCATGCTGTTTTGCTGGGGGTTAAGTGGCTTAGTTTAGTCCCCTGGGTTGTACAATATTTGCATATGATCTTTGAGTCCAGGCTCAGTTCCCATAGGCCCCTGCAGCAGATAAGTGCTGCCCACAAGCTCTAAGCAGGAACACAGAACATGATGGACTATGCTTGGGTTCTGGCCATTGAAGTTATAGCCCAAATGACTCTATCATGGGAGTCCTGGAGCTAATTTCCCCTTATTATTGAACTTGAAACAGCTACATAAATAAAACAGATTTTAATCAACTGCATTATAAACAAAGGGCACAGATGCCAGAGCAAGATTGACTGACAACAGCAAGATCCCCTAGGTACCCCTGAACACCCTTGGGGGTGGGTGCTAAAGACCATGGCCCTTGCTTTGTTTGCTCTTGCATTTATGAATTTCAGGAACTCCTTTCCTTGAAGTGTATAGCTGCCATCAACAGGATATGGGTGAATGCTCTTTGAAGCCACAGAGGAAAAAACTCTCAATTAGAGTCTGAATAGGTCAAGGGTTACAATTGTCAGTCCAAAGGGTATGCAGCAGCTCCTCATTTTGCCAGGAAGAGAGATCAGTGCTTAAATGAACTAGGGGAATACAAGCATTGTGGAGTCCAGAAAAATGAAATAACAGAGGGGCAATAGAGAGAATGATGAGGGAAGTTTAATAAATCTTTTACCAGGAGATTCCAGATTCACCTTACTGCTCTTTACACTTCTCTCAGACAAAGCACACACACCCTTCACATGCACACACACATGCCTATGACTCAAATCTCACATAACTTCCATAACACATCATGATTTGGTGTGATCTTAACACCATGGCCACTGGTTGGTCCAGGGGGCATCAGTTGACTCAAACAATGTCAATCACATTCCAGAATCTTGACCCTAATCTTTAACCAGAGTGGAATGGCCTGAAATGAGCCAATGAGAGTTCTTCCCCAGGAGTTAAGTAGAACTAAGAAAGTGAGTTATTTGCAGGCTGAGTACTGGAGGGCTTAAGTCAGATATCTCAAAGTCAAGAAGATGGAAGAGAGGTGGACCTTGGTAGAAATGAGTCTGGATGAAAAGAACTGAATGGAGTGCTAAGATTTGGATAAATTGGATCCTCTGGGCTATTAAAAAATGGAGGGGTTAATAAAATCAAGTGTTCCAAAGGATTTATTTTCTGTAACTCGTGTATATTAGAGAAAGGATGGTACACACACTTGAGCAGCAGTTCTCCAAGTGTGGCCCAGTACCCTAGGGAGGGGGGTGCTAAGACTACAGTTTCAGAGGATCTACTGAGTCAAAGCTATTTTCATAATAATACTGAAGTATTATTTGCCTTTTTCACTCTCATTTTCCTATGAGCATACAGTTGGGTTTTCTGGAGGCTACATGACAGATGGTGAAACAGCAGAGATTTGCAAAATTCTAGAGCAATGTGACTCTTCTCATTACATTTTTTAGTTTTTGAAAAGACTTATTTTGATTAAATTGTATTTATGTTAACATACAGTATGTTTATTATTGTTACCTAAATAGATTAATGAGTATTTTAAATTTTTCTTTTTAAATTTCTAAAATAGCTAATACTCATAGTCAAATCAACACATAACAACAATAGCTCTTTGATGTCCCCAATTATTTTTAAGAGTGTGAGGGGGTCCTGAGGCCAACATGTTTGAGAACCTCTGCATTAGAGGATTTGGCAATACTTTTTTCCAGCCTTAGAAACCATGTATAATAAGCCCAGATTCTTGTCTTTAATCCCCAACAGCCAGACATGGTGAAGAAGGACAATCATAAGGAAGCAAAAGACCGCGGAGAAAGGCCCTGCATCAGAGGCTGTGGTGCAAGCTCAGATCACATCCCCTTTATTCGGGTAGAAGAGTGCCTTGGGCCATGAAAGATGGTCTGGAGAGACACAATGCTGAGTGTGAAAGCTGAGGGCGAGTCTGTCTCCTACAGGCCCTGGGACTCGCCTTTCCTGGGATAAGTCAGCAAATACCAAACCCCGCACAGCAGGCTGCTAATTTAATAGCCTCTGCCATCACTGGTCATCAGACCTGAGCCCACTCAGTGTTTAAAAAAAAATCTATATATATGAAAGCCTAAGCGACCATTATGATGGAAGGACTGGAATGACCGGTCACTATGACGCGCAGTGACCACCAGGGGGACCCTGGTGGTCAGTGCGCTCCCACAGTGGGAGCACCGCTAAGCCAGAACCTGCGCTCACAGCTGGCTAGTGCAGCACTAAGGAGTGGTGAGCCAAGTGGTAAGGAGCAAGCAGGCAGGTGGAAAGGAGCAAGCAGGTGGGTGGTTAGGAGCAAGCAGGCGGGCAGTTAGGAGCAAGGGGTCCTGGATTGAGAGAGAGAGGTCTGACTGCCAGTTTAGGCCCAATCTAAACTGGCAGTTGGACATTCCCAAGGGTCGGATCGTGAGAGGGTGCAGGCAGGGCTGAGGTACACCCGCTCCCCTCCCCCCCATCCATGCATGAATTTCATGCATTGGGCCTCTAGTAAATAAAAATAAAAGCCTGGCTAGCATGGCTCAGTGATTGAGCTATGAACCAAAAGGCCACTGTTCAGTTCAGGGCACATGCCTAAGTTGTAGGCTCGATCCCCATTAGGATCCTGAGGCAGCAGATTAATGATTCTCATCATTGATGTTTCTCTCTCTCTCTCCCTCTCCCTTCCTCTATGAAATCAATAAAAATAGATTTTAAAAGTAATAATAAGAGCTCTGATGTACCTTGCACATTTGCTGGGAAGGTCTCCCACCCGGGGAGAGGTACACCTTGGTTGACTCCTAGGTCAAGTAGAAACCAGGTGGCAAACAGTATAGGGATAGGCTGGGCTCCCAACTAATATCTAAGACCCTGGTCCAGTGCCAACTGGATGGCTCTGTCCTTTGCAAAAAAGGATGGGACTCCAGTCCAGTGAAGGGCCTCTGCTTCTAGATAGGTGGGTCAGAGGCTTCCAGACTTTTTTGGTCCCCAGCCTCTGGCCCTTCCAATGTGAGCCTCTATTGGAAAAATAAAATAGGTGTTTAATTGAGATCTCAGAAAACCCCTCAAGAGACATACAAGGTATCAACAGCCTCGATTTTATTAGGCTTTTATATTTCTCATAGTGGCATTAAAATATTCACTTTGATGGCTCAATAAAACAAAATGAAGGTATTTTTTTAAGGCATCCTGCACATTTGCTCATGGGTTAGCCAATCTAGGAAATGATCGAGGAGCTGGGAAATGGACTTGGGACTAGTCATTCTGTTAATGAAGTAATTAATTGCTGTTTTTATATTCCACCTTCTCAAAAGAATGTTGGTTAGCTTATAAAAATACACAACAAAATAATGGAAATGGAGGAAGTTACGGAGATTACTTTTCAAATACTCTGGGTTCTTGGATTTAATGAAAATAAAGGAAGAGGAAAGCTGGGGGGTTTCCAATGTAGGAAGGCATTTAGCTCCAACAATAATCACCCACATTTCTGTGCAACCATGAACTTGGATCTGGAAACTTGTTAATATGGAAAGGAATGTTAACCTACAATAAGTGAACATATTTACACAGATGACTGTCTAGATTTCTCTAGAGTCTTAATAATTTAGTGTTGTAAAAACACTTATAGACTTTAAACCTTAATTTTAAAATTTAAAAAAAGGACTTACATAAATAAATAGATGAGGCCATCAGGCTAAGGGGTCAATATTGTTAGAAAACTTGGAGGAAGGTCAGGGTACACACTATTTGTAGACTCAAGGCAAGTTTCACCTTGCACTTTCTAGCATCCAATACAAGGAAAAGAACACGGTAAGCCAAGTGTTTCTTGAGGATCATTAGATAAAAACAGACCATCTTCAAGGCAACGAGACCAATAGGTTTAGCTAGTTAATGTGATGAGGTTTTTGTCTGAATTAACTGAATGTTCTTTATTCCTGATTGAATGGAGGTGACTTTAATAATTTCATAATCTTAGTAAACTATGGAACTAATTATTCAGCCAACTGGTGGTCATCAGATTTGGGCATATAGGTCTCTTCTCTTTTTCTCCCTGGTAATATTAGTAACACCAATCCCCTACATATAAATGGAATCTGTTGAAAAAGAAAGTCCCTAAGAAATTAAAATAAACTATTGAAGTGAGAGGTGTTTGTAGAACTAATACTGAGAGATTTAGGGCCAGGAAGGTTTGAGTTAAAGCTGTAGCTTTGACTTGTTAGTAAAGTTGGGCACTTTACTTAACTTCTCTGAGTTTTTGCTTCCTCACCTGTGAAGTGGTAAGTGTAATACTACCTGTCGCATAAGGCTGCTGTAAGAATTAAATAAAATCATGCATGTAAAACACGTAACAGGGTGCCTTGTCTATAATAACCAACAGACTATAATCCAAAGAACTTCTGCTACCCAGACTCATTCAATCCTCCATATACTAGTAACCCTGTTGAATAAGAGGACATTTATTATTATCTTATTCTGTGGACTGAGATAGAGATGTGATTTGCCTAATATGAATAGAACCATTTGGTGAAAAGAAGGGTTACCTATGTGATCTAAATAAATGAGCTACTTTGGAGCCCCTGATTCTTCAATTAGATATTTCTTTCCTTGCATTAATCTGCGCGCGCGCGCGTGTGTGTGTGTGTGTGTGTGTGTTAATGTGAATAGTAACCCATCAATGGTAGCACTTTAAGAGTTTATGATTTCATTGGGGTGGGGGATATAGGATGCTCACCACCGTTTTGTTTTCATTGTATTTATTTTTTATAGTTAACTTCTATTAATGACAAGGCTGTTGGTTGTTCCTTTAGTGTGATATAAAATTTATTTTTCAATAAATACTCTTGAGTTTTAGAGTTGGCTGACTTAAAGAAAAAGATTAAGTTTACAAAATACAGTTGCTGAATGGACATGGCCAAATATGGTGGCCATGCCTACGTATCTGCAGATTGGGAACTGCTGAGGGTAAAGACATACTCAGACCTGTCTTGTGAAGCCTTCTCTACCATGGCCTCTGCTTCTTAAGTTTCCTCATCATTTCTTGTACTCTAATCGCATAGAAGTTCTTGCTCTTTCTCCTTTTGGAGATTTTTTAGACCTATATGAGCTAGTTCCACTCACTGAAATGCTCTTCTCTGCCTCAAGTCTTTGACAAGTTAATTCCTTCAAGTCCTCCCTGTAAAACCTTCTCAGACACCACTGGTGACAGCTGCCCTTGGCCATTCTTACTGCATTAAGCAGAGTGGATCCCTCATCTATCTGTCAGAGAACAGCCCACAAGGCTAGGACCTATCTAGGGACCCGGCTCTGTGTGTGCTTATACTAGTATATAAGGTATAGTCTCATTTGTTAAGCGTGGGGTTTTATAAGTATTTACATCAAACTGTACTTGTGTTATTCAAGTCTTCTGTATCTTTCAATTCGTGTACTCTTCATCTACTAGGGTAAAAATCTACAACTATTATGATAAATTTATAAATGTCTCCTTATCATTTTACATGTTTGATTTCTATGTTTTCGTGGTATATTATTCAGTGCCTATAAGTTTGCAATCATGGCATCATTTTGGTTGCTTTGACCATTTTCAATTATGTGTATCCAGCAGGTAGCTGGATATAGAATACAGAGCAGGACTTGATAAAAAGTAGCCCTACTCTAGAAGGGGTTCAGAGAGCCTGTGGTCACAGAAGGAGAGCCCATCTCCTGGGGACAAGGCTCTGTTCCCTTTAGAAGACCTAGGCTAGAACCCAGGGTCACCCAGTTTTCTAAGGGCCTATGGAAATGGGGAGGTATAAAGAAAAAAAGTTTTGGGCTCCCAATATATAAATCAAAAGTATAAAATCAAAGTTAATAATTATTATATTTAATAACAGTTAATTTTAATATTTATAAAATTTTATAACAGATACAAAACATTCTCTAAAGCAGATTTTCTTACCTTAACAGAATTCACAAGGATTAACAATGATTTGGCAAAAAGATTTTAGTCAATTATAAATTAAATGAATTTTAAAATAATAAATAATTTGATAAGCAATTTAAAATTTTTACTACAAAAACATTTTACTTAATGTGCATTTTAATATTTTTAGTGTGAATGGAGGTGGAATATATGAGGCTATGAGTCTTAAAATGGCCCAGGTTACAGGGATTTTAAAGATATCTTGAAGAAGATGGCATGTAAGTGGGGCCCCAAAGAATGGGTGTGTTTTTGACCAAAGCAATTTAAGAGGCAGAGGGTGTTTTACACAGAGGTAATGGCAACAGTGCAGAGGCCAAAATGCAGGCTAAGATTTGGAGGATGGAGAGGAATTCGGCTGATGAGAGAGGATGGGGGCTGGAATCCTCAGACTCTGGGAAGGCCTTGAATGCCTCGGCTGGAGGTTGAAAATTCACGTTTTGAAATGCGAGCAACAAAGGTCAGCCCCCAGAGTTTGGAAATGCCTCCCAGGGTCATTACTCCCTGAAACATGCTCTAAGGTTTCTCTTCCCGAAGTGAATTTGTTTTCATTTAGGTCTGGGCCATCTGGCTCCTGACAAGGCTTACAGTAGTGAGAAACAAAGAGGCCAAGAGGCCACAATATGCAGGGGAGGCCCCCCTCACTCCTGTACATCCAACCATTAACACAATTAATCCCCTGGCTTTTTCAAAGCCTGGACCTCCCACCTCTCCTGCCCCTTGGAATTAAATCCCTGCCAGTTAAAAGGCCAGAGAGAACAGGTGTGTTTCACACTTGGTTTCACTTTCCTGCAAGGTGCCAGACGAGCAGCCCCCAAAACCACAGTCTCCTTTGTTCATTTAACAGCATCAGTTGGTAGCCAGACAGTCTCTTGGCCTGTTGGCAGCCTCAGGTATTACCAGGAAGGGCAGGGGAGCCTTACCGTTCACGTTAATTCCTCTACTTCAAGGCTTGGCATATTGAGAGAAGTCCTACCTGGGAAGGTGGTACCCTCAGGGCACTGCTCTGCCCTAGGAATCCATTTTTTTCTTCTTTCCATCCTTTCTTCTTTCTTTCTTTCCTTCCTTCCTTCCTTCCTTCCTTCCTTCCTTCCTTCCTTCCTTCCTTCCTTCCTTCCTTCCTTCCTTCCTTCTTTCCTCCCTTCCTACCTACCTACCTTCCATTAGTCATCAGTCAGTCAATCAACACCATTCACTGAGCCAGGAGGAGGCCAGCCACTCTACAACTACATGGGAGATTCAATGTGAATAAAAAATAATTCTGCTTCTTAAGAAATTAGTTTAGGAGAGGAGATTCAAACACAATGTAACATAATATAGGAAGCATAGCAATGAAGACATTTATTTTCAGTTATTGATATATTGGTTGATATATAGATTATAAACATATATAAATGTATATAGTGCTTTCCGTGTCAAGTCATCCATGTCCCTTAGCCCAACCCCTAATGGTCATCATTCACTAACAGTACACCAAAAGCCCACATGGGAGTTGTCCAGGCTGCAAGGGTGAGTGGGGGCTGAGATCCAACCTGGCTCTGAGCAACACTTGAGGGTATCAGCTCTGGAGAGAAGCCTTTTTGCAATTGTCTTTCTTAAAGGGGCACAGTTTTCTAACACTTACAAAGACACTGTATATGCCAGCCACTGTTCTGGGTACTGATATGCCTTCGATTGGAAGATCAGGATATGACCAATGTTTCCTGAAAACTTCTCTGGCCTTGGTTGACCTCTTTCTTCCCTTAAGCCAGCTAATCCCAGCTTCATTAACCTGTTTCGGTTTCATTGCTCATCTGGCAGGAAGGCAATGCTCCGAACAAAGAGGATGGCTAAGATCTGTGAAAGGAGGCTTTGTCAGGAATGATCTTTGGCAGATATCTGGGGAGATAGCACAATACCAGTTAGTAAGAATGAATGAGGGGCATCTAAATAAGGTGTGTAGGACTGCTTGGAAAATGTAAATGGGGCTGGCAATCAAGATTCTCTATGATTCTTTGAGGCTGTGAGCAGAAAAAAAAAGTTGTGAAAGCAGCAAAGTATTGGAGAATAATAACAGTTCTCCACTCTCTCAGACCCTATCCTACAATACCAAAGACTGGGCAGCTTATAGATAGCAGACATCCATTTCTCACAGTTATGGAGGCTGAGAAGTCTAAGATCAAGGCACTGGCAGATTCGGTGTCTGGTGAGAGCCCACTTCGTGTCGTCTTCTCACCATATCCTCACATGGCAGAAGTGGTGAGGGAGCTCTCTTGAGCCTCTTCTACAGGGTATTCATAAGTAGGAAGAAGTTTTTCATCTACTTGTATGGCTCGAGTGGGATTTGTGTGGGATTGTCCTATGTGTTGCCAGTACTGTTCCTCCCGTAACACAACTAAAGGCACTGCACATGTGTCCAAATTCCATCTTGGGCCGGCCCAACTCTTGCAGTGAAACAATTGTGTAGCATTTAATGTGGAAACCAAATAAAACTTACAAGAGATTAATCCCCACGTACTCATTTACCCATTCAACAAATGTTTACAAAATACTTGTTTTGAGTCAGGAAGCTATTCAGTTAGTTAGCAAACATTTATTGAGTGTTTGCTAAGAGCTAGGGCTTTTCTAAAGATGTATTAGCATTGCTTCTTCCTCTCAAGGGCCTTGCAGTCTAATATTCAAGATAAGTTTATATGTAAAAATAACACATAATAAGAAACATAATATTTGGTCTCTGACCACCCCTCTCCACCCCACTATTTTTCTGGCACATAGCTCCTACCACCCTTGGTCTTTCCTATGTAATAAGTGTCTTCTTGTATTCTAATGAGATCAGGGAGCTGGGGGTTCCTGGACAGCCTCAGGTTGGGGGCTGGTTGCCAGGGGAACCAACCACAGGATTAGGGAGTTGGAACTTTAAGGCCACTTCCTTGACCTCTGGGGAGAAGGGAGGGGCTGGAGATTGAGTTTAGTCACCATTGGTCAGTGATTTAATCAATCATGCCTCTGTGTTGGAATCTCTGTAAAAAGCCCTCCTAAACAATGGGATTCTGGGAGCTTCTAGGTTGGTAAACACCTGGAGGTGCTGGGAGGGTTCCAGAGGGGACATGGGAGCTCCGCACCCCCTACCTATACACTGTCCTCTGCATCTCTCATATATGATTGTATCCTTTATAATAAACTAGTACTATAGTATGTACATTGTTTTTCCTGAGATCTGTGAGGAATTCTAGCAAATTATCAAACATGAGGAGGGAGTCATGGGAACCCCTCATTTATAGCAAGTCAGTCAGAAGCACTGGACTGGCAACTGGCATCTGAAGTGAGCGTGGGAAGTTTTGTAAGAGTGAGTCCTCCACCTGTGGGGTCTGTCTGCACTCTTTGGATAGTTAATGTCAGAACTGAGTTAAGTGTAGGTCTCCCAGTTGGTGTACACTGAGAATCAGAGATGCTTGGTGTGTGAAAACCCACACACCTGCTGTCAGAGTGGTATGAGTAGGCATGTGGAAAGGAAATAGTAGTTTACTTAAACATTAAAATAATAAATTGCTGCAAAATACAGTGGGGCCTTGACTTACGAGTTTAATTCGTTCCGTGACAGAGCTCGTAACTCAGATTACTCGTATGTCAAATCAAAAAGTGAACGAGTGAGACACGTGATGCTGGGCTGATGTTGTGGCGTTCACTGTGACGTTTGCTGCGCCAACTAGCGGTGGGGTATCTGAAGCTGACTCGTAACCGAATTTTAGCTCACAACTCAAAGCAAAAAATCGGCTGAGAGACGGCTCATATCTCGAAAAACTTGTTAGTCAGGACACTCGTAAATCAAGGCTCCACTGTAGTCAAAAAATGAAAAAGCATAAGAGGATTAAACAAAGATGTGCTCAGTTTATACTTGCTACTGTACTGTATAGTGAAATGAAATATCTTAGTTTTCACTGGCCAGGGTCCCCCTACTCTTCTGCCGTGCCATAAGGGATGAGATTTCCAATAGTTTGTCACGTATATACACTCAAACAATACCCACTCGTAGGTACTCATACATCTTTCCTACACGTGAGGGCTTCCATGTGAGAGTTCTGTATCTGGAGGAAGTGAAAACGAACACCTCTGGGCTACAAAGTTGAGGGCTTGCTGCCCTGAAGGGGACAGGAAAGCAGAAATGCAATTAGATGGCCCAGCAGGAGGAAGGAAAGTATCCCATCTCCCTTGCATCTTGGGAAGCTTGGGACAGAAGGATGGTATGGAAAGCGTGTGGATTAATAGTACAAGAAAAGCTTCAGCTTCCCTAAGAAGGCTTCCAGAGTCTATTCTAGTCCCAGGTAGGACTCTTCTTTTTGTCACACAATATCCAGGACAGTAACTTAATACACATCTTTCTCCATATGTCTGGCTCTTCATACCAAATTATGAGGCATTTGGAGGCAGAGGCTCAGTTTATTTTTCATTATTTTAACCTAGAACCTGATTGAGAACCTAGGAGAGCAGCAGGAACTGAACAGATCTTTGTTGAGTGAATAAAATGAAGAAAGGAATTGAGAGAGGGGAGGTGGGAGGGAGGGAAAGAGAAAGTCGGATCAAACACTTTTCTCTGTAGTCCTTCTGTCTCCATCCCCCTATCAGTGGTCAGCAAACTCATCAGTCAACAGAGCCAAATATCAACTGTACAACGATTGAAATTTCTTTTGAGAGCCAAATTTTTTAAACTTAAACTATATAGGTAGGTACATCGTTATTAACTTAATTAGGGTACTCCTAAGGCTTAGGAAGAGCCACACTCAAGGGGCCAAAAAGCCGCATGTGGCTGGCGAGTCGCCGTTTGCCGACCATGGCCCATAGTCTAATACAGTGGTTCTCAACCTGTGGGTCGCGACCCTTTCACAGGGGTCACCTAAGACCATCGGGAAACACATATAATTACATATTGTTTTTGTGATTAATCACTGTGCTTTAATTATGTTCAATTTGTAACAATGAAATTGGGGGTCACCACAACATGAGGAACTGTATTAAAGGGTCGTGGCATTAGGAAGGTTGAGAACCACTGGATGTGACAAAAAGAGGGTTACTATCAGGGGCAGTCTGACCAATGAGGTCAGAGACATGAAGAAGGAAGGAAGATGAATGGATGAATAGATGATAGATAGATAGATAGATAGATAGATAGATAGATAGATAGAGCCCGTTCCCTTGCTACTGTTTGAGATGCTGTCAGCAGTAATTAAAGTCTCTCATTCTTCAATGAGAAGCAAAAGGATTTAAATGCAAATTCCTAAATGAAACACACATATGTGACAGAGTATTAGGCCAAGTATAAATGATGATAGGGGATTCTTGTTTTGAAAGGTTGTGGGACAATCTCTTTTTGGTGGGAGAGGATGCTTCTGAAGAGGCGAATGTTCCCTAGACGACCCAGGCCCCCAGAGCCAACCTCTGCCACGTGCGCCCTCCTCTGTGAGCACAGATGCCAGCTGCCCGAGCGCGGCTGGTCGAGCTGTGCCACTCCGAGGAGCCCGTACCATGCCCACCTCTTCAGGCTGCTGCTCCCAACAGATAATAAACTGTTCACAAGGCATTTTTAAGCAGTTGCTTAAAAAGACAGCATTGGGTGACCCCGAGAAGGCTGCGTAACCCCAGCATGTAGAAATCTTGAGATAAGCTTTTCATTTTACTGAGCACAGCTCAAGCACTTCCTACAATATTGTGTCTGAGCCCTGTAATTAAAGAGGGACGAGCAGGACTGGGAGAGGTTCCGAGTAGAATTGTGAGGATATTAAGAGCTGGAAACAATAAAGCTTACGGAAAACAAGGTTGAAAGAACCGGGATTATTTAGCCTGAAGGACAGAAGGTCAAGGAGCAGAATAGCAATAATCCTCAAATACATGTCCTGGTGTCAGGGAATAGGGCTCGTTTCTCCCCGATGAAATAAACTTTTGGGGTCTCCCTGTAGACTTTTGGTTGCTCTCCCTGTAGACTTGTTAGCAAGCAAGACAGAATTCAGCAAAATGAAAGAGCTGAGTGGTCAGGCTGCCACAGTATGCCTGACTGGCCTGGGTCTTGGCCATTACCCCCATGGCGGGGGGGTGGGGGGGCAAGGGGGCTCAAGGTGAGCATAAAACATGGTGGGGAGGGTGCAGTACGTTCTTTCTAGACAGTGTAAAGTCTCAACAGCATTCATGAAAACTTTAATGTGAGCTTCCAAAATATCCTCCACCAGGTTTATTTATCCATGAAACAAAAGTTTGTTACTATTTTTCATTGTAAAAATAATACACATTCTTTAAGGAAGCCAATTGCCTCCTAAATAAAAGCAAATTCATATTTTCAGAGTTGCCAGTGGTGGGAGAACTGCATGGGGGGATGGGGAGGTGGAGACATGTGAATATGCAGAGGAGGTAGGGCCAGAAGGGGCTTGAGGATGGCTAGGACATTAAAATGAGGCTTTTCTAAGGTCTGGAGATCATCAGGAAACTTGATTTACAACACAATCCAGGTTCCCAAGGCAGAGTTTGCTAACCTGCAGCCTGGGGACTCCTGTCGACATGCCCTCCTGCCTGGATCCCACTGCAGCCACTGAGAGTAAGGAAGCCTGCCAGCTCCCGTGATAACATCCAGCCTCCATCCTACAGGGTGGCATCTCAGGATGGGAGTCGGCCACCCATCCCATCCCAAATCTCTTTCCCAAAACTCCCACCATCTCCAACCTTAGAGAACTGAAATCAATTCCATTAAGGGAGCAGGTAAACGTCAAAACGACTGAGGAATACGAGTGGGGAGAACCTTCCCCAATCCACCCTATAGACATTCATAATGATATATTTTCTTAAAGTATTTTTTCTGTATTTACTTTGTTTTACATACTTAATCTAACGTCATTCATATATATATATATATATATATATATGTATATATGTGTATATATATACATATATATACATATATATATATACACACACATATATATATATATATACACATACATACACACTAGAGGCTCGGTGCACGAAGTTTATGCACTGGGGGGGGGGTGGGGGGGAGTGTTCCTCAGCCCAGCCTGCACCCTCTCCAATCTGGGACCCCTCAGGCCTAAACCAGCAGTCAGACATCCCTCTCACAATCCGGGACTGCTGGCTCCCAACCACTTGGCTGCCTGTCTGCCTGCCGGCCTGATCACCCCCTAACCATTCCCCTGCCAGCCTTATCGACGCCTAACTGCTCCCCTGCCAACCTGGTTACCCCTAACTGCCCTCCCCTGCCGGCCTGGTCCCCCCCAACTGCCCTCCCTTTCCTGCAGGCCCAGTCACTCCCAACTGCCCTCTCCTGCTGGCCTGATCACCCACTACTGCCCTCCCCTGCCAGCTATCTTGTGGTGGCCATCTTGTGATGACATGGGGGTGGCCATCTTGTGCAAAGGTATGATGGTCAATTTGCATACTACCTCTTTATTATATAGGATATATATATATATATATATATATATATATATATATATATGATTTTGCAACCTTTTATACCTGTTTTAGCTAAGTGAAACTAATTGAAATGTTATGTATATATGAAACTCATTTTTATAAAGATGCATGTATAGGCATACTTACATTAAAAAGACTGGGGAGAATTCAACCAAAATATGGTTACCTCTAGATGTGGAATTATAAATTATTTTATTTTTTATGTTGCTATTTGTATGTTCCCTAATTAATACGTTTCACTTTCATAAGAAGAAATACACTATTACATAGTTATAACAAAAAAATTCCCATGCTATTAAGAACTCTGTGACCACCCCTTTCTAATGGCTGTTGAGTCAAGGTGTGGTTGACACTTCATTTAATTATTGCTCCTCACATTGCTGAAGTTAAGTTGTCTCAAATAAAAGATGTATTCTCAATAAGATCATTTCCTTAAGATGGATCCCCAGGGGGAAGCCACTGGGTTAAATGATATGAGTGCTGCTAAATCCCCTGGCTAGTTTTTGACGGCCCACTCTTCTTGATCTGGTTTCCATCTTCCTGTCTTTAGCTCTCATATATATATATATTTAATTTCTCTCTCTGATATAATCACCTGCTGGATTTCAGGCTCACAGGCTTCCATTGTCCCTGCCTTCCTGTAGTACTGGCGCTGTGGTCCTTCCTGTCCCATTTCTCTCCTGTTTCCCTTGTGGACGCCTCAAGGCACCTGGTGTTATGGTTTTCCCAAGGGCAAGCTTCCTTCCAGCTCCCGCCAATGAGATGGCACTATTATTAGCTTTCAAACCTCCACTTCCGTCATCTTGAAATTGAGGACATAAGAAAGCAGTAACAAGCATGCTGAAGTGTCAGGACCATGACATCTGCCCCTGAGGGGTTGTCATAAACAATAAATGCTTACTCTGGTAACACCGTGAATAGCCTTAAAAAAATTAATAAGCCTGAGGTCATTTGCACACTTTTGATGCTATTTCTTTGATGCCTTGAATACAGCATATTGTTTTCCAAGCCAATCTGGAAAGGCAGCCATAAAAGATGGTGGGTTATTTTTAAGTCTCTCTATTGCATGTGATTTACAGACTAGTCACAGACTATTATAGACTTAAAGACTCTACTTCTTGCCTGACAACATTAGCCAAACTGTTTCTAACATGAATGTAAGCATTAGAACCTTGACTCAAACAGATTTCCCACTCCTGAAAGTTCATGATCTGAAATTTTTAGAGTTGTGTTGCTGCTCATTTTATGTAATAATCCCCACCCTTTGAATTTCCCATCTACATTTAGCAACCTGTACATGGCTTTATTACTTTGGCTACTATCAAAAAACATTTTTCTAGTTGAGATGAAATTCACATAACATGTAGTTAAACATGTTAAAAATGAACAATTCAGTGGCAGTTAGTACATTCACAATATTATGCAGCCACCACACACATCTAGCTCCAAAATACTTTTATCACCCCAAAAGGAAACGCCATACCCATTAGGTAATTATCATCCCCTCCCCTAAATTCCTGGCAACCACCAATCTGCTTTCTGTCTCTATGGAGTTGCCTATTCTGGATATTTATATAAATGGTATCACACAATATATGACCTTTTGTGTCATGCTTCTTAACAATGTTTTTGAGGCTCATCCATTTTGTAGTATATATCAGTACTTTATTCCTTCTTATGGCTGAATAGTATTCCATTGTATGACATACCATAATTTGTTTATCCATTGCATTCCATCGTATGTCTGTACCGTTATTTATTATTTGGGGATGGTTATCACTTGATAGACATTTGGGTTGTTTCTATCTTTTGGCTGTCGTGAATAATGCTGATAAGAAAATATATGTACATATATCTGAGTACCTCTTTTCTATTCTTTTGACTGTATATCTAGGAATGAAATTGTTGGATCACATGGTTATTCTCTGTTTAACTTTTTGAGGAACTGATGAACTGTTTTCCATAGCAACAGAACCATTTTAAATTCCTACCAGCAATGTATAAGGGTTCCAATTTCTTCACATTCTCAGTAACACATTTTACAAATTTTTATTATTACTAGAGGCCCGATGCATGAAATTTGTGCAAGAGTAGGCCTTCCTTCCTCCAGCTGCTGGCACTGGCTTCCCTCTGGCACCCGGGACCCAGACTGGCTTCCCTCCGGCCCCAGCTTCGTCAGGAAGGACATCTGGAAGATGTCCAGTCTAATTAGCATATTACCCTTTTATTATTATAGATTATAGCTATTGAAGTAGGTGTAGAGTGGCATCTCATTGTGGTTTTGATTTGCATTTCACTAATGACTAATCACATTGAACTTCTTTTCTTGTGCTTGTTGGCCAATTATATATCTTTTTTGGAGAAATGGCTACCCATGAAATTTGCCCATGTTTGAATTGGATTGTTGTTTACTTGTTGTTGAGTTCTCATAGTTCTTTACATATTCTTGATACTAAGTTTTTATCAGATACATGACTTGTAAATACTTTCATTCTGTAGGTGTCTTTCCACTTTCTTGCTAATGTCCTTTAGATGCACAAAAGTTTTTCATTTTAATGAGGTCCAATTTATTTATTTTGTTGTTGTTGCTTGTACTTTTGGTGTTATATTTTAAGAACCATTGCTATCCAAAGTCATGAAGACTTATTTTGAGAGTTTTATGGTTTTACCTCTTATATTTAGGTGATTGATCCATTTCGAGTTAACTTTTGTATGTGATGTGAGGTAGGGGGCCCAACTTCATTCTTCTCCATATCAAAGATCTATTGAGTCATTTGATCCAAATTGCTCATTTTACAAACCACTATATGCTGCTGTATTTCCTTCTAAAAATAAGAATTACTGGAATATTATAAGTATTTAAGGTCCCCAACATTTCTTTACCCCTTTTATGATAAGAAGGCAAGTGTTCAGGGAGGCAAATGTGTTAGCTGACAACCACCGGAGAAGTTTGAGAGGCTGAGCAATAGTTTGAGCAAATTTGTGCACAGGTGCCAACTCAGGAATTATAAAAATGTCGTGTAGATCACATTATCTTTGTCATCTCAAATGGAAATTTGATTTTTTGAGCCTCTGAGGAAGAAATAATGTTTTTGCAATTTTTTTTACCACATTTTAGAATAGAAAAATATCAATAAAAATATCTGCTAAATTTAGTGGCTAAAATGTTAATATTTGGCATATTTGGGAGGTAAGAACTCTGAGGCAGCTTTCTGCTCTTTCATGTTGAAATTAGCTACCAGAAAACATCGCTAAGACTCTTAAAGTGACTCACTACTGCTGAGGAGGAGATAAGAACATGGACTTCGGATTCACCAGGACTGGGTCGGGTGCCCAGCTCCACCACTGCATGTGTGTCTTCGTGCAATTACTTCACCTCTCTAAACATCAGTTCTTCATTTATGAAGTGGCAGTAATGGGAATATGTGTGCATAGCCCAGAAAAAAACCATAGTATGTGGCAGTAATTATTAGAATGTTAAGTAGTCCAGGGAATTTGCATTTATTTGAAGCTCCTGAAGACAAACAGCCTCCAAGTCACAAAAGAAAGATGGGTTTCCCTGGCTTTTAAAATTGCCCTCCCAGAAAGCCTCTCACCACCTTGCGGATAGTACACACATTTTGAGAACTCTGGTTATTGGCATATAATCACCCACCTTGGTTAGTGTGGAAGCTGGATTATATCCCAGCTAAGTTCTATGCAGCCTGCTGTAGGTAATCAGACAAGACTAGTCCATCTCATATGACTTTGCCTTTTGGAATAGCTAAAGGGATGCTTTGTGGAGTAGGAAGTAGACTTCTGGTTCAGGATGCAGAACTAGAACCAGCAGGTGGGAATTTTCCAGGGATAGCTATGAACGCAATAGAGTATAAAGTAGTGCTCTCCCTGTCACTGGAAGCATTCAAGGAAGCTTTGCAATTATAGACTAAGATTGATGGAGAGGATATTCTTCCTGTTTTAGGTGAAACATGGGACAGGAGATTGGGTAATAATGATGATCAAAGAATAATAAAAATTGAGACTTCTGTTAACTGAAGCTATGTGCCAGCACTGGGCTAGATGCTTCATATAGTTTAGTTGATTTAATCCTCATAAGAATCTTTGCAATTTTATAGCAATATCCCTTTTACACATTACTAAATCAAAGCTCAGAGAGATTAAATTATTTACTGAATCTCACACAGGTGGAATAATCAACACTTGGATTTGAGTCCAGATGTATGATATTATTTTATACTTTCAGATGTGTTATATGTAATATCTATTTGTTTTAAAGTCATCCATGAGAGCAAATCTGTTTATCAAAGATTAAATTAATATCTGAAGTTATGAATAACAGATACTTTTTATTTTTTATTTTTAAAAATATATTTTTATTGATTTCAGAAAGGAAGGAAGAGAGAGAGATATATAGAAACATCAATGATGAGAGAGAATCATTGATTGGCTGCCCTTTGCAAGCTCCCCACTGGGGATCGAGCCCACAACCTGGGCATGTGCCCTTGACTGGAATCGAACCTGGGACCTTTCAGTTTGCAGGCCAACACTCTAGCCCAGCCGTGGGCAAACTACGGCCCGCGGGCCGGATCCGGCCTGTTTGAAATGAATAAAACTAAAAAAAAAAAAGACCGTACCCTTTTATGTAATGATGTTTACTTTGAATTTATATTAGTTCACATAAACACTCCATCCATGCTTTTGTTCCGGCCCTCCGGTCCAGTTTAAGAACCCATTGTGGCCCTCGAGTCAAAAAGTTTTCCCACCCCTGCTAGCCACTGAGCCAAATTGGCTAGGGCAACAAATACTTTTTAATATCAGCCTTACCATCCAAATTATATATTCTTTTGGTGCATAATATTATAAATGTACAGTGTTTTCACTGTCCTCTTTGGTATCTCTGGACTCTTCAGTTGGACTAATTCAGAAGTTGGAGAGAAGATCAAGACAATTTGTTTAAAGTCTGAATCATTAACAGTATCTAACAACCACATGCCTGCCTTATCATAATACAGAAGTTAGACAAAAAGTACCAAAAGCCGACAGAAACTGTTAAAAAAAATCTATGATATGATCATCACATGGCAGTTACTCAACAAATTCTCTTTCTGAAAGACAGAATGCATTGGTTAGGAGCATAAGCTTTGACAGTGAAGTAGCTGAGCACCACCAATAAATAGTAAATTGACCCTGGGCAAGATTCTTAAACTCTTTCAACCTCAATTTTACAAATGAGCATCATGAACTGACCAGGCCAATGTGGTTGTTCATAATTACTAAGTTATTTTAAGAAGATAGAGGTAACCTCTTATAGAAGTAAATCTCTCCTACAGCATCCTGGACAGGAAGTATGTTACAAGGCCCAAATTCTGCCATACGTACAAGCAATTATTAAGGAGACATTCAAACTTTTTAATGTAAGTGCAGGGAGTGCCAACTTCTGCCCTTTTATTTTTTAAAATATATTTTATTGAATTTTTTTTTTTTTTTTTTTTTTTTTTTACAGAGAGGAAGGGATAGAGCAGCCGTGGGCAAACTACGGCCCACGGGCTGGATCCGGCCCGTTTGGCTGTTCCATCCGGCCCGCGGAGCCGAAAGAGCGGAGGGTTCTCTTGCTCTCCCCTCCGCTCCTTCACCAGCAGCAGTGTTAACATGTATTAGTTCACACACACACTCCATCCATGCTTTTGTTCCGGCCCTCCGGTCCAGTTTAAGCCCTGGGATAGAGAGTTAGAAACGTTGATGAGAGAGAAACATCGATTCAGCTGCTTCCTTCATACTCCCTACTGGGTATATTGCCCGCAACCAAGGTACATGCCCTTGACTGGAATCGAACCTGGGACCTTTCAGTCTGCAGGCTGACGCTCTATCCACTGAGCCAAACCAGTTAGGGCAACTCTGCCCTTTTAGACACTTTCAAAGCACCTTACATGACAGCTTTCCTTCAGGCAAGTACAGCAATATTCTAGCAGCAGGGCACCTGCTAGTCAGTCAGGTGACATAATCTTCCATTAAGAGGCTACACCCAGAAGAATTAGAACCCTGAGAGCAGGTTACCATTAGAAGGGTGTAAGGTACTGGGCTAAATACATTCTTATTTCCTATTCATTCAAGGGCAGGAGAACCTACTCAATATTTCTAGTCAATTCATTCTTGAACACTATTCATTTCTCCAATGAAATGTTAGTTCAAACATTCATTATGAAAATTAGAAAACCTTCAGGTGTTGATCAGAAATAATGACAGTGGAGTTTGAGCTTTTCGTTAGAGTTTTCAAAATGCTAACTAGCCCCTGGATTGTATATTTTTATTTAGGGGGCTACAAATGTTAACTGACTCCCCAGGATAGAGATTAAAGTTTACGCACACTACATTGAAATATTTTTAAGTGGATTACAGATAATATAACAGGAATAATTCTACCCCCTCAGGAATGTTTGTGAGAATTAATAATAGTATACATTGAATGCTGCTATGTGCAAGTACTATATGCAATAGTTTATGTTCCTCTTCTCATTTAATTGTCACAAAAACACTGTGAGGGAAACAATATTATTAAATGACTTATGGTTAAATAATCAAATAAATAGTCAAATATTTATTTGCCTATTAGTTAAATAGTTATTAGTTGATTGACTCTTAGTCAATTAGTTAAGATTATTCCTAGTACACCATGAGGACATAATAATGGTAACTACTCTTATTTTGCAGTTCTGATCATTGAATTACCTTATATTCATTATTGCATCTCTGGTCCCCAATGTGTTGTTAAATTTAGCCTATTGCATAGATGTATGTATAATTGTTTAAAGCTTTGGGTTTTTAAATGTTTACAAATATTTTAAACATGAAATTCAAATCAAACATTTTGGAGTCCCTGAAGCATTTCCTCCACTAGGTCCCAGTTTGATGACCATCAGCCAAACTGACTAGCTGCCCTCCAGTGTTTATCCCAGCTTGAGCATTCTGTGATTCTATTATCACGAAGAGCAAGAATTTAAGACCTGCAGAAGCCTAACCTTCCAACCAATAAACAAAACCCAGCTACTCTCTACTCTTTATTTTAAATTATAATCAATGTAGGGAACATGATGAATAAGATGAATCATTATGGTTGTCACTCACATTTTTCTCTGATAGAATAAACATGATAATTTGCAGTTTGCTAGTCATTGCTCTCTCCCTCTCCCTGTGCCTCGTGGGTTCTTAGCTTTAAACATTAGAGCAATTTCATAGTTTCCTGATCTCCACTTTTTAGTCATATGCTCCTTACTCACAAGACTAGCTGAAGTGTCAGATGGGAAGGCCTCGCCTTGCCCCAGGGCTTCTCTCATAGCTCATCAGAGGCTCCCAGGTTGGAAGCCAGTACTTTCAGGAGGCTTCTGGTGAGCTGTCTTCTCTCCATTCTTTTCCTGGAATGGAAAGTTGTAATTCTAACCTTCTTGAATCAGAGTGGCCACTAAAATACCAGGAATGAGTGAAGCAAGAGAAATAACTTCCTTCAGGGAAGCGTAGACATGAAGTAAAAAAAACAAAAAAAAAACCACAAAAAACAAAGACTTCAAAAAAGCCACAGAATGTGCACTTTCCCAAACGCGAAAGCATGTGACAAAAGTTTTTAAAGGTCTAGCTTTATAGCTCTGGAGGGAATTAAAAGCTAAATGGCACGGGCATCATGACAAACTGTGAGTAGATACAGAAGACACAGAGACAGCAAAATGCTGAAGGATACCAGTGCATCCAAAAAGAAGTTAATTCAAAACCACAGATATAATTACCTTTAAAAGAGCAAGTGCCCTTCTTAAATTTTCAGAGGATGGTTATAAAAATTGCTCAGTTTAAAATAAAGAGTACCTTTTGATGTGAAGACATACAAACCCTGAGGCAAAAAAAGGTAATATAATTAATTTTTAGATCAAATTTTGAATTAAGGGGAATATTTTGCATCTGTTTGTCAAAATTACGAACATTATCAAGCAATTAATGACCCCTAAACCCAACAAAGTCATTACCAAGCTAATGAAGACAATCATAGCCAAGATCCATAGTTAGTCAACCCAAAGTCGGAAAAGACTGAATAGCTAAATGAAGTCAGATGATGGATTAAAACATAAAAAACCCACCACTCTCCTTAATGGAGAAATTAAGATAACTACGACCAACTTCTGCCGTTTTCTTCTCACCTCAGGCCATCTCTGATCCCTGTTTTGTCTGTCGACTGCTTTACCTCCGTTACAAGGCGCTGAGGCAGGACTCGTCTCATGTCTCCATTCCATGTTGAGCATTTCCTTGGCATTAAATGGAATATATTCTGTGGTTCATTAGTTCATACATCCAGCAAATGATCACTGACTGCATATTGAGAGCAAAGCATTGATTTAAGTTTGCTAGTTATATGAAGATTAAAGATAGGACCCCTGCCTTTGGAGGAGTTAACAGTGCAGGGAGGGACACATACATAAAAATAATTACGATGTAATGTGCATACATACATAAAAATAATTGCAATGCAGAGGACCTTTGAAAAAGGTGCAATGGAGCTGAAGGGAAAGAGGCTGCCTGGGGAGGAGGTTATGCTTCGGCTGAGGGTTAATGGTGAAGAAGAGGTTTGGCTTGAGGATTGGGGGTGCTGTGCATTGATCAAAGCCCATTGGGTCAGATAACAAGTATTAAATTCAATTTGCTAAATAATTGCTGCTGAAGAAGCTTGAGGCAAGTCAGAGTTATATACTCCCACAGTCTTACTACTACCATGAAAGCAAGCCTAAGAAAAAAAAATCTGCCAAACATACAGCATTTATTAAATAAACACCTCTTACTTATATTTGGAATCTAATAAAAAAAAAGATCAGATTAGTGGTTGCCAGAGGTTGGGATTGGGGGTGATAAAGTGGGTGAAGGGGGTCAAAAGGTACAAACTTCCAGTTATAAAATAAATAATGGGGATGTCATGCACAGCATGGTGACTATATATGTATACAACCCTAAGCGACTGGTCAACCGTTTGACCAATCGACTGTTTGACCAGTCACTAAAGCGTGCACTGACCACCAGGGGGCAGATGCTCAATGCAGGAGCTGCCCTCTGGTGGTCAGTGCACTCTCACAGTGGGAGCGCTGCTCAGCTGACCGAAGGGTGCTGGATGCGCTGGGCTCATGGCTGGCAAGCGCAGCTGTGGCAGCGTGAGCTTCTCCTGCCTCCGCCACTGAGCAGTGGTGGCAGGCACAGCGGGGCCTGGATAAGTGGGAGCAGCGCCTGGCCCAGACTCAGGCTCCTCCCCGGCTGCCTGCTGCTTCTTGCACTACTACATCCCTCAAGGGATGTCGGACTGCCAGTTTCAGCCCGATCCCCCCACCCTGCATGGGTTGAAATCGGCAATCCAACATCCCCCGAGGGGTTCCGGATTGCGAGAGGGCACAGGCCAGGCTGAGGGACCCCACTGGTGAACGCCTCTAGTAGTTAATAATATTGCATTGCATACTTGAAAGTTGCTAAGAGGGTAGATCTTAAAAGTCTTCATCACAAAAAGAAAATTGTGAGTATGTGTGGTGATAGATGATTACTAGATTAATTGTGGTGATCATTTCACATTATATAAAAACTACAAGCCCAGTGCACAAATTCATGCATAGGTGGGGTCCCTTGTCCTGGCCTGCAATCAGGGCTGATTGGGGCTGCAGGAGGTTGGCTGCCCAGGGGGGAGGGGCTACAGGAGGTTGGCTGGCTAGGGGAAGGGACCATGGGAGGTTGGGGCCAATTGGGGCTGGCCCGCCGGGGGAGGGACCGCAGGAGGTTGGCCGGCTGCAGGAGGTTGGCTATGGGAGCACACTGACCACCAGGGGGCAGCTCCTGCATTGAGGTCTGCCCTCTGGTGGTCAGTGCCTGTCATAGCGACCAGTCTACTGGTCATTTGGTTGTTCAGTCATTCGGTCTTTCAGTTGCTTAGACTTTTATATATATAGATACTGAATCGTGTTGTATACCTGAAACTAATATAATGCTATATATCAATTATACCTTAATAGAAATAATTATTAATAAGGAAGCACAAAGCAGTTCCTGTCTCTCTGTTCAATGCAGTGGCAGCTCTGCGCTCTTTTAGGTATTTGTGCTCAGACCACAACGTGCATGAGCGTTTCAGTTCAGGTAGACAGAACCACATTCCAAAGGCAGATTCTGTCAGTCTTTGAGTTGGCATCAGGCCACTATATATGTGCTGCCGAAGCGAGCACGGCATCAGGCCACTATAAATCCACCTAAGCCAACGGCTGGACCTGGAATCATTTAGGAATTTAGCTTCAAGTGCCATCCCAATAAATGTAAACCATAGGCCTCCTAATTCTTACACCCTGTGTATGCAAGAGTGAAAAGTGTCTATGAAATATTTTAACCACTCCACATTTCTTTAATGCCTTTCATATTACCCATGAAAGTTCCCCTTTAATATTCCTCTTGCTGTTTAAGAAGCCATCAGTTTCACCACTGGAAAAAAAATGTTGGATATCCACTATGCTGATTTACACAATTTCAAGTATTGATCAAGATCTAGCTCCTAGGAGCACTTGTGGTAAACCCTCTAGAACTGTACTTTCCAATATGGTAGCCACTAGTCACATGGGGCTTTGGAGCCCTCCAGCCAGGCAAAACTGGGACGTTCCATAAGGTACACACCAGAATTAGAAGACTTAGTACAAAACAAACCAAAAAAGGCAAAATATTTCAATATTATATTGTTATGTGTTAAAATAATATTTTGTATATATAAGTAAAAACTTTGGGTTAACTAAAAGTTATTATACAAGTTAATTTCACTTGTTTCTTAACTCTTTAAAGGTGACTATTAGCAAAGTTAATATTAAATATGTTGCTTACATTATACTTCTATTGGACAGTGCGGTCTAGAGTATAGAATATGGAACTCCAAACTAGAGTGCTTGCTGGTTTTCCCTGAACTATGCATTTCTGGTGAAAATGCCAGCAGCTTGAGCTATAACTGTATGTAGTTTAACTTAAGTAGTATGTCCATCACATCAAACTATATATGGCAAATGTTTTCAAGTAGATTGACAGATTTCCTAACAAGATAGATAAAGTCAGTAATGACGTGGGAATTTATATTCTCTCTGGGGTAGACAGAAAGTAAAAATCAGAAAATCACAAATGCTATGTAGAGAGTCGGAATGGTGTGCTGTGTTAAAGAGTGACTAGGCGCTACTTTAAATTGGATAGTCAGAGAAGGTCTCTAAAATCTTATCTGAATGACACCAAGGGGACAGACATGCAAAGATGGGGATGTGCAGGGGGTGGGCAGAGGGTGTTTTAGGCTGAGGAGACAGCTAACGCATAAGTTCAAATGTGAGAATGAGCTTGCCTTGAGGGGAAAGTGAATAATGCATAAAGATAGTATTATGACCATGGTATTCCATAAGATCTAAGATCTCTCCCTAGGAGACCTAATGAAATATATCACGGTTCTAATAGATGGAGAAGGAGAGGGGCCCAGGAGAGCTCTTATATTTAGATATGGACTGGAGAAGGAGACATCCACAAAAGGGGAGAAGAATCAGGGGTTTTGAAGGAAAAAGCAGGAGTGTGTGATATCACAGAGGCCAAGAGCTGGACTATTTAAAGAGGAGCAAGCAGTTGTGTTAAAGGGTTAGGTCAGCCAAGAACAGTGACTCCGGAATGCTATCACATGGAAGCCATTGGCATTTTACAAAAGGATGCTATGGAGAGTCAGTAGTGCAGAAGTCCTTTGTAGACGCAGACCAACTTAACAAAAAACAATTTACTTAATGTCAATTCAAAAAATTTAATTCATCAAATGACTGATTCATTTAATACACCAAATTTTTCAATAAACCAAAAAGTTTTTATGGAATCCACTAAAAGCAAATTTGCTGAAAGCCAAATTGCTAAAATGAAATTGCTGAATGGCCAGCTCATAAAATTATCAATTCATCAACAGTTCTATATTATACAATATACGGTACCAATGGTAAAATTGGCAAAGGATATGGACAGGCAATTCATACAAGGTAAAACCCTAATTGACTAAAAGGCGTATAAAGAGACATTCAAATTCAGTAATAATCAAAACAATGCAAATTTAAAGAACACTGAGATTCTACTTTAAGTACAGCAGGATGGCAAATACTATACAAGAAGATAATACCAAGTATTGGCAAATGACAATAGTTGGTATTTCCAAGCAACAGACTCTCAGCTTAAGGTTAACTTACAAGACATTTATTTGAAAGTACTGGTGAGACCAACATCTGTCGAAGGGAGTGGGGAGGAAGCAGGAGACATGAGCTACATTGCTCTCCCCCCAAAAAAGCCTCAGCCATCCCCAGAGAGACACAAAAGCTGGGGTCTCCTCAGAGTTGACCCAGGATGGGGCTAGAAGGTCTAGTCATTTATATCCCCTCAGTTGGACATTTGGTAGTTTTTTTCCAGCTGAGAATATTCCTAAAGACGGTTGTTGGCTGAGAACCTTATTCAAGTACTATTCCCAGAAGCTGGAGGAATAAGTTCTGAAGGGGGATCTGAGAGTCATGCAATTGTAGGTTGGACATTGTTTTTATTTTTAAAATTTTGATAATTTGTACATCATGGACTTTTTGGCATTAATATTGATTTTTAAACGATTGCATTAAAATATTATCTTAATTACTAAACTTTTTGGCATTCCCTTAAATGTTGCCTCAATCCCCTCACCTTAATCCCAGCCCTGCTTCTGATGGTTGTGCAAACTAGTTAGCCATACAGGAAAGCAAGCTGGCAGTACTGAGTGACATTGCACGTGCACATGCTGTGTGATGCAGTAACCTCCCTCCTGGGGTGTACTCCAGGAAAATGGTCTCGTCCCTCTCCAAGGTCACATGTATAATGTATAAGGATGTGCCTCAGAAAATTTTCTATGGCAGAGGAGAGCTGGAGACAACCTGGAGGTGCATCACTAGGGGATAGTTAGTAAAGTGGGCTGGATGCATCCTATGGAATACTGAGCAGCAGTTGTATGCAATGATGTACAAATATCAATCTGGATAGATCTTTAAAACATAGAGTCAGAAAGATAAGATTGTATGTGTATGAGTAAAAAATAAGTATGAAAAACACTATTGAGACTACGTACATTATAAGGACATAGAGCAAACACATTAGAGTGAGTCCCCATGGAGGCAGGGAATGTAAATGGTACTGGAAATGAAGGTGGACTATATACAATAAAATAAAACGTGACAGTGACTTTGTATGGGTCAATGATGACACTATTTTATGAAGTAAGCAGAATGATTAACTCAATTGACTATCCTGTAGGGCCTAAAATAAATATAATTGATTTTTAAAATTTAATAGCAAATTATGTTATATGAAATGGTTTCCAATGCCTTCAAGGATTGTCTGCTTGCTGTTACGTAAAGTTGTAGTTTAGATTTAGTTTTAGGTGTGTCACAGCTGGTTCACCCCAACTGTTTTACAACAAGTTTGTCAATACAGCTCAACTGAATTTCAATTCTGTGTGTGACGCACATTTCAGACACTAATTATTTCTCAAGTGCTTGAAATACAGGCAAAATATATTGAATTAGCTGATTCACAAATCTGTGAATGAAGAGATATACAAAAGGCAATAAGCTGGGATAAGATGTTTTGGGGTTGGGGTGGAGAAACCTGTTCTAGCATTCATAAAAATTCTTGTCATTCAAAATAGATGCAGTCTAATTTGAAATACCAATGAAAATTCTCATTCTCCAAAGTCATTGACACAGAATATAGAAAAGTCTGGAATATACTGAACTTTGGTCACAGAAATACAACTAGACTGAACTAAAATGAAATTAAACCTAAAACAAAGTTAAATTTCAAACTCAACTAATATTTCATGAAAATCTTTTAAATCTGCTAAAAATAACTAAATCAAAAAATCAATGAACAGTTATGAAAAGAAACAGGTTCATTGACGAATAAGGCAAATTTATTTGAAAAGCTGGCTCATCGTTTGGAGATTTGATCTTCAATGAATTGACCTGGAGTATAAGGAATTAATCATTTCCTCTTCCCTCTTCACATCTGCCTTTGACATTCATTGCAATTGTGTGTGCCTGGATCAAAATGCTGGGGCAGGGGCGGGATTGGGGGAAGGGCAGTGAGATTGGCCCCAGATCTCTTCATTTTCAAGGGCAGCCCAAACCACCAACTGGCAGAATTTCAATACATCCCCATCTCCCTGAACCTGATTGCAGGAAACCAAGTGGAAAAAATTAACCTTGGGATGAATCCAGTCCGCTTGCAGCTGCAGCCCGAGTGGCCCTTTTAAAAGCACACATTTGATAGGGCCACTCCCAGCTTAAATCATTTCAAGGACTCAGGATCAAGTTCCAACGGCACCTCAGGGCTTACAAGGCCCCCCAAGACCAGCCTGCCTCTCCAACCACAACAGAAGCCCCCTCCTTTCCCTCACTCTCCTATTCTCTATGCTCCAGCTGTACTTGGCTCTTAGTATTTCTCAGGTGCTCCGAGGCTGCTGGGTTTTTCTTAATCTGTGCTGTTCCCTCTGCAAGGAACACTCTCTTCCTGTACCTCCAGCTCCCACATGCCTGCCTAGCCGGCCTTCTACCCCCAGGCGCCTGCTAGCTAATCTTCATGGCTTTCATTAGACATGGTTTCCTCCAGGAGGACCTAAATTAAGAAAACTGCAACCAGTGCTACAGTCCTGGGTTACCCCTGGGTCTCTCACACTGATGTACATCCTGCAAGCAGAGGCACTCATTGCTCTCTGTTCCAGACTAACTTTTCAAAAATGTTTATATAGCAAACAATCTAGGAAGATAGTATTTTCCTCAAAAGCAAATGGCAAGAATGCTTACTGCCCACTATAATATCTGAGTTCCTTAAGAAACCCACTACTCAGATTTGCAATAATCTGGGCCTATCCATGTTGCCCCCATAGAACCTGGAGGCAAGAGAAACCAACAGAAATACTTTGTTCATACCACATACTGAGCAATGAGTAATAAGGTCCTTTGTCTCTGACCCAGGGGTCTCATGACTTCTGCCAGCATCCTTGAAAATGTGAAACTTGTTGGCTTGTGAGTAGGGTAAAAACTCAGGCCCTTCTTAGTTCTTGGCAGTAAAATATGAATGTTAATTTTCTGGTTTAGATGGTTGTATTGTAGTTTACCAGGATTATGTCTTTGTTTGTAGGGAGTAGACACTAAAGTGTTTACAGGTAATGGGGTACCATGTGGACAAGTTACTGTTAAGGAACAAACTTGAGCCGAAACCGGTTTGGCTCAGTGGATAGAGCGTCCGCGTGCGGACTGAAGGGTCCCAGGTTCGATTCCGGTCAAGGGCATGCACCTGGGTTGCGGGCACATCCCCAGTGGGAGATGTGCAAGAGGCAGCTGATCGATGTTTCTCTCTCATCGATGTTTCTAACTTTCTATCTCTCTCCCTTCCTCTCTGTGAAAAATCAATAAAATATATTTAAAAAAAAAAGGGGGGGAACAAACTTGAGACGTTTCTGTATGTTTAAGATTCTGGGTTTTTTTAAAAGATTGATCACTGGTTCAAGTGATATTAGCCTGATCCATCCAGTAAAAAGTTTCCCATCAACATTTTTTTAAAAGAGACTTTTTAGAGCAGTTTTAGGTTCACAGCAAAATTGAGCAGAGTTCCAATTAAGTTCCTGCCTCCACATACACACAGTCTCTCGTTACTAATATCCTGCTCCAGAATGGTACATTTATCACAAACAATGAACCTACACTGATACATCATAATCATCCAAAGTCCATATTTTACATTAGGGCTCACTCTTGGTGTTGTACATTCTATGGATATAGACAAATATAGAAAGACCTGCATCCACCATGATAGTATGATACAGAGGTGTTTCACTGCCTTAAAAGTCCTGTGTTCCACCTCTTCATCCCTCTCCCAGCAACCACCGATCCTAACCCCTAGCAACCACTGATTCTTTCATTGCCTCCATAGTTTTTCCTTTTCCAACATGTTATAGAGGTCGAATCATACAGTATGTAGCCTTTTCAGATTGATGTTTTCACTTAGTAATATGCATTTAAATTTCCTCCATGTCTTTTCATGACTTGATAGCTCATTTCTTTTTAGCACTGACTAATATCCCATTGCCTGAATATATTACAGTTTATCTATTCACCTACTTGGTTGAAATCTATACTAATAAAAGGGTAATATGCTAATTAGACCAGATAGACCAGCCATCTTCTGGACGTCCTTCCAGACAAAGCTGTGGCTACAAGGGCTGAGGCAAGCTACCATGGCTGGGAGGGCCCATCGCAGAGCCCCAGCCGGGTGGGCAGGGCCTCCCTCTGCACAGCATTGATCACAGAGCCCTGGCAGGATGGGCAGGGTGGGCAGGGCCTCCCTGTGGGTGGGGATCAATAGCAGACCCCAGGCCAGGTGGGCAGGGCCTCCCTCTGTAGGGCATTGATTTGGGGGCTTCCAGACTGAGAGGGCACAGGCCAGGCTGAGGGACTCCCCCCGAGTGCACAAATTTTGTGCACCGGGCCTCTAGTTATTAATAAAGCTGCAGTAAACATCCCTGTGCAGGCTTTTGTGTGGATATATTTTTGAATAAACAATTGTTGGATCATATGATGAGAGTATGTTTAGTTTTGAAAGAAACTACAAAATTGTCTTCCAATGTGACTATCATTTTGTATTTCCAACATCAAAAATGAGTGTTTCTCTTTCTCCTCATCATCTCCAGCAGTTGATGTTGTTAGTGTTTTGAGTCTTGGCCATTCTAATAGATGTGTAGTGGTATCTCATGTTTTAATTTTCAACTCCCTAATGACATATGACTTTGAGCATATTTTCATATGCTTAGTTGCCATCTGTCTATCTTCTCTGGTGAGGTGTCTATCAGGTCTTTTGCTCATTTTTTATCAGGTTATTCATTTTCTGTTGTGCAGGTGTGGTCTCCAGGTGTTTTCTGTTCTTCCTAGATGTAAGTCTCTTCCTCAGTTGGGCCTCGGTTGGTAATTCCTGATGACTGTTCCCCAATTTATTTGTATCCAGTCTAGTGCTGGGAGGAGGCACAAGAAAGGTCTGCCTATTTGGCTGCCATCTTCCTGTCATCTCTTCGCATTTTCGGGTTATTCATTTTCTTATTGTTGAGTTTTAAGAGTTCTTGGTATATTTTGGATAACAATTCTTTATCTTTTGCAAATATATATATTTTGCAGATATTTTTCTCCCAATCTGGGGTTTGTCTTATTCTCTTGACCATTAACTTTCTACTTAATTGTTTTGGCATCCATTGACTATTATTGCCAAGATCTAGTATTTCAATAGAGATTCAATTTTATAATTCAATCATTCTTTCTGAATTTATTATCTGTAATTCTTCTATAAAGAGGAATTTTCCCTCATGAACTGTTTGGTTGCCCTGAAATGAAGTTTATACAGGCAAAGCAGGAAAAAATACTTGATCCTTTCAAAGTATTGATTTGTTGCAAATAAATTTGTTTAAATTGTTCACTTTAGATGAGCTCATAATATTTATATTGTTTTCAATCCATTGCCGTCATTATTCCTTTTGATGCTCAAATACCCATCTCAGACCAGTGTAAGCCTTTCAAGATTAATCAAGTGTCTTTTTGTCATGATTTTATTAGTCTTTGATTGCTTCCTTGCTTTGGGCATAAGAAGATATTACAGGTTCATCTTGGACATTTCTTGCCCAGGTCTGAAAACAGCCATTTCTCTAAGGAATTTTGATGTCTTGTAGTAGAAAATTGTACTTAAAATTAAGAGGCTGCAATCTAAGAGCTTGAGGTGTTTGTTGATACTGGGTTGTCATTAATTCCAGCCTTTTCAGCAGTTATGGCTAGGACATATGCATCCAATCACAAGTTCATGCTGGTATTTACAAGGTTTATATAACTTTGATTTTTATCCTTTTTTCCCATATACTAAAGACATTGGTCCCTAACAATTTTAACACAATTATTTATTTATCATACACCCCACTATACTATACTTGTAATATACTATATGTGTATTATAATGGTTTCAGAATAGCAGTACTTCAATAAAACACTGTCTTAGTAATACTAAGTTTACTGAATGCTGTTAAACATTTCTTTGTGGTTCTTATTTGTCCTTAGAATAGATCTCATTAGGGCTATACAGTTAAAATAGTGGCTTTTATCATAATTTCTTAGGGTGATCAATGGCCTTGGTTTGCACAGGACTGAGGGATTTCCCCAAATCTATGCTGAAAACAGAACAGTTCTGGCCACACCAGGAGAGTTGGTTACCCTACTTAAAGTGATTCTACTGTGTGCTGTTAGCTACCAACTTGACATAGAGTTACGTCCATTTGTTTCCGATTGCTTAAAAAAATCTTTTCATTGATTTCAGAGAGAGGAAGGGAGAGGGAGAGATAGAAACATCGATGTGAGAGAAACATTGATCGCCTGCCTCCTGCATGCCCCCTACTGGGGACTGAGCCTGCAATCCGGGCATGTGCCCTGACTGAGAATCGAACTGGAGACCTCCTGGTGCATGGGATGAGGATGCTTGACCATCTGAGCCACACCGGCCGGGCTGTTTAAGATGGCTTTTCATTTTTGAGGTCTTTATTTTTAAATTATTTTCTTATGTAAAGCATTTACACTGTTCCAAAGCCAAAACTATATGATTAGGCTCATTTGGAGAAGTCTAATTTCCATTTCAATCTCCTTTTCATTCCTTGTCTCCCTCTAGAGGTATAATTTTCATTAGTTTTTTAATTTGTTTGTTTACACTACCTCTTTTTGAAAATACAAGCAAGTACCTGTAGTGATATCTCCCTTCCTTACGCAGAAAATAACATTCTGTGGATACTATTTCCTTACACTGTTTTTTAAAAGTTTTTCGTATACCTAAGTAATCACACTTGCCATCCTCAGAATGGCCCTAAAACTACAATTCCAAAATCGGGTTTGGGGGGTTGGGGAGGGATCCAACAAGCCAAGGACAGAATGATATGAATATGCCAGGTTAAGTGGGAAGAAAATTCCTAATTTTCTCTGCACAGCACACCCCTAGCATTACCTACTCAACCCCAAATAGCTTTTAGAAATTATTGCTGAGCTCAGACCCAGGGCATGTAGAGATTTAATAAAATGATGAGTCTCAGATGGTGAGAGGAATTGCTTTCAGCTTCCAGCTGCTGAGGATGGGAAATGGGTGATGAGAGGGCAGCAGTGAGGACCTTCTCGTCGGTTCAATATCGCAGTACCAGAGCACAAAGTGCAATACATGTGCACTGCTCAGCCTTCTGGTGGGCTGGGGCACATGCAGGAGTCAGGAGCATGTGTGAGCTGCTTGCTTGGTTGTGTAACATTCTACCTAGGAGCTCTGCTTACAGGGTGTGCCCAGTAGCATCACAGGAGGAAGCTGTTAGGGCCTGGAAGGTGTGATTTATGAGATCCAATGATTTTCTTGTGAGGCACCAAGCTCACTTCTCAGAAAACTGAACCCTGCAGCCTGAGCACAGGCCATCGTGGCTGCCAGAATGTTCCAGGCAGGACTGCCATGATATGAGGCTCACACTAATGGCTGTCTACCTGGTGTAATTTAAGGAGAGCCACAAAGTCCCCCAGCCCTCCCACACTTCCCTCTTACAGGACCTGCCAACCACCCCTGTCCTTCTATTTGGAAGGACATAGTCTCTTGAGCTCTCTTTGACAACAAAGAAGGACATCGTCTCTTGAAGGTCGCCCTTTAAATGCACTTTTGCCAGGAGAGAGAAGAGAGGGAAGCTCTAACCATATCCGGTAGATGTGCACGTGGAGGTAGAAGGAGCAAGTGGTTAGAGCACAACTCCAGGAGACTGCTGCATGGGTTTGCATCCTGGCTCTGCTATCTGCTATAGGGACCTTGGGCGGCTCATTCATCTTTTCTGTGCCTCAGTTTCTCACCTGCAGAATAGAAATAAACCAAAGAATCTTCCTAACTCATAAAGCTGTTATACACCTAGAGTGGGTAGAAGTGTGGTCCCCAAAAGGTATGTCCACCTAAGACCTTAGAATGTGACCTTATTTGGAATAAGGGTTTTTCAGATATAATTAAGAATCCAGAGATGAGATCATGCTGGATTTAGGGTGGGCCTTAAGTACAATGAGCGTTATCCTTACAAGAGGAAGAGGGAGATCTGAGACACAGAGATACAATGGAGAGCCATGTGAAGGTGAAGTTAGAGGTTGCCGTGATATATCTGTAAGTTATTGCCAGCAACCACCAGAAGTTAAGAGGAAGGCACAGAAACGATGCCTGGATTTGGGATTACTGGCCTCTAGAACTGTGAGAAAATAATTCTTATTGTTTGAAGTCAAGCCAATGGTAATTTGTTACAGCAGCCACAGTAAACTAATACAGAACATTAAGAGCAACAAAACTGGTAAGCCTTGTACATAGCAGGAGCTCCATAATCACTAGCACGGATCACTTAACTCCCTTAGAACAAGAGACAGGCAGAGCACAGGGCATATCATCTGAATGAAGATAGTCGGGGGGAAAGCAAGAACCAGGGAGGGAAGACAAACTTCCACAGCTTTATAAGTTTTTCTAAGATCATCCATTCATTATCTACTGCTGCTTAAGTATGCAGAAGGGAGGACAAGCTGATTCTTGGCTTTAAGGAGCTTATTATCTAACAGCAAAAGCAGGTAAACAGAAAATCTCCCTAAAGTATGGGTGTCATCTATGTACTGGTGACTCTAGGGAGACCGGATTACCTCCAGAGTTATGGAATCACATAAAGCTGGGTTCGAGCTTCTCATCCTCACCTTTCTAGCTGGTGAGCTTAAGTCAATGACTCAAATCCATGCATCCCTATTTTCTTATGTGTAAGGTAAGCTGAGGAGTATTTGCTTTCCAGGTTTTTTTAAAATGAGAATACAGACTTAAGGCACCTAGCCTCGTGCTTGGAAGTGTTCAGAAACATTAGTTCCTTTGCCTCCCCAGGTGTTCTTGCAGGATACCTAATAGGGGCTTCAAACTTAACATGTTCCAAAGTGACCTCCCTTCAAAACCTGGTCCCCCATTCCCCTTAATTTCCTGATTTAATTAATGGCATTACCACCCTACTCATTCTTCCAAGTTCAAACTTAGAAATTATCTTAAATGCTCCCCGCCCCCACACACACTTTTTTTTCCCCCTCGCATCCAGATACTCACAGATCTTGCTGATTCGACCTCCCTAGAGCTCTCAAATTTATCACATTCTTGCCAGCTCTGCTGCCACCGACTTCATATGGGCAGGTATCATTTCTCAATGTCCTTCCAGGCATCGCTCTGCTCCAGGCTGACAACTGTGCCCCCGCCCCCCAGCCCCTAGTCCTTCCTCTGCTTTACCACTGGAGCTATGCTCTTCAAATCTGATCTTGCTCTCCTGCTGTTTTACGCCTTCCAATTGTTCCTGAGAACCAAGATGGAGCAGAAGTCAGGGCCAGCATGCACTCTGAGAACATGGAAAACCCAGGAGTCTTAAAGACATGTTAAATCCCAGACACCCACATGCTCGATGAGGCGGAAATAAGGGACGAAAGGTAAAACAGAGCAGCCAGACTCAGACAGATTCCCTGTTGCATCTGTCTCCTTCCTGCGGGGCTGATTCTTGAAAGAATTGTAGGAAATGGTGCGGTAGGAGAGTTCAAGTGAGATTATCCTCCACTCTCTGAATCTGAGCCTGGAACCACAGATTCAGGTTTAAGTAAAAGAAGCAGGGGAGTTTTCCAAGGTTAGAAAGCTGCTGTGATCTTCCCGATTGTCTGAAGCCTTAGGTTTCAGGACAAGCATTTGGGAGTTGTCAGCGGCAACAGCTGTACATGCAGTGAGAAGAAAAATATTTTCCCACCTGCCCTAAGCAGGACACTCCAGCCACAATTCTTGCAGTTTTCCAAACACATCGCAGTGTTTCATACCTCAGGGTATTTGCATGTGCCATTCCATATTATTTTTAAAACATTGTTACTGTCTTTCTCCATTAGAATGTAAGCTCCAATGAAAACCGTGCCTGCTGCATAGTAGGTGCCCAATAATGATGCACTGACAGAAAGATGTTGTTCCCTGTGTTTGGAATACACTTCCTCCTTGTCTGCCTGGGAAACTCCTGTCTGCTCTTCATGACTCAGGTTCCCCTTTGCCTCTGACAAAGTTCCCTGATTGTGCCTCACCCAACCTCTCCTCGCCCACTGCCACTTGTGGGTGCTGTCGGTTTCCTCAATGTTCTCCTAGGGTTGCTCGTCTTGCCATTTATAATGGCATCTTCACAAGCCCGGCTCCTCTAGACCATGAATTCCAGAGGGCAGGGGCCAAGTCCTGCTGCCTGAGGGCCCAAGTTCCTAGCACAGGGACAGCCATGAGCACTTCCCTAATGCAGGTTGGGAAACAGACAGGAAAGCCCCCTGTTCTGCCTGGAGAGTGTGGGGAGATAGGATCGGAGAAGCATTGCAGGAGAGGGAAGGCTGGCAGGAGAGATTGAAGATGAGCCTTTAAAAGGGACAAGAGGACATTCCATGAAAGAATAAGACATCCCAAGACCGACTCCAGTGAGCCTTTGGAGAAATGTACTGCTACTAAGTACTGGGCTGGCCAACCTGGGTCCAAAAGCAGGCAGGTGAGAGGATGATAGCACCACCTAAGGAACCTTCTGTGTTGTCCCCATGGAGCCTGCAGCCACCCCCAGGCCCTCTTCAAAGCCCGGGCCCAGAGGGCGGAGGAAGCGCATGCAAATTGCTATTCCAGTGGCAGTTTTGCCTGCCAGCAATTTCGGAAACCGCACAATGGAAGTTTTCAACTAGATGGTTTCAAGTATCCACAGTGTAATGAGATCAAGACTCCAAGACTTCCAGCCTGTAGCACAACAGGAAAAATATCACTTATGGCAGGCTCATGAATGCTATTTGCATAAAACTTATGAACTGGAATCACACACTCCCTGAGCGGTGAAAAACAAAAAAGGCCTGTCCTAGTTCTTGTTTTCTCTGGATGGTGGCATCAGGTGAGTCAGCTTCCGTGAGGAGAGATTTCTCTCAAGCCAGAGGAGTGCTACCATAATGGATTCCTAACTACCTGAATGCATTCACTCAGACATTCCCTTCATTGCGCTTATGAATAGGAAATGAAGCCTTTACTTGGGAAAGAAAGCCTTTCCACTGAAACACTTTTGCAAACCTTAAATCCCTGCACACCCACTTACACACCCTTCACACCCCACCTTCATAGCCACCCACCCAGCCAGGCACAAAACATGACACACATATGTGCCAGGAGTACATGCAGAGTGTGTGCGTAGAGCCAGCTGGGGCGCTACAAATGCCTACAGCATCATTCCCGGCTGATCTTTAGGCTCACAGGGGTACAACTCTGTTATTCATTTAGAGGAAAAACATCCCTAAAGGGTAAACTTTTCATTAGTAAATTGTGGGAGTTGAATTAGATGAAGTTTGAAGTCCCTTCTAACATTGTAGAATTCGCCATTTCCTTCTTTCTGCTCCCTCCACATTTCCTAACCTCACAGCAGGGCAAACAGTTTGGTAAAAAGCAGGTGTAGCATTGACTATGTAGGGGCCTTCCTGGGCTTTGATGAGGCCCTGGCTTTTCTGCTAGAGCCCTCCAAGCCTTGGTCTTCATTGGTGCTAATTGCTCCCATTCACAGAGTTGGATAAATATAAAATAAATTGAAATCCTATTCTGGACACTTAATTCCCTTCATGAGTGTTTCTAGAGGCAATGGGTTTGACCCACTAATGGTAAAGGCAACTTAAGGTGGGGCCATACTTCGGGACCTCAGAGGTGGTCAGGACCACCGCAAACTGCGTGACTGATGGGAGTTGGGGACCATGAGGGTGGGTGGGGACTTGCAGAAGGTGAGAGGGCTGCAGAGAGCTCAGGAAGGAGCCAGGGAAGGTGGTGTTAGGCTGTGAGGAGCATGAAGACCTGAACATAGGTTCCTTCAGGGCTGGGGCCGCAAATGCCACATGGCTTAAGATCCTTAACCTCGTAGGGGCCCGACAGGGGTTGTAGATTCAAAAGCCTGCCAAGGACAGTGGCATGATTGTGTGAGGCCTCGTTCCTCGGTGCTGGAGAAAGAGCAGGGGGAGGCCTGGACTGTGTGGAGAGCAGGTGCCTGGCTCCAGCCAATTGTTGATTTTAATGCACAGGGACTCAGCCCTGCACGATTTGTCACTGTATGTGAAACTTGCTCATTTAAAATATCAGCAATTAAATCAAACTTAGAATAGTGTGCATTATGAACCAAAATCCGTGGTGGGCCAGATTTGGACCTCCAGTGGGATTTGTGCACAAGGCCAGAGTAATCAAGGACATTTCACCAGTGGTGGGAGAGAAAGGCCTGGCCTGGGAAAGCGAGGAAGACAAGTCATAAAACTCAAAGAAAAAAAACCAAAACCTGAAAGTGAGGGAGACCGAGAATATTTGGAATAATGGAAAGGCTTGGCTTCTTCAGGAAAATTGTATGGTCAGGGTCCAGGGACACATGTTATCCCAGGATATCCGTACCTGTCTGTGATCAAGTATGATACACTATGAGCGACTCGGGAGAAACTCCCTTCTTCAGGAATCATGAGGCTTAAAAGGAATTCTAATTTATAGCATAAGAGGGAAATTAAATCAGAAAAAGATGAGACTAAATCAAAATACTGAGTTATAGAAAGAGCTAGCCAAGCTGTTTCAGGATTGCAAAAAACTGAACAATGCTTTCAGGAGACCAGACTGAAAACGCAAACCTGGTTAGCTACAGCTTGCTTGCAGGCAATTCACTCCCTCTGTAGTTAAAAAGAAAAAAACAGTCTTCTAAATGGAGGGCTGATGAGTTGTCTAATCATGGGTGGGTGAGGGATGTTACAAATGAAGTTGGCTGGGAAATCAATATTTTTTGAGCATCTACTATGTGCCAGACCCTGTGTGGGGGCTTCACACATGACAACTGCTTCTGCTACTCACAGCATCCTTACAAAATACTAGTAGGTAATTCTTATCTTCCCGATTTTACAAATGAGGACACTGAGGCATGGGGTTATCCAATGTCAGGGAGCTAATAATAAGTGAAAGACCTTCTATTTAAGCCAATCTATAGTAATAAAAGCATAATATGCTAATTAGACCAGACAACCTCCCAGACGAAGCCGTGGTGGCGGGCGCCAAGGCAGAGGCAGCCACCCCGGCAGTGGGGGACGAGCCCCTCGCACAAATTTTGTGCATCAGGCCTCTAGTTCTGAATAATAATAACAGCAGCTAATACTTCTTTCCTCTTCCCAGGGATCTTTGTATGACCTCTGAGCTAACACCTTCTATTATTAACTCCAGCCTGTTTCAAAAGGATTGTGAATATTAAATGAGATGGTGTGTACAAGCATGTAGCACACTGATCTGCCCAATAAGTGCAATTAATAGTTGGCATTAATAGAAGTAACTGGATCTGGCATTCAGAAGGCTCTGGTGACTGTAAGGGTGATAGACATGAGGAAGGGCTACCACAGACTGCAATGGATTGAGAAGTGACTGGGAGATTAAAAAAAAAAAAAAAGAGTAGTGCAGACTACTCCACAGAAAAGTTTGGTGCTGTGGCCTTGTTCCTGAGTACAGTGTTTATGCACAACTGTAGGCCCCAAATAAATAGTAGGAGGGAGGAGGACATATGGAAGCTTAGGAACTAGGCTGGAAATAGCACACAGCCCTTCTGCACCACTCCCATTGGCTGGAGCTCAGTCATATGGCCACAGGAGATGATGAGAAATGAAGTCAGCTTTGAAATAAGGAAAGAGAAGAAAGACATTATGGAGAACAGATCCTTTGACTGTCATCCTCCCATAAACATATAAAGCATGGGGATGTAAGACATTAGCTTCTCCATCTGTCACTGTGTGGATAAAATAGAAAGACATGACAATTGGATTCATTGGTGTCTTTTTCACTTCCAGTGTTTCTGATAGGCTGGTTTGTACTTAGGATCAAAACTGATAAATGCTGATAGTTAATTTACTAGTAGAGTTCTTCTCCAAATCTTTACGGGTTCCAATAGACCTTCCCTTCAACTTTATGATTGAAAGATAGGTGCTGAAAACTAGAAAGCCTATTGGTGTAACAGACAGAGGTTTGGGTTCAAACTCTTTCACTTCCTCACTCTATGGCCTAGGGCAAGTCAGTTAACCTCTTGGAGCCCCAGTGACTGATTCTTAATTATAAATTAAAAATGCACATATCAACTCCACTGGGACATCTATCCCCAGAAAAGTATAAGTCATTTCCTACACACAGTCATATTAGGACCCTCCCAGGAGGATTCATTTCAGAGATGAATTGACATTGTTTACACAGGTTGACAGTGTTCTGTTTGGGGGCTGGAGGTGAGGAGGAAGGAAGGCTAACTCAAACAGGCCATCAAAGCGTCACACTTGAATAGGGCCATTTTAGTGAGCCATCGATCTTACCTGAAAGTTGATAGAAAGACCAATGTACCTACAAACTTAGTATTTTTTCACAATTTCCAAGCTACTGGTAGTCTGTCTAAATTTGTACTCATTTTGTGTTTGAGTCAGTTCTTAAATTAAGGTGCAAGACAGGGCATAGACTTGGAGAACTGGATTATGTACAGAAAAAAAATCAGTGACACTAGTGAAATATGAACTTGGGGCATATTTTTATTTTCCAAGATAGCAAGTTCAGTGATTATTTTTTTTTTGCATTAATGATATAGCACTGATTTAATAAGAATGCAAATAAATACTTTAAATATTTTTTGTTATGCCCTCAATCATCCTGCATATTGTGAGCAAAGGGTGTGGTAAAATTGCCACACTACTACAGTTCTTTTCTCCCAAGAGATTCTAACATTGTGCTAATAATGCAATTTGTCCTGGACAAAGTGAGGTGATACCCAAAACAACCCAATTTAATAACTGAAAACACTGAGGCCAGGAGAGGTACATTCCCAGCTTGTCAAATATTAGGCACAAATATTAGCTAGATCAGGCCGACCAGGATTTTCTGACTTCCATCCTGTAATTTCATGTGTTCATTTACACACTCATTCATTCACTTGCTCTTTCATTCATTCAGAGAACAGGAAGAACATAGGAGTCCTAGGGGCTGTGGAGAACACCAAAGAAATGGAAGACAATTGTCAGAGTCAAAGATCATAATCAGGTTGAAGAGAAAAAATCAATACAGCAAAAGCAAAAAGCAACAAAGCCTAGTCCAAATGATTAAGTGCCTGGAACCTTAGTCAGAGAAGTGCTTCCAGAGCTCAGAGAGCATCCACTTCAGTGTGAAGTGATCTGTCAAGGGAGGTTTTGCAAAGAAGGTGGAACTTGATCTCAGAAGTGAAGACACGTTTGGTTTTGTTCCTAACTGGGTGGGGGGTGAGGATGAAGTGGGTAGGGGTAATAGTGGTTAAATTTGTCAAACAGGGAAATTATGAGCAAAATAGCAGGAAGGCAGAAATGAACACAATTTATTCCATTTTTATTATTTTTTTGTTAATCCTCACCCAAGGATATTTTTTTCCATTGATTTTTTTTTTTTTTAGAAAGAATGGAAAGGAGGATGGGATATGGAAAAAGAGAGAAATATCAACTGGTTGCCTCTCACACCGACTGGCACTGGGGACTGAGCCTGCATCTGAGGTACATGCCCTTGACCGAAATCAAACCCGCAACCCTTCACTCGGTGGGCCGATGCTTTAACCACTGAACAAACTGTCTAGGGCTGAACACAAGTTATTAAGAGACAATGAGAACTGGTTTGATTAATGAACATGTCTTTTATAAAGGAAGTAGATAAGAAAAGGGAAAGAAAACCTGGGAGAAAGGAGATGAGGGTCTGTTGCACAGCCACTCGGTTGGCATTCAGAACCGATTTCTATTGCCTCCCAGTACATATGTGCACTGCAGAAGCCAGAAAGCACGAAGGTGGGGTTGTGGATGATAATTGGGTTCCTCCACCAGCTGGGCCAGCTTCTGGGCATGCAACCCGTGCAGTTGCATAGGGCCCCTGGCTCAGAAGGATGCCAGGCTTGGTTGAGTGCTCTGCTGTTGTGGTCTTGAAATCCTCAGTAATTTTAGCTGTGAACTTGTGTTTTATAAATAAAGGCCAATGGAATGATGGAGCATGTGTATGAGCAGCGTAGATACACACAATATGGGTGTCCTCACTGTTTCTTGCTGCTTCATCCCGTGAACACAGAATCTGGAGGACCTACAATGTGTGGGAGTTCAAGGAAACTCAAACTAGTACACAGTTAGTGTCTGACCTACACAACTGAATAAGCAGGGACGCTCTCAGCCCTGAGAGGCCACACTTGCCACTAGAGACAGAACTTCCTTAGAACACAGAAGGTCAAGGCATTCTAAAAAACACGAAGCACCAAGCATCCTTATCATATCATCTCCTCTCTCCTGTCATTAGCCAACCACTTATGCTGAAAATAAAGGTGTGGAAGGGAAGGCAACCCAAAGTTCCTTTTCTTTTCTGTTCTTTCTTACTCATCAGTAAGCTGAAGGCACAGAATTTTAGTGGGATGTGTGCATATCAAAAAGTGAAATAAAAACAGCTGAGTTAGTTGTGTGCAGTATTTTCATTGTTCTGATAAGAACAAAATGCATATGCATGCACAAGCTACAAAATACAAAGTGTGTGATTTTGGTGATTCTACATGCAAATTAAGTGCTGTTATATTTGTATTTGAAACTGGCATTCCACAATGAAAAATGGTAAAATTCGTGCTAATAATTTAAATTTTTAATTTTGCCTTTCTGAGAAAGATATTAAGTAGCAAATAAAAAAATACTGAAAGTCAAGAGAAGGACTGCAGAAAAAAGGAAAAGACTTTATATCAGTGACGGCGAACCTTTTGAGCTCGGCATGTCAGCATTTTGAAAAACCCTAACTTAACTCTGGTGCCGTGTCACATATAGAAATTTTTTGATATTTGCAACCAACCATAGTAAAACAAAGACTTATATTTTTGATATTTATTTTATATATTTAAATGCCATTTAACAAAGAAAAATCAAACCCCCAAAAAATGAGTTCACATGTCACCTCTGACACGCATGTCATAGGTTCGCCATCACTGCTTTATATTTTAGTACCTCTAGCTGCACTTTTTTCCTTCTTTCTGAACAAGACCCTGCATTTTCACTTTTCCCCGAGTCCCACATATTATATAGCAGGCCCTACCCACCACTGTGATTCCCTGGTGTGAGATCTGGAAGGCAAAACTGGTATAGAGGCCATCTTCCTTCAGCCTCCTGCTTTCACGACTTACGTGCCACTGCCCGAGGCCAGCCATGGCTGGCGGTTTGTGTTACTGAAGGATAAGAAGTACAAATGGGTTGTTACACAATAGTCCTGGGGATGTAAAGTACAGCATAGGGAATATAGTCAATAACATCATAGTAACTATGTATCGTGCCAGGTGGGTACTGGAAATACAGGGGGAACACTATGCAAAGTATATGATTGTCTAACTGCTATGCTGTAAGCCGGAAACTAACACAAAGTAATATTAAATGTAAACTATAATTGAACAATAAAAATATTTTAAAGGCTAATAATAATAATAATAATAGGAATCTTAGAGTAAGGTTTAAATCAGGGGTCCTCAAACTTTTTAAACAGGGGGCCAGTTCACTGTCCCTCAGACCGTTGGAGGGCCGGACTATAGTTCAAAAAAAAAACTATGAACAAATTCCTATGCACACTGCACATATCTTATTTTGAAGTAAAAAAACAAAACGGGAACAAATACAATATTTGTATTTGCATGTGGCCCGCGGGCCGTAGTTTGAGGACCCCTGGTTTAAATTATATGTGGTTCCTTACCTATTTCAAAGGTAATTCAAGGTATTGAATTTAATTTTTATTGAGGTTAATAGTTTAGTATAATTTAACATTTCAAATAGACGTATGCTTTTTATTTTATTTTTTTAATCCTCACTCTGATTTGAGAGAGAGAGAGAGAGAGAGAGAGAGAAGAGACATCCATGTGAGAGAGAAACATCCATATGAGAGAAACAGCAATTGTTTGCCTCCGTACACACCTGACCAGGGATCAAACATGCCACCTAGGTATGTGCCCTGATGGGGAATGAAACCCACAACCATTTTGGTGCATGGGACAACACTCTAACCAACCGAGCCACCTGGCCAGGGCTAGTGTATGCTTCTTAAAATGAAGATATAATCACATGCCATAAAATTCACTTGTGCAAAGTGAACAACTCAGGAGTTTTTAGTATATTCATAAGGTTGTACAACCATTACCAGAATATTTTCATCATTCCAAAAAGAAACTCTACAGCTCTTGGCAGTTACTCCACATTTCCTCCTCCTCCAATCCTCTGGCAACCGTTAATCTATTTCCTCTCTATGGATTTGCCTATTCTGGACATTTTATAGAAATGGAACCACACAATATATGCTCTTTTGTGACTGACTTCTTTTACTTAGCATAATATTTTCAAGGGTCATTTTTTTAAAAAAAAAATACATTAAAGTACAGTTAACAAACAATATTATCTGAGTTTCAGGTATACAATGTAGTTTTTCAACATTTGTATATCAAGGCTTATTCTTCTTGTAGCAGGTATTAATTCTTTATTCTTTTTTAGGCTGAATAAGATTCCATTGTATGGCTATGCCACATTTTGTTTATTCATTTATCCATTGACGTATAAAGTTTAAATGAAAAGAATAAGCCCTTTCTCCATTCTCTTCTTCTCCACCCCCCATTCCCTTTCTCCCCAGAGGAAGCCACTTTCTACTCTTTTACTTATTTCTCCTGCTATGTACCTCCCTGTTTCCATATATCATCTTTATATTGCTATTTATATATACTTTTTAGATATTTATTATATTCCTATTTAGAAGATAATCATGTGTCATTTTGACACCTCCACACATACCTATTCTTTCTCCTTCATTTTTCTTTAAATATAGTTACATGGACAATTTTTGGTTAAATCAACATTTAGCAGTTAGATTGCTGTGACCATGTACATTACTGTTCACTGCTGAGCCAAGAGTTATATCATCATTACTCTTGCTATTCTGAACCAGGAGAATCAACTCTCTTCTTGATCTCCACATGGAGTGCCACAGGGTCCAGGCCTTGGACCACTTCTTTTCTCTATTTATACTCACGCCCTAGCCATCCCAGTGGTTTTAAATATTATCCAAATGCTATGGCTCCCAAATACACATTGCCATCCTCGTCTTCACTTGAATTCCAGACTCATGTTGCCCACTGCTTACTTGACATTTCCACTTGGTTGTCCAATGGGCCCCATATACTTAACTTGTCCAAAATAGCACTCCTACTTCCCTTCCTCTGAAGCCACAACCTTCCCATCTCAGGAAATAGCACTCCATTCTTCCAGTCGGTTAGGCCCCAAAACTTGGAATTATCCCTCTCTTTCCTTTTTCTCTTTCATACCTTATACCCAAACCACAGAAGATTCAGTGAACTCTACCATCACAACATATCCATAATCCAACCACTTCTCACCACCTCTGCTTCTACCATCTCACATCCAGGACACCATCATCTGTCACCTGTACTATTGCAATAGCATCCTGACTGGTTTTTCTACTGCCATCATTGCCCCATTACATTAATTGTTCACAGAATCATCTGTGTCTAGAATGAGCAACCAGAATCATCCTTTTAAAAAAATGAATTGTATCCCATCAGTTCTCTGCTCAAATCTCTCTAATGGTTTCCTGTCTCACTCAGATAAAAGGTGCGGTCACATCTGGCCCTGCAGTGTGTTTGACCTCTCCTTCAACTCTCCCCTGCTTACTCTGTTCCATCAGCATTGGACCCCTTGCTCTATATGGAACTCTTTAAGTTCATTCCAACCTCAGGGCCCTTGCAATTGCTGTTTCCTTAACCCAGAATGCTTTGCCTCTTCTGTAGCAGCAAGGCTCACTCCATTCTTGTAGGAGGCATGCTTCCATGATTTTATCTTCATAAAAAACAAAAACAACCAGCATGTGGCCAGTTGGTTTCTGAATTTCCGCTGGGCAAACAGGATGTAGGGAGGGTGGGCATGGGGCAATGGTATGAGAACTGTGCACATGACTAGCAGCACATTTTGCAGGAAGGTTCCCCTAGACCAGTGGTCAGCAAACTACGGCTCGGGAGCCACATGCGGCTCTTTGGCCCCTTGAGTGTGGCCACGAAGTTTCAATCGCACTGTACGTGCGCACCCACACGGGGTATTTTGTGGAAGAGCCACACTCAAGGGGCCGCAGTTTGCTGACCACTGCCCTAGACCAGTGGTTCTCAACTTTCTGGCCCTTTAAATACAGCTCCTCATGTTGTGACCCAACCATAAAATTATTTTCGTTGCTACTTCATAACTGTAATGTTGCTACTGTTATGAATTGTAATGTGAATATCTGATATGCAGGATTGTCTTAGGCAACCCCTGTGAAAGGGTCGTTCGACCGCCAAAGGGGTCGTGACCCACAGGTTGAGAACCGCTTCTCTAGACAAAAGGAGGTGGAGACAACTAGAAAAGGCCTCAGCCCACTTTTTTAAATAATCCAACAGGAGACCATAAGACCTAGTCGACGTATGGGATAAAATGTAAACTCCATAGTACTCAGCCAATGCGGAACTGGAGGAGGGACTCTCGTGCAATAGGATAAATATTGCCTGTGCTAGCTAATTCAGGTGTGCCTGTACCAATGGACACCCACTCTCGAGAATGTATTGAAAGTCTCGTTTTTGCCATACTTCTGTCTCCGAGTCCATTAGTTGAATTCAGACAGGTGAGCATTTCTCACAATTCTCTAATGACTTCCCTGCTCAAATGTCACATTATTGGATTGGCTGTTCCTGACTAGTTCTTATAAATTAACATCCTGCTATGACTCTCTCTACACACCTTGTCTTGCTTTATTTCTCCTCACAGTATTATTTTCACCTGTCACATTACATATTTACTTGCTTTTGTCTATTGTTTTCTCCTAGAAGGCAAGGATTGTCTGTCTCTCCTCTGCCTAAAATGTGCTTGGAATAAGGAGGCATTCAATAAATATTTGATGAGTGAATTAATTAATTAAAAACTCAATAAATGCATGTATTCAATCTACAGGTTGACTTTGGAAGCAGAACTTTATATTCTGCATTTAAAATTTTATGTAATTTTCTCTCATAAATGTTTCCCTAGTTGGTAGAACTCTATGTTTAAGCCTCTTCTCTTCCACTAGACTGAAGGTCTTCAGAGGAATTTTCTGGAAAAAGGGGGGCCCTCAATAAAATGTCTGGGACTGTAACATCTTAGGAATTTAAAGAACTAATGGGTATATCTACTTATCCAGGTGACATGATGCTCATCTCTCAGATACAGTACACCAATGACAGAAGATTCTACAACCTCATTCATCTATTTATTCATTTATTCATTTAACCATTCGATCTGATAAGTATTGGGCACCATCTCTGTGAAGGTTTCTAGTTCCTAAATACTTTCTATTCTTGTATCTAAACCTGCCCTCCCACTTACTAATCTAAAATGTTCTTTTTTGTTCTGACCTCAGTGGAGCTGACAAACAGTCCAGTACCAGCATCTTTATAATCACCCTCATCCCTTGGCAAATTTTAAGACATTCCAAGATGCTCTTTGCTGATGTCTCTCAAATTTAAAATGGGGCCACTTGGGTATTCAAAATAGAGGCCCTTGCCATAGCCAGCTTGGCTCAGTGGATAGAGCATCTGCCTGTGGACTGAAGGGTCCCAGGTTCGATTCCAGCCAAGGGCACATGCCTGGGTTGCGGGCTCCATCCCCAGTGTGGGGTGTGCAGGAGGCAGCCAGTCAATGATTCTCTCTCATCATTGATGTTTCTATCTCTCTTCTTCTCCCTTCCTCTCTGAAATCAATAAAGAAATATATTTACAAAATAGAGGCCCTTGACATTTAGAATACAATAGTTCCCCTTATCTATGGGGGATACATTCCAAGACCCCCGGTGGGCTAAAATTGCTGATAGAATCAAACCCTATATATACTGGTTTTTTTCCCTATACATACACACCTTTCCAATTAGAGGAAGAATTTTATGGCTTCTCTTTGGAATATTCATATTGCCAGCATCACTACTCTTGCATTTAGGGTCATTATTAAATAAAATAAGAGTTATGTAAATACAAGTGTAGTAGGAAGTTAGACAGACATGAACAGAGCAAGGATGATAGGCCAGGTAAAAAAAAGTCACTAGAGTGGAAAGCCCTGGGTACCTAGCAAGGGTGGGACCTCACCGTTAGGGTGACCTTTCCTCCCCTGGCATATCGCTGGTCATGCAGTTGGGACCCCCTGACCTTTCCTTCCTAGAGATCACATATAGGCCTCAGTTGTATTTCAGCTCCAGGTCCAGAAAAGCAGCAAATCCAAATAATACCAAGGCTGACCTCAGGACCAGCAGCATTGGATAATGACCCCCTGACCTGGTGCTGACCAATCAATCAGTGAAGGCCTAAACCCTGAAAAGACACACCTGGGAAACTACTGAATAGTCTATTGAAATCTTCCCCAAGGACCTCCCCTAAAATCTCCACCCTTAAAACTCTTAGGATGGAGAGCCCAGGGCGCTCTCCCTGCCAGGAGCACAGATATGCCTTCCCCTTCCCCTCCTCCCAGAGGAATTACCATTACCTTCCTCACTCACAAGCTCCAAGGGCCCTTCCTTTAGATCTATAACTTGTTTCCTAAGCCCATTTCTTCTACAGATTACTTCTATTTCTGTGATTTTCCAAATAAAGGTTCTCTTATAGTTTGAGACTTGGCTTTGAATTCTTTCTTAGCCAGAACTCAAGTGCCGAGGTTGCTGAACCCAGGTCCTGTCTCAGGGTAGGGCAGGATGGTGACAGATTTCATTCATACTGCTCAGAACGATGCACAATTTAAAACATGAATTGTTTAGTTCTTTAACTTTCCATTTACTATTTTCTGATGGCTGTTTATCGTGGAAAATAGCAGGGAGTAGAGGAACATGGCACCTTCCCCACCATTTTTTTTGTAAGTGAAACGCCTGGTTGTTGGCTTTAGGGTCAGGCATGGGCCAGCCATCCTTCTGCAGCGCTGAAGTTTGGGTTGGTAGATTGATTTTGTAGACAGTGGGCACGTTTTCATAAGTCATGACACCAGAAGAAACCCACATACTTGGAAGCAATGTGTGGTAGTGTGATAAAAGAGGGGTAATATTTTATGTAGAGAATTTGAATTCTATTCAGCTGGTAGGGAGCAATTTTAAAAATGTGGGGAAAGAGATGAGGCCAAGTTGGAAACAATGCCCCCAAGTCATACAGAGGGTGCTTTGTAGTCAGGTCTTTAGAATTTTCTACAGACTCACTGGGCTCGCTCTACATCCTTCCAAACTCCTTGCTTTAGTTGGAATGAAAAGGTGTCCTTGGAATGAGTTTCCTGAAACTCTGCTCTGTTGTGTAAACAAGCCTGTTTTATAACAAAGCCTCTTAGATGCCTTTTACCACAAGGCCTTGTTTTTATAGGTCAGAGGTCAAAAAAGGAAGCCCGGTACTATCAACATTATTGTTTTGCAACAATTATTCACTATTTCTGTAAGCATCGTTTTCATTTCCCAAAGTAAAGTACTTGCAGAGTAAAGGTATGTTTTACTTCAACAAACAGGCAGAAATTCATTCTTAAAACACACACACACATAAACAAGAAAAAAACTGAACCTAATTTTTTATCCCAAGCAGGGAGCCTTTGAAACTGTAAACTCTCCTATTGTATTTAAATGATTCAGTTTGCACACGCAGGTGTTACATACATACCCTGTCATCTACAATTTGATTTGCAACCAGCTTTTTTGTTGTTGTTTTGTTTTGCAGGCTGTTTCTGAGCTGTTATGTGAAAGGAAACTCTAGCCACCCATTTGAAGGTGGGGTCTTAGGAGGGGAAATGGGCTCATTTGTCTGGAAAGTGAGCAGGGACTTAGGATACAAACTGATTGTGACAGATTCCTATCTGGTGCATTTGCCTGTGAAGTGACCCATTCAGCTGTAATGAGGTGAGTTACTGCCTGTGGCCAGATCGGTGGAAGATCTCCCTGGAGTCACTCTGGACACAGTGGGGTGAAGGTGGGGCTGGTTCCTGGTACAGCTCCTGGCTTAGACTAGGGCTTCCTTTGTTTTCCTCTGGGAGCTTGGCTTAAGCCTCCAGAACTTGTTTGTGGCTGGTTCTCCTGCCAGGTGGTTCGTCCTTGGGAAGGTCTGGGGCCTGAACACAGGGAGGCTCAGGACCCACATGGTTTGTAACTTTTAGCTGGCGCTGCATTTCGTTCTCCCCTCAACACTGTCCTTAGAATTGATCTCTCTCTCTCTCTCTCTCTCTCTCTCTCTCTCTCTCTCTCTCTCTCTCGTATTTTCAGAATTCTGTGTTCATTAACCTAAATTCTCTGTTCCCTACCTTACCCATAAGCCCCATAGCCGAGCATTCCACCCACCTCATGCCCTCAATTTCCACATGAGCCACATGTCTTCTTAGCAAAGATGGATGCAGGTTTGGGAATCTTCCAGATCGACTCCCTCAAAGTCGGTGTGCAGTCAAGTCACCCATTGATGCCAGCTCAACAAGTACTATGTTGGTTTTTGATGGAGATAAATGATCAGGTATAGAAAAGAATCAGCTTCAAGGAGTTAAGTAACAGATAGGTGGCTGAAAATTCCTTTCTTAATTCTACCATCAACTTCCTGCCTGACCTTGAGTTTCTAAGACTTATCATAAATACAGAGAACCTCTTAGATAACTTCCCAGAGCTATTTTGAGCAATACACATTAATTAGTTAAGTAATGCAGTGATAACAAATCATTTTGTAAATGCGAAGCTTTATTTATACTAAATAATTCTCTGCATGACTTACTAAATGACTGGAGTAGAAACAACAGAGAAAAGTAAATTATTTCTATAATAATACAGGAATTGGCAAAAGTAAGTCTACAGTTGTCCATATGGAAAACAAAACAATAAATAATAATACAAGAATAAACTCTGTTTCATGTTCTCACAATTTTAAATCTACTTTTGCTCACCCCAGATATATATAATATATAACATATCTTCTTATATAATAATAAGAGCTAACAAATATTAAGCTTTTATGTACCAGGTGCTGAACTCAGATTATCTTATTTAATTTTCCCAACAACCCTTACTGGTCAATACATTTTAGAGTTGAGGTCATTGAGGCACAAGAAAGTTAAATAATTTCCCAATCTGGCAGCCAGAAAGGGCCAGAACTAGAGCATGAACTCCAACAATTCATTTCTGTGGCTGCTCTTACCCACTCTGCTGTAATTCCCACCTATGTCTAAAAGTCTCAAACCACAATAGAAAATCTTGGTCATTCTGTTTCATTAGAATCTTCAGTCATTGGATGACATAATAATGAATAATTAATACTTGTGGAACATTGACTCTGTATAATTATACATATTAAACCATTTAACTCTCACACCAACCCTATGAAGTTGGTACTGATATTATTCCCTGTTTATGGGTGAAGCACAGAGATGATACGAAACTTGTCCATGGTCACACAGTTAGCAGATGGCTGAGGCTGGCTTTGACCCTAGGAAATCTGGATCCAGAGTTGTGCTCTTTATCAATGAGTAACCCGGTCAATGACTGAAAGCGTAGAGCAGCAGGTAGAATCCTGTTATTAATTCAAAAGACTAGACTTGTTCACTAAACTAACTGTGTGATCTTGGGCCTCAGTTTCTTCATCTATAAAATAGGCATTTTCCAATGAACCTGCCAGCTCTGTAATTCTGTACTTTAGCATGTCTGGAGAATAATCATTGCCGCCTAAGGAACAAGTGGGTAGCAAACATAAAGATTTTAGGAATTTGAAGAGACAGAAAGTTGACCCAGGTTTGGAGTTCCATTCAGCAGCCCTGGGACACTTGAATCCAGAGGAGCTGGTGAGACTTTCAAGAGGCAAGAGTATGGCCTGGTGATTCCAGGGGGAGTGAGAACTGGTGTACGATCTAGAGCAGGGGTCCTCAAACTACGGCCCGCGGGCCACATGCAAATACAAATATTGTATTTGTTCCCGTTTTGTTTTTTTACTTCAAAATAAGATATGTGCAGTGTGCATAGGAATTTTTTCATAGTTTTTTTTAAAAACTATAGTCCGGCCCTCCAACGGTCTGAGGGACAATGAACTGGCCCCCTGTTTAAAAAGTTTGAGGACCCCTGGTCTAGAGACATGGTAGAGAGGGAGGGGCCTTGGAGGACTCATCTAGAGTAGAAGGTAGAAATATGCGGGGATTTTAAGTACAAACTGGCATTGCATTTGTGAATTTGGAGATGACGTTGGAAAAGGAAGAGAAGTCAGAATTTTATCACTCTTAAACACCAGTCTTATAGTAAGGGCAGCGTGTAAGGAAAGAGCCCAAGGGCATGGGGATGGGACAGATTCGGGTTTGCTTCTCACGGCTGCCACTTTTTAGCCAGTCCTCAGAAAGTGCCTTGATTTCCTTCTTGGCAAAACAGGGGTCACACTAACACCGAGTAGAGACTCAATGAATGCTGCTTTCTATTCCAACAGGCCAGGAGTGCTTCTCTTCCCACCTCCACCCCACACCTAAGAAAGTCAATACCCAATTAATTCGTAGCAGTGATGAAAAGCTTTGATCTTAAAGAGGGATGAAGATGTTATATCTGTCCCTGACTTTTCTTTCAAGTTGCTTTAGACTTCTCAAAGAACTTGACCCTGATCTCCGAGACAGAGGAAAGGGAACACAGGGATAAGGAGCGAAACAAGCAACTCCAAAGTATAGGAGATCAACTTGCTCCCAAAGGTAAACACAGTAGGGTTCCGCTAAAAAAGTCCTAATGGGAGTTTCTCCCTCTAAGTCCTGACTGACTTCACTAAAGAGAGAGCTAGTCAGAAGAGGAGACTTCATTATACCTCTCAGGGTCCCAACCGGCAGAAAGAGCAGCCTTAATGTCACTCCAAGGGGAAAGTGGGAACAGGCAAGGGTATCACATGCCTAGATTCAAAAGAGCCTCCTGTATTATTTCCTGTTAATTCTGTAACAAATTACCTTGAGCAATGGGTTAAAATAACACAAATTATTACCTGATGGCTCTGGAGGTCAGAAATCTAAATGGGTTAGCAAGCCAGCCTTTCTTCTGGAGGCTCTGGGTGGAGCGGGGACTCATTTTCTTGCCTTTTCCAGCTTCTAGAAGCTACAGGTTTCTTGGCTCTTGGTTTTAGATTACTCCTCTCTCTTCTTCTATCTTCACATCCCTCTTAAAGGCTTCTTGTGATTACACTGGGCCCACCTGGATAACCGGGCTACCTCCCTATGTCAAGGTTCTTAATTTAACCACATTTGCGAAGTCCCTTTTGCCATGTAAGCAAACATGTTCAAAGGTTCTGGAGATTAAGACATAGGCATCTTTAGTGCAGACCATTCTTCAATCTATCATGTTGCCTAAGCTTTGGTATCCAGGAATCTGCCTTATCTCCTTATTAACTCTGTAACTTCAAACAACTCACTTTTCTCTAAGCCTTGCTGTCCACACGTGTGAAATGGAAGTAGCAATCATTTACATGATTCCTTTAGGGCTCATAGGAGTCATCTCTATCAGATGTGAGGGCTCAGCGTGTTAATCTAGGTAAGATGAGGGCTCATGGGCAATCCACATATGATGTCCACCACTGTGCCTGGTGTGGTGTAAGGGCACAGTAAATGTTGGTTTCCCTCCCCCCTCTCTTGTACGTGATGAATAGGCATGATGGAGTTAAGGATTGGGCGAGGGCACTGGGATGCTTGGCAGCTGTAGTGGAATAAATTCCTGGAAAAACAGATTTTTGAGATTGAGATTTGCATGCAGGAAGCTTAGGGGGGAGTGGTCTTAGGATCAACACCTGTGAGGTGTATGGGAAGCAGAGGGAGAAGGCGGGCTGCAATGAAGATGCAACAAAGGCCTCAATCTATCCAATGGGGGAACAGAGTTGACCAAGTGAGGATGAGTGCTGAGCTTTTATATCTCTGCATCTGGTCATGATATGTGGGTTGCCCTGGGGAGGAGCATGATGTTGACTAAGGTAGCTCACTCCGACCAAGGGTATCCCTGGTTAGCACTTCCATCAGCTGGGGGATGCATGTCGCAGCCCTATAGCAGGGACCTAAGGAGTGCACCACGGCATCCATTACAGCAGCCAACCCTCTTGCTTTACTGAGTGAAGACTGGAGAGAAAACAGATGGCAAGAGTCCTAGCAGGCTGTGTAGCTCACAGGCTCAGAGGCTCAGAGCTTGTGCTTCCAAGCAGGTAAGACTGCTTTTATTCAAATCTTCATTCTATTTCTTCCTGTTGTATGATTTGGGGAATTCACTTAGCCTCTCTGTGTCTCAGCTTCCTCATTTCTAAATTAGGGGGCAATAGCATTTCTCTCTTAGAATTGTTGTAAGGGTTAAACAGATAGTCAGCGTAGAATTCTTAGCACAGTGCCTGACATCTGGTGGGTCCTATATATGTTAGATTTTGTGGTTAATACTATTCTCACAATCCCTTTCCTATTTTATCCTTTTGACCCAAATCCAAATGTTTAACATGTGAGCTGGAAAGAAAAGAGGAAAATCCTACAAGAATACTCATGATGACTTAAGACATATCAGTAAAGCCAGGGGCAGGACCTGGGATTGGGGCTAAGCCTTAGAGGGTGGAAGGAAGGGCATGAACAGCACAATCCCAGAACTAGGTGCCTCAGTGAGACTCCGTGCCACCACCTAGCTGGATGACCTTGAAGGGTCATGGTGAGAACTAAATGGATAATGCGAGTAACCTTCTAGGGACACTCACTGCCTGACACATAGTAGGCACCATATGTATTTGCTATTATCATTCTGATACCATGACAAATCCACAAAGGCATCATTAAGGGAGAAGCCCTTGATTCAGACCTTGCAGGTTTCCCAAGAAGCTTAAAATACTTGATACATCAGACCGAATTCCTGAATTGGTCACAAACCCTGTTTCCTCTGTTACTAGGTTAACCCTTCACTACCACGGACCTCTTGGATTAAGTTCAGTCATTTAAAGTTGTAACAGGGTAGTCAAAGGGGGTGTTGTTGTCTTTAGTGTGAGGTGGGATTGGATGGAGAACAGAGGTTTAGGAAAAAGGATTCTAAGAGAATGGATGTGCTTTGAGAATCAAGGTAAAATACGTTGTGGTAAGGTAGACGAAACTCTTCATGCATTATATGACCTTTTCTCAATTCGTTTTTCACCTGGGAAGTTAAAACTTGAGGAACTGGAAACAACCCAACCCTAATAAATTGGCTATTTTCTCTTGTATTAGAAGTTCTCCGATTTTCTTTCTCCCAGTACCAGCCCAGGCTGGAGAGGGTTTCAGAAGATGTGAATGATCGGAGTAAAGTGGGGAGCACACTATTTGGATTGGGAGACAGAGAGAGTGGGTTTAAGAGAACAAACTCCCTGCAGATGGCCCAGGCTCCAGGCTGGGAGATCCTGCCCCCTTCTCCGCTCTCCTCTCCTTCCTCTAATCTCTGTGTCATGTTGAAAAAACATCAGCTATTTACTTTGATTTTCCTCTTCAAATGTGCTTGGTTCTCAAGCCCAGCTTGTTGGAGACACTGCCCCACTGGGCCCAGGCTGGCATCACTGGGTTTCTACCATAGGGAGTAAAAAAAATAAGCCACAGGAATCTCAAGTCACAGAGCAAGTGACTTTGTTGGACTCATTTAAACTTTCTCCAAGACTAACGCCTCGTGAGTTTTATTTGGTTAAGCGTTGCCATAAAGTTGCTTCTGCAATGATGGTGTCAGGGTTTTTTGTTTTGTTTTTTAGCAAGTAAGCAATAAAACAAACACGCAAAGTATTTTGATAAGAGGAGCAGTCGTGCTGTTCGTATCTTTCAGAATCCAAAGAATTCCAAGTTTTTGGCATTAAGGCAGACACTTAGCAGACAGGATCGTGCCCTTGATTTTTATCTTTGTGGACGTGAAATCACTGAAAGTTGGTTCACAAAAATGTTATTACTAGGCCAGAATCGACTGTGCATTTCCTGCACTGACTTTTCATATCCGAAGGCCTAGCTGACTTTAACCTTGTGTTTTTATTCCCCAGAAAGAAGAAGAAGAAAAAAAGAAGAAGAATAGGCAAACAAGGAAAGCCTGGGACTTGAGGACAAACCCCCTAGACAAAATATATCTGAAATCCATGCCCTTCGTCCATCTCCAATGTCACTATCCTTGGGCAGCCAACCATTACCTAATTTATCTCCCTGTGTCAATGCTTGCCTGACTCCTGTGTGTTTTTTGTACACCCAATGGCCAGGGTGATTTTCAAAAGTGTAAATCAGTTCCTGTCACTCCCCTGACTAAAACTCTCTGGTGACTTCCCCTGCAAGTAGGATAGATCCGAAGTTTTTACTATGCAAAGTTTTCACTGTGGACCCGTGGCCCTGTTTGTCTCCAGACTCTACCCACTGTCCTCTTGTCCCACTAGAATTCAATTCTGTAAGTAAGCTCTTTCAGGCCTCAGGACCTTTGCACATGCTGTTTCCTCTATTTAGAAATCTTTCCTCTACCCTATCCCCTTCTCTCAAGTGACTCTCTCTTTCCATTCTTTCGACTTCACCTTAAATGTCACTTCCTCAGGCAGAAGTTCCCGGACTACCCTATTTAAACCAGGTTTCTCATTCTGGTCATTAGTCTCTATATTAATTTTACATAACATTGATCATGATTTGTCATTATTTTTTTTTTAAATCTTTACTGTAGCCCTAACTGGTTTGGCTCAGTGGATAGAACGTCGGCCTGCGGACTGAAGGGACCCAGGTTTGATTTTGGTCAAGGGCATGTACCTTGGTTGCGGGCACATCCCTAGTAGGGGTTGTGCAGGAGGCAGCTGATCAATGTTTCTCTCTCATCAATGTTTCTAACTCTCTATCCCTCTCCCTTCCTCTCTGTAAAAAAATCAATAAAATACATTTTTTAAAAAAACCTTTATTGTTGAAAGTATTACATATGCCCTATGTTTCCCCACATTGACCCCTTCTAGCCTGCCCTGGCCTCCTCCCCAGGCCTTCACCGCCCCATTATCTGTGTCCCTGGGTTATGCATATATGCATACAAGGTCTATTTTTTTTTTCAGATTTATTTTGTTTCTTGCACTTGAATCCAAAGGGCTAAATTATGTTTTTCTTGCTCACCGTTGTATCCTTTCCGTCTAGCAAGGCACTTTGGCACAAAGTAGGGCCTCAGCAAATATCTGTTAAGAAGAAACACTTTATGATTCTGGAGCGGGGGAGGGTTTAAACAGCTGCATTTTCCATGAAGTAATCTGCTTTTAAAGTTTTCATCGTATTAAACTCTATATGACTTGCTAAAGTGTCTGTTAAAATCATCTAGTCCTAAATTTCTTTGAGATTGTTTCCATCCCCTAATTCCTCACGTTTTCTTATTTCACCCTTTCTGAATTCCATAAATATAAGTGGATGCTAGAATGCAAGCATCGTTTTGTGTTTTATTCAATGCTGAATCTCCTATATGTGCTTGGCACATAGTAAGCATTGTGCACCGCTGTTACATAAAAGCTATTCAAGGTGAAATTTCTAAAGTGACTTAGCACTAAAGACTACACACCCACAGAGCGATGATTCTTATAATATTGATTTTGCCAACTGGCAATGTATTAGCCAGCAGAGTCCCACAGAAGTGTATTGTTTGACCTGCGTAGTATTTTAAATCAAGTGCCTATGTTTAAAAATTGGGATTTCATATAAAAATCCTGACACCAACTTTTCTTGCAAAGCCAGAAGATCTAGTCACACCTGGTCTTCCATCACATGGCATAGCGGGCTGCAGCTGGGTAGCACCTGTCCCTTTTGGAGGTCCGTGTCCTCTCTGTTTGCTTTTTTTAACAGTCTGTGTTGACCCAAGAATCCTTCCCCATACAGTCATCCTGAAAACAAAAGTTGGGGCTTTTAAAACTAGATAAATATAGAATTTCATCAGAAAACCCATCAGAAATGAAGAACCAACTCAGGGAATATTTGTGCAAGGCTGAAATGGAATTAGGCCTGATTAGTCCTTCAGAGAGTTGTTCAAAGCTCTTCGCAAGTGGTGCAGTCGGTGGTGGCTGGAATAAAAATTATTTACCCTGGAGATTTTCTGTGTTGTTAAATGCTGGGCATGGAGTAAGAAGCTAAACTGATTTCTCCCCCTTAGGACCAAGCTAACTAAGCTCATAAAAATTAGCCAGGGGTACTATGTCCCCAACTTCTAAAGAAGGGAGAGGCATTATTTAAATATGTTGCTGGCCCAAAGGCCTTGAACATTGGCAAACAACTACCTGACAAGACAAGTAAGTCTAAGTACTTATTCTTTCAACTGGTGATGAGTGAGCACCAGTTGAAGTCTGAGTTTTCATCAGGTCATTTGAAAATAAGTTAAGCCCCCAAACAATGTAATCAGCTGTTGGAATTCGATAAAAAGAGGCTCCAGATACATTGGATCAGGAAATACTTTGGCCATGTCTGTAATAAGGGTCAAAATAACAAGTGGTTCATGAGATCTAGATATGAGTTATTGGCCTCAGTAAATCTGGGCTGATTTCAGAATGATAATTGTTTACTATAAGCATTTTGCATTTAGAATTTTATTTTTTGTCACTCTTCCCTTATTGTTTTGGTCACAGTGGAAAAAACTAGGTCTGATGTGGGTAAAAAATCCAAGTACTGCAGAGTTTGATGTAGCCTCATAATTAGATACATATTTGGAAGTGCTACTAATTGTCCCTTAAAATAAACTGGAATGCTATGAAAATGGATGCCACAGTCTAAAATTACTCATCTATTTTGAGATTTAATTCATAGCTTCCCCTTAAATGTTTACTGATTACAGTACAAAAATAAGAACTATTAAAATTGTAAGATATTTAAGGATAATTTATAAGGAATTTATCATTCATGATTTAATTAACTAATTCATTGCAACTGTTAAGTTTCATACCTGAATAAAAATATCTCACACCCAGCCCTGCCAGCTTGGCTCTGTGCTTGAGCATTGATCTATGAATCAGGAGATCACAGTTTGATTCCCAGTCAGGGCATAAGCCCCGATTGTGGGCTTGATTGATCCCCAGTGTGTGGCATACGAGAGGCAGCCAATCAATGATTCTCTCCCTTCCTCTCTAAAATTAATAAAAATAAAAAAATCTCATACCCAGCAGTACTACTGAAAACCAAAAGTTTTACAACAACAGAACTAGCCTTTCTTCTTTTTCCCCCCTAAAAATGTGAGAAAACAAGAATGTAGGAAATTGGAAAAGAACACTTTTTAAAATGTGTAGTCACTCACTGGAAGGGTGTAATGCTCCATCAATCTTGGAAAGGGGTTGATCTTGAATTCCTGGTCTGGTCCACATTGGCCCCCTGCTAGGGAAGCTGTGTTTTAGAATCCTCAAGGATCAGCAGTGGGGCTTATTAAAAATATACACATTCCTGGAGCTTTGGGTTGCTTAGTTCTAGGCTAGACCTGGAAACCTGTAGTCTGTAAGGTGTCCTGGATACACCCAATGGTCACCATGTTAAGAAGTACTGGTCTCGTTCTAGAGGATTTGAGAGTCACCAGAGGGACCTGAAATGGACCTGACATCCTGTTGGCCCTCAAACTCAAGTGGACCTGGAAACTCATGTTCTGAACCAGGTACTTTGGTCCCTACCTCCCAATAGTCTGTTTCAAATGCATGATCTGAGGTGAATAATGACAAGGAAATTGGCAGTCAGAGGATTTGGGTTCTAGTCCTCTTTTTGCTTCCAACCAGTTGTGTGAAATCAATTTCATCTGCAGCATCACCCTCTGTAAAAGGAGGTGGGCCCCAAATTGAGGATTGCAAACTAGTGGCCACATCCATCCGACAGATTGATTTTTCTTGGATCTATATGATGTTTGAAAATGAATTTCAATTCGTTTCCCATTGGGAGATTTACCCCACTAAGTCTAGATTTTCAGCTTTATTGGAAAATTTGAAATTCTGGACAACCGTGGGTCCCTCATCCTTACCCAGCAACTATCGCCTCGGGAGAGTAGGATTAATTCCTTGTAATAAGGGTCATGAACTCTTATATTCCAACACTAGCCAAGTTTCTCACCCACCAGCCTACACATGGTGGAGCTGGTAACTCCTGCCCCAAGGCCATTTTCAATGCCAACACCCCTTGATTCTCTAGATTGCTGACTCGGGGCAGATCCTTTAATCAGGCCCGTGCCTGTCCGTTAACCTCAGCAGTGACTCATTTCTTCTTGATTTTGAGTCAGGAAAGACATTTCTGCTGTCCCCTTTTCAAGGCCTAGGGAATCTTGAAGGAAGAAGCAAGAGAGTAGGAGCCTGAAGGAATGTGGAGGCTGCTGCGTCATCAAGGATCCAAAGAACTGAAATGTCTATGTTTATAAATTCCTAAGCACAATGTGCCCAAGTGGGCCTTCCCAGTATTTAGGCTGAAGGTTTGTACCACCAGTTTATGTGCAGTTCCACCAAGAATAAAGGCATTGCTAAATTGCCGGGTTTTTGCAAATTATAATGAAAATTGTATGTCACTGACTCCAAAATCCTTGTACCAATATAATAATTACTGTATGACTGGCATTACAACAAGGACGTGGTTTTTCTGGGAAAACAAAAATGGGAGAAATTCTTTTAGCTTTTTCCGAAGCATCTTCAGCCTGAGGTGGGACGGTTAGGATTGAGGAACTTGGAAATGCTATTGAACTGATATAAACCTGCTAATGAATTCATCAAATCTCACAGTTATTGGAGGGGTTGACCTATTCAGAATATGTTTTGCACACCACATCCACCTAAATTCCCTTCAAAATACATCAAATGTATAGAGTGGGCAGGGTAGATATTAATCTCAACTTCCCAAGGCACATAGGGGTCAAAAGCCTACTTCCTTTGATCACTTAATTCAATGAAACATTTTTTAGCCTCCATGGGCCTAACTTCATTATCAGAGATGGATAAAATTTGAGCCCAGAAGCTAGTGTATGTTACAGATACCTATTCAAGTGATAAAAATACCCGTTGGTTGTTTCCATTGTTGAGAAATTAACAACCTGCTATGGGACAGGGAGGAGGGTGTCACTTAGGCTCGATCTAGGATATTCTGAATTGGGTGAAGTGAGAAGGAGCATTTAGACAAAGGGCCCGACAATAGCAATGCGTGTTTGGGGAACCCTGCGTGGTCTGCTCTCACAGGACTGAAGCTTCTTGAGTGAAGAGAGAGATAAAATGGAGTGAGAATTGGCAAGGATAAGGCTAGAAAGCTAAATTACAGCCAAATCGAAAAGGCCATGCTAAGGCATTGGCACATTATTTTTAGGTAATGGTGAAAGCCACGGAAGCTTTTGGCGACAGGCATGAGATTTTCATACTTTTATTTTAGAAAAATAACTCTCCCTGTGGTGTGCAGCAAGGATTAGAGAGGTGGTGTGGGGAAGAGGTAGATTTATTTTAAGGTTTCTTACTTGGGTTTGTTGTGATCTTCTTCTGCCTCAAAAGATAAAACGTCTATTAGTTTATATTTTGTTCAGTGGTGTAGTTTAATGTTAACTTAATGTTATATTTGAATAACAGCCATCCTATTAAATTGAATTATTTTCTTAAAGTACATAGATATCATTTTATTCTAATATACTCTTTCATTAAAAGGTAGTATAAATAAAAAGATAATCGCAGTTCAGTTATTTAAGAATTTCCCCTTCCTCTTCATGACTTTCCTGGGCCTTTTCCTCTTTTCCTCTTTCACTGTATTTTCAGCTGTTTTGCAGTAACTTTGGAGCAGGATTACAAAGTCTGGGTATGGAAGCTGGGATGCTAATTCCTCAGATACAGTTTGGGGGTCTGCATGACCCTCAATATCCCTGTTCTCTTTTGCCATAGATAGCCAAGAGTGCTGTAAGACATATGGGATGGAAACTGTCAAGTCACATGTGATAATAAGCCAGTAAACAAGAAATCTGATTATGTCAAGATGTAGGAATGAAAAAAGCATAACCCACTGAGAAGGGGACAAAACGTAGCATACATACTAAAGTTTATAGTATGCTTTACATTGGTCCATTATATGTAGACCTGTTTCAGCCTCATGGAAAATAGATGCTTTCCAATAGAGTCTACTAATGACAGGCCTTTGGGGATTTTGAAGGGAAAAGGAAACCCTTATGTATAAAACACAATTACAGCCATGTGAAATATCTTATCGCTGGTTCTGGTATTATTGCTCTACACTGGTTGGAGACATACTTAAATGTTCAATTCTCGTAAAATATGGAAAATGACAGCTGATAAGGAATATAAGGCTTTCCATGAATTTCACATAACTTGGGACACATTCTGCCCATTGGTATGCGTGGCTGAAGAAAACATCCACGGAATGAGGAAAGGCTGGATTTAATAGTTTTATTATTTGGCTAGTACTTTTATTATTTTGGAGAGCTATTCACAAACTGCTTTATTAATGTTTCTATTGAATATTATTTTTACTAATTATAACTCAATATCATCTTAATAAAAATACTACAGTCTCAGAGTGTTTTAGCTGTTACAATGGCAAAGAGCAGTAAGTACACTCACAGAGTTCACATTTTGAGCAAAGAGAAGAAGAGGCAGAGCTGAGGTTACCTGCCTGCAAGTTCCTACAGCGAGTTGGTGACGGAGGCAAGGGTCCGTCTCTGTACGGAATCAGAAATCCACAGCTAACCCACGGTTATCTGCTCCTTTCCTAGCCACACACTGTAGTCAAGGTGAAGACCTCCAGAGTCAGACAGGCTTGGGCTGGAAAGCTGCTCTGCTATCGAACCTTTCCAGGCCTCAGTGTCCTCATCTGTAAAACGGGGACAATCGCTTAGGGTTGTTTGGAGTGTTAAACGAGATGATTCATGGGGAGCAGGGTTTTTCAATCTTGGCACTATTGATATTTTGGGCTGAGTAATTCTTTGCTGTGGGAGGGTTGCCCTGTGCACTGTAAGATGTGTAGCAGCCTCTCTGGCCTCCATCTGCCAAATGCCAGTTACCACCTCCCCATGCTCACCTGTCTATAAGTCGTGACAATTAAAAACATCTCCAGTTATTGCCAAATGTCCCCTGCTCTCCCATCCTCAACCAACAATCTTAGTAAGGTACTTGGCACATGGTAAGTGCTCAAAATATATTATTATTATTATTATTATTATTATTATTATTATTTTGAATTGCTAATTAAGGAGCAGAAACTTTGTGCTTCAAATTCTCTATGTTTCTTTCCTTGGCCTTTGTAAGAATGTGCAGCTACATGGTCAGATGGGAGGAGTAGGAAAGGATGAGCCACAAACTGTATAATCAGCTCCTGACAGTTTTGTTAAATGGGGTAATTTTTTCTTTCTCTGTCACTAGGGAGAAGAAGGTGACCCAACCCTTGGATCTTTCCTGCTATTTTTCAGATTTTGCCAGGCTCTGCAGATGCCCGAGTAAAGAGAATATTGTCCCTTGACCAAGCCTGCGGTAAGAGAAACGGGGGAAAGAGAACATGGTTAAATCATTCGCATGCTATTATACATGTTGCGCTCTGGTGAGCCAAGCTGTCTCTAAAAGTAATTTCCTTGTATTTCCTCACCTCTCACCTTCCACCATCGCTATTACTTAACCCACTGACCCAGATAGCTGCTTATTAACATTTAATACATGTCCAAGTGTTAGTGGGGTTTGAACAAAACATAAAGAAGTTTCTGACTTGCTTTTAGCTCTTTGCCCTTGAACCATTACATGAGTAATTCTTTAAAGCTCCGCACTGCCATTGCTATACCCGTGGCATGTCTTTCATGAGAAGAGTTGGTCCCCCGAATGCATGCAAGCATTCACTCATTTTGCAAATGTTGATGAGCTCCTATTATGCTGTACATTCTATGCTAGGGAGGCTCAGGGAGCAGACATGGTGGTTTTTTTTTCTAGTAGCTTGTGTTGGGGGAGAACAAGGGAGGCTGGGGGGACACAGACAGGTAAATGGGCGATTGCAATACAGCCGCGTGCTGCTTAATGATAGGGATGCATTCCGAGAAATACATCGGTAGGTGATTTTGTAATTGTGCGAACATCAGAGAGTGTACTTACAAAAACGTAGGCTGTAGGGTATAGCCTATCGCTGCAAGGTTACAAGCACATGACTGTACAAAACAACACGAGATTAAATCGAGCACAAGAGGAAGTGAAGATAAACATGAGATGTAAGAGGCTGCTGCAGGCGTAACAACAGTTTTACAGCAAACTTTTTTTTATAAGTAGGAAGAGTAAAACAAGGATAAAAAGTATGGCGTAGTAAATGCAGAAATCAGTAACACAGTCCTCTATTATCAAGCATCCTGTACCGTACATAGTTGAGTGTTCTGGCAGCACAGTAGATTTGTTTACACCAGCATCACCTCAAACACCTGAGTAAAGTGTTGCGCTCTGACATCACTAGGTGGTAGGGTTTTTTTCGGCTCCAGCATAATATCATGGGACCACACAGTCATATGTGCGGTCCACTGCTGACGGATGCGTAGTTATGCAGTATGACTGTACAGAGCGAGAAGTGCTGAGCCACAGGAGGTGTGTCAGCTGTCACGCCACTTAACATACACGGTGGAGCCCTGAACTCAGTCTTTGGGGCTTAGAAATGTTGCTTCTATTTAAAAATAAATGAAAAGAAAATGACGGCCACTACACTACCCTCGTTCACTTCCTAAACAAATAAATAAATAATGCCACACTGATGAGAAAAAAATTCAATCCAGGGGGGAGCCTGGACCTTTGTGACATCTGACGTGTGTAGCCCTGGTACTAGTCTATGCCAAATGCAAAAGTATCCGGGACAGGAAAGTTTAATTTGATAATAAATGAATATTTATTCATTTCTAAGTGCATTCCAGAAAATACTTGACAAAGCTAAACTTGGCAAATAGCCACTATTTTGTTTCTAGTTTTTAAATCATGAAAGTAATATATGAACATAGTTGAATCAAAGTTCAAATAGTGCAGAAAGAAAAAAAGGAAGACGTGAACTCCTCTAGTTACACTTCCCTTCCCCAAGTCCACCTCCTTGCCTAAGATGAATAGTGACCAGTTGGGTATGTAGCCTTTCAGAGATGTAGTTATATAATTTGGTGAAACCATGTAAAATTGCCGTTTTTGTTGGTCAAAATTAATTAAGTTATCAGCACCTTTGTATAATGCCACTTATTTATTTAACACACATTATTCTGTGACTTCCTCTGTTTCATTAACAACTTATCTCTAAATTCTGTGAACACATAGAGATCAGGTTTATTTCTTTGGCACATGACAACTCTAAACGGATTATTTAAAAAAATAATCTTGCAATGATAGATTCATACCACCAGGAAGAGGAGAGACGAAAGATGGTAAGGCTGCTGGAAAAATTACTCACACTATGCTAACATTTGAAAAATAAACTGGCTGCCTGAGGCCAGCGTTCCCAGAGGGCCCAGTTCTTTTTAAGGGGTCCAGTGTGAATGGGTAAGAAGCTTTGCAGTTTGCAAACAAAAGCACGCCCCCATCCTTGTCACTGTGCGGGGCTGGCTCTTGCTGCCTCATATAATTTACCTTTCAGCCACCCAGCAATCTCCGACTGTTCTGTGCTGGGCTCCACGCTGTCTGGGAGAGAGGCTGGCTGGCTCCAAGACCCAGAGGCCTTAGTCTGCAACTCAGACTAAGTTTTTTTGTGTTAACAGCAAATGTTAACTTCGTTTCTGATGACTGCTGGAGTCTTAGGATAGTAACTAATTCTTCTAGATTGTTGTCTAGTATAATTCTTCATAATTGCAATTTTTCACAATAATGTCCCCAGTGGAAGCAGCCCTGATTTATGGTCAGAAAACTTGCCTTTAAATGCCTGCTCCATTGTTTATTAAAACTGATAGACGTTAGCTAAATCACTTCTCACTGAACCACAATTAGTTTCAGTAGCTATAAAATTAAGAGAGTAAAAAAAAAATCTATCATTTATTGTGTGTTTACTATATGTCAGGTACTGCTTTTTCCACTTTACATATATTAACTGATGTAATTGTCCTCATAGTCCTATGAGTGGTTATGACCCTATTCACACCCCATTTTACAGATGAGGAAACTGAGGTGCAGAGAGAGATCACATAGCTTGGGGGTCAAAGAAATGAAGGCAAGAGTTGTAATGCTTGGAGAAGCGTAAAGAAGAAATATGAAAGGTTTTGGCATCTCTTTTTGGCTACCAGGGCAAAGAGTTGGTGATGTCCCCCCTCCCCCTTCAAGTATTGCAAGGAGTTAAAGTAGAATTAGGTAGTTAGGGTGAGGGTTGGAAGAAGGAGGCATGGTGGAGCTAGCTGAAATAAACAACAAATGTGTTTTGTAGGAAATAATATGGGTTTTTTTTTCCTTGGGAGTGAAAGAGAACAATCTTGCAAAAAGGCCAGGAACCAATCAGAGAGCGCACAGGTACACAAAGAGCAGGCCTTTAGCAGATACATGGGGAAGAGCAGAATGCTTGGGGGCAACCCATTTGAATCTCCCTTGGGAGTGGGGAGCCTGTGTTTGTTTACAATAAACTCCTCCCTTGTTTGAACACCTCTAGTCCTCCCTGCAAATCTGTTCCGGTATCAGTATTGCCCCCAAATCAGAGAATCATAAGCTTGTAGAACTGGGTGGAACCTGAGAGACTGTCAAGGGCAAACCTCTTGTTTTAAGAGAGGAAGATGCTGGGTCCACAGCCTTTAAGGAACTTGGGCAAGGGACAAGCTTGCTGATGGGGGGGTGGGGGGGGTGAAAGGAGAGAGGGGGGCACATAGATTTTGCTACTCATGGCCCTCAGGCATTCCCATGTTTTTTTTTTTTTTCCATTTTGTTAAATACTGTAAACAACTTTAAAAAACTGTTTATTGTGGAGAAAGTTAAACTTCTACAGTAGTATTATGGAACCCCATGTCCCACCACCACCCAGCTTCAACAATCATCAACCACTTGGCCAGTCCGGCTTCATCTAGATTTCCACCCACTCCCCACTTCCCAACCCCCACTGGATAATTTTGCGGGACTCTCAGGCATCTTGCATTTCGTCATTAACACTGCATATGTCTCTGAACTATCAGGACTCTGCTTTTAACATTAGTACAATAGGATTACCACACCTTACAATAAAAGTAGTACTTAATAACACTTTTTTTTTTTAATAGTTGGTTTGCAGCAAGCAAGTTTTGAACTTTCAACAAGTGCAGAACACTGTGGAGCACCCAGGGATGGTGAAAAGCAGTCTGTACCCTTTGGTTCTGAACAGTCCGGTATGCCGTTGAAAGCCTGCTGTTGAAGTGGTGCAGAGGGAGGTGCTTGCTCCTTGGATGCCTGGGTTCTAAGCCCACCACACCCACCACCCAGTGACCTCAAGTAAGTCACTTGACCTATCAGTGCCTTTCTCTGCTTATGTGCAAGATGGGCTAATAATAGGCCGACCTCAAAGGGTTGTTTGGAGAAGAAATGGGATCATATAGGCAAACACTTAGATTAGCACATGAAGCATCATAGTTACTCAATAAACATTACCTATTATTGTGATAGCTCAACATGGTCATGACCCGTTACTAAGTCATAAAGGCACTTCATAGGAGAAAGGTGGGTAGTTCTGGTTATTATGTCACTAATAATAATAATACATAATAATACTTATTATGGATGATGATGATGATTTTGGTCAGGATTTATTTTTTTAATGTGCAAGTCAATTAAAATTAATTGACTTTAATTGTTCATTATAATTAATGTGCAAATGTTTTTGCACTCATTCTCGCGCTCTCTCTCTCTCTCTCTCTCTCTCTCTCTCTCTCTCTTTCTCTCCCTCTACTCACACCCACCTCCAAATGAGTTTGGAAGGACTCAATTCCAGCATATTATGTTCAAGGTATTTCTTTCCTATAAGACCTAAGGTATACAAGAGATCTGATTCCTAATTGACATGGGATAGCAACAGAGCGGTTACTATAATCTCCATGCTCAGGAGAACCATTCATCCTGGATTGCTTGGTTCATGCCTGTTGTCCCCTTTCGCTCCCCAAAGTATCCCAGTCTGGATGATAAATTATATGATCACCCTACTATACCCAACTCAAGACATCAGGCATGGTTAAAAACATTTATCTCTTGCCTACCCCACTCCCCCCTCCCACCCCACTGCCACCTCTGCCCCCCTTCCACCAACCACCCCAGCCCTCCTCTTCTGTGCTTTCATCTCCACAGTCAGTCTAACTGCTGGGAGCCAGTAGATACTAGAGCTATGTCTGTTGCTGGGAATGGTCTACGCTGCAGCACTGGTGTAACAAAGGCCATGCTCATGTTGTTACCCTTGCCACTGTGGAAATAGTTTCTATCAATCAAGAGTGGGGGGGGGCGGGTCCCTAATCTGAGCCCATTTTGTTGCAAATTTTAAGAATTGCACATAGATTAAACAATTCTACTCCCTCCCTCCACCAATCAGGGTGCCTGATTTATCTGTACTCTTTTTGTGTTAAATACATTTTACCTCTTGTATTTATTCAACCATTTAATACTTTTAATCTTAAGGCAAGTTTTTCTTATTCCTGCAATGTGACTTAATCAGATTCTAAGGAAAATGTAAGAAGGTGAAAAGGTCTTGGCACTCAGTATGAGATTAAAACAGATTTGGATTATACAAATTTATGACAACAATAATAATTTGCAAAACAAACAAAAAAGAAACTGGATTTCTTGAGCCAAAAACAAATCCTGATAAAATAAAAGTCATAGGAAAAAGCAACCAGATGCATGGCTTGTCAGTAATTTCATTTTGCAGACATGCGGTACCTACTGTGTGCATGGCTGTGTCTGGGGCAAGCCCTTCAGTTGAATTACAGCAGTTTCTTCAAAGAATATTTAGTGGAGAGGCTATGACAGGGTTACAAATAATTCTACTATAAGGCAATGAGAGATATATGACCTCCCCTGTGCTATAGGATTTATGGAACACCAACATGACTCTGAAGTTTAGAAATATTCCTAAATTCTGGGAAGTAGCATGGATTTAGATAAGAGGGCCTATCAAGTTGTTATTTATTTATTTATTTATTTATTTATTTTTGTACAGTGCCCCAGGCATGGGAAGTTCTCAGCAATGGTTGTTGATAATTATGACAAAGTAATCTTTTAGCGTCTTATTTTAGCTCCAGGGTTTTTAAATGAACCCCATACACTTCTTCCATTTCTCACTGGACTGTCCCTGTTGTTTTCTATTGTCCGCTCCTCCATCTTGGTTTTAGACTGTGTTTCCATTTCCCCTTTTCAACCCTCCTCTGCCACCCGCTGGGCCTTTTGACTCTCCCTCTTCAGGTACTTCCACTTCATCCTACAAACGGCTCAGGGCTCCGCAATCTCCCCTTGGTCTCTTGCCTCATCCCCTCCTTTCTTATTCCACTAAATTGCTTGAAAACATATCAAACAATAAATTCTTGGATTCACCTCTTCGCTTGTATGGTATTGCTCAACCCATGGCAGCCTGAATTCTGGGCTTACAAACTGTGTGTGTATGTGTGTGTGTGTGTGTCTGGGTATGACATTGTGTGTTTAGTCACCAAAGATCTCCAGGTCAACTAGGTGAGTGAGTTATTACGGTAATTAAGTACAGGGGCTGTGCAGTCAGCCTGCCAAGGGTTTGAATCCTGACGTAAATTTGTTCAAGTTACCTAACTTCCTCGTGCCTCAGTTCAAATTGGGAAACTAAGAATACCTCCTAGGTAGAGTCATAGTGAGGATTAAATGAGTTAGTGTATGTAAGGGATTTAGAACTGGTTAGGCGCTGTCTGTTTTTAATCATGATTTCAAACTCCAATCAATGCATTTCCATCCTTATCTTATTTGACCTCCCTAAGAAATAGGATACAAGGGAAGACTATTTTTTTAAAAATATATTTTATTGGTTGTTTTACAGAGAGGAAGGGAGAGGGATAGAGAGTTAGAAACATCGATGAGAGAGAAACATCGATCAGCTGCCTCCTGCACACCCCCTACTGGGGATGTGCCCACAACCAAGGTACATGCCCTTGACCAGAATCGAACCTGGGACCCTTCAGTCTTCAGACCAACGCTCTATCCACTGAGCCAAACCGGTTAGGGCAAAGGGAAGACTATTACTTTCCTGAAAATCTTTTGCCACAGCCCTCTTGGGTTCCACCTTTCTGAGTCTGACTTATCAGGATCCTTCGTGGGATCTTTTTTCTCCTGCATGTCCATTAAATGAGGGTGTTTCCCTAGGTACTGATTAGCCCTCTGCTTTTCTCATGGTGTGCTCTCTCTCTCTGGGGTGACCTCATCCAAATCCTACAGCCGCCTTCCTCTTGCCTGGCCCTCTGCTGAGCTCTAGGCCTGTGTGTCTTGCTTTGGAGAAGTTCATGAGCACCTCAAACCCAATAGACTCAACTTCAAATCCTTCCCCTTCCACTACAAACCTAGCTGCATGCCTTGCTGAAGTGATACACATTGCACCAGAAGTTGGTGCACCATGCTGGAGTCCCTCTTCCCAATCACCTTCCCCAATACTGTTAGTGATGAAGGCCTCCTTAACATTGCTCTCATTCACCCCTCTCACCATTCTCACCACCACAGACTTAATTCCGTTCACATTCTCCCAGGGATCACTGCATTAGGCTTATTATTTTCTTCCTGCCTCAAGTTTTGACCCCTTTCAATTCATCCTTCACTGAGCTTCTCACATCTGGCCAGCAGCCCAAAGTCCCCTAGTGACTCTTCATAGCTCAGGAGGTGAAGTTCAAGTTTCTTGGCATGAGTGGCTCTTGTTTATCTCTGTGGTCTCCACTCTCCCCGTCCATGACAGGCCCTGTTTTTCCCCAACTGTGTCACACTCCTGTGGTGCTTCCTCTTCCCCAGGCTTTCCAAGCCTCTCGTGTGCTTCCTACCCTGGAACATTCTCCTCCCTGCTTTGCCTTCCTCTCCTCCTGATCCCTCAGAATCTAACTGCCACCTCTTTGGGGAGCCTTGTGAAGTCACAGTACAATCACTTAATGCTCCTCTGTGTTCAAACATTACCCTGAACATAGAGCGTTCTTAGAGTATGTATAACAATGTGATCTTCGATCCCCTGTGTGTGTCTCTTTTTTGTCTGCAAATCCCATGAGGGCAGCATTTGTATTTTGTCTAACTTTGCACTCCCTGCATCTATGGTAGCATATCTGGCACGGAGATGTTCAATAAACACTAAATAAAAGCTTGAACTAAGAGCATACATCACCTTTCAGCCTCACAAACTGTGAGAAGGTTATTGTTTGTATAGTCTATTCACTTCTCTCATTTTATGGACAAAACACTTTCAAATGGTTACTGGGAAAGCAAGGACTATTGAGTAGCAAACTTGAAAAGGATTATACCTTTGGCATAGTAATTTCACCTCTAGAAATCTATCCTAAATAAATAACCAGAGGCAGGGACATTTTATTCACCAAGATGTTCATCACCAAGTAATTTATGTAGGAAAAAAAACTGGAAAAAATAGAGAAATTAAACATTCAGAATTACGGTGCATTCAATTGGACATTATACTGCTGTTATATGTTATGTTTTCCAAAGCATTTTTAATAGTTTGGGACAATGCTTATGTCTTGTTTAATAAAAAAGCTGGGTAGAGGAAGAGGCTCAGGTGCAACTTTCTTCGGTCCTCCCAAATCTGGGTTCATCAAACACCAGCCGCCTCCACCATGCCACGGACATTTGACCCCAACAAGATCAAACTCATATACCTGAAGTACACCGGGGTGTGTGTGTGTGTGTGTGTGTGTGTGTGTGTGTGTGTGTGAGACACATCTGCCCGGGCCTCCAAGATCGGGCCCCCTGGGCCTGTCTCCCCAAAAGTTGGTGATGACATCGCCAAAGCAACCGGTGATTGGAAAGGTCTGAGGATTACAGTGAAACTGACCATCAGAACAGACAGGCCCCGAATGAGGTAGTGCCGTCTGCCTCTGCCCTGATCATCAAAGCCCTCAAAGAACCGCCAAGAGACAGAAAGAGGCAAAAAAACCCACAAACAAACAAACAAACAAACAAACAAAAAAACAACCAAAAAACATTAAGCCCAGCGAAAATACCACTTTTGGTAAGATTGTCAGCATTGCCCGACAGATGCAGCACCGATCTCTGGCTAGAGAACTCTCTGGAACCATTGAAGAGACCCTGGGACTGCCCTGTCTGTGGGCTGCAGTGTTGATGGCCGCCACCCTCGTGATACCATCAACGGCGGTGCTGTGCAATGCCCGGCTAGTCAAGAACTACAAAGGAAAATGTTTCAATTAAAGATTATTTGACAACCAAAATTAAATTAAATTAAATTAAAAAGCTGGGTAGAAAAGTAGCAAATATTATAGAATCTTAAATTATGTAGAGAAAAAAATCTCCTTAGAAAAAAGAAAAAAGACTTGAAAGAAACATAACAAAATGAATTCTTCAGTAATTATATCTTGGGTGATTTTGTTTTGTTTCGTTATCATTTTCAGTATTTACTCAATTTTCTACAATGATCATTTTATTTTTACAGTCAGAACTATAAAAAAAATTAGAGATTCGGGCTGTGTGAGACTATAATGAACATCTTTTGTTCTATTTGTGTAGCACCATCCCTCCTCCTTCCAGTGAGAGTACATCAATTTTGGGGCACACATCCCGCTCCATTAAGAATGGCCTCATGATGTGGACACAGAAGACACCAATCCTGGCCCCAGGCGTGGGTATGTCACTTGGCCAATCATCATATTCTATCTGGCTTTAATAACTGGATCCAGATGGGCATGTCACTGAAGCCAAGTCAGTATTTTTATAGGAAATGTTCAGAAAGGCAGAAGAGCTTTGCTTACATTGGTACTAATCCTATATAATAAAAGCTTAATATGCAAATCGACTGGTCAGCAGGGGGGCGGGGCCGGCTAGTGGGTGGCGCCATGCCAGCCAAGGTGGGTGCCAGCGGGCAGAGGGAGGGGACCACAATCGAGGGGCAGCGGCGACTGGGGGCAGCAAAGGGGCAACCGGGGGGCGGGGCCAGCTGCTTACCGGCTGGTGCTGGCCCCCAATTGGCCTGCTGGTCGCCTCCTGCAGAGGGAGGCCAGACTGAAGCTTAGGCCCACTTCCCCTGCGTAGTGGGCCTAAGCCAGCCGTGGGCAAACTACGGCCTGCAGGCTGGATCCGGCCCATTTGAAATGAATAAAACTATTGAAAAAAAAGACCGTACCCTTTTATGTAATGATGTTTACTTTGAATTTATATTAGTTCACACAAACACTCCATCCATGCTTTTGTTCCGGCCCTCCGGTCCAGTTTAAGAACCCATTGTGGCCTTCGAGTCAAAAAGTTTGCCCACCCCTGGCCTAAGCCATCAGTTGGATATCCCCTGAGGGCTCCCAGACTGCAAGAGGGAGCAGGCCGGGCTGAGGGACAATCCCGCCCCCCCCCCCATGTGCATGAATATTTTGTGCACCAGGCCTCTAACATATATATATATGTATGTATATATATATGTGTGTGTATATATATAGCTAATATGCTAAGTGTCCCTCCCTCCATCCCACTGGTTGCTATGATGCACACTGACCACCAGGGGGCAGATGCTCAACGCAGGAGCTTCTGAGCTGCAGTGACTTGGCAGTGGCAGTTCTTGGGTGATGCACCCCGAAACCAGAGAGGAGAAAGTCCGATTCCTTGCAGGCCACACGATTCCATCTTTGGCCATGGGTTATGTTGTTGCTGGGGCACCGTTGGCCCGAATCTGGTTTACTGCACACTTGTGTTTGCATTCCACACCCTATACCAGTGATGACAAACCTATGACACGCGTGTCAGAGGTGACACGCGAACTCATTTTTTTGGTTGATTTTTCTTTGTTAAATGGCATTTAAATATATAAATATCAAAAATATAAATCTTTGTTTTACTATGGTTGCAAATATCAAAACATTTCTATATGTTACACGGCACCAGAGTTAAGTTAGGGTTTTTCAAAATGCTGACACGCCGAGCTCAAAAGGTTCGCCATCACTGCCCTATACTACAGAAACTTTGCAGAGTGCCCTCTTGCACTCCAGGACCCCTCTGGGGATGTTGGAAAGCCAGTTTCAGGCCAACCTGAGGGATCCCACCTGCCGGAGGGACCCCGTTCACTCTGCAGACGCCTTTTGAGCCATGGTGTCACCCCAGGTGCAGCTGGCCCTGGAGGGACTGTGGGGGTTTGGCTCCAGGACGTGTTTGGCCTGTCTCACCCAGGCCTGCCCCACCTGCCACCTTCTAATTAATTTCCTTTCAATGTGCACGAATCTGTGCACCGGGTCACTAGTGAGCTATAAGCCTAGAGCTGCTTGAGTGTACACAAGTATAGGGAAGCAATACAGGAAAGTACAGAGATTGGTCTCCAACAATGCATGCGTACACATACACACACACACACACACACACACACACACACACACACACACACATCTTTCAAGGCCTGATGACCTTGAGTTCCTGAATCTAGGGAAGTCTGGAACACTATCATTCCCGGACTTTCCAGTTATAAGAGCTGACACATTTTAGGTTTCTTGTTTGTTTGCTTAAGTCAGTTTGAGCTAGGTTTCTACAAGTTCCAATCAAGAGTTAATACAGTTAGCCATGGCCGGTTTGACTCAGTGGATAGAACATTGGCCTGTGGACTGAAGGTTCCCTGGTTGGATTCTGGTCAAGGACGCATCCCTGGGTTGCAGGCTCCATTCCCAGTAGGGGGCATGCGGGAGGCAGCCAATCAGTGATTCTCTCTCATCATTGATGTTTCTATCTCTCCCTCTCCCTTCCTCTCTGAAATAAAAAATAAATAAATATATATTTTTTAAAAAGTTGTTTTAAAAAAAGAATTAATACGATTATGAAAATAAAAAATATAAGGTATAATTCATGAAAGGGTCCAGGGCTATCACAAAACAAGGTACAGAACTGGGCCCACACACCCTACCTGAGTTATAAAACATTTCCATCATTGCAAATGTTTCTGTTGGACATGATCTAAACTATTTCATTCCCATAGCAGTTCACTCATAGTGCCTCCTAGATGCCTTCTTTTAGTACATAGTGGCAGGGAGTATTATTAAAAATAGCTAATAACCCTAAAGGCACAGGGACGGGAAGCCCTCTCCTGGACCTGGCATTAAACCTTTATGGATCTGAGGAGATTTGGGGTATCTCAAGAAAGGGGTTGGAGTGAGGGGACACTTAGATATTAGGGGAATGGCATTTTTCTAATAAGTACCCAAGGACTTTAATATTCTAACCGATATGGCTAACTTGGTGTGTACTGGCTGCACCCCAGTCCTGTTAGCGGATATTATAGTTTCTGCTCCCCCCCCCCCCCCCAGTGTGATCTGCTAGGGAGGGACGTTGTTTTGTGATTGCTGTAGGTCTTGTGCCTATCTAGGTGCTCAATAGAGGTTTGTTGAATGGTGAATATGAAAGACAGTCCAGCATTGTTTAATTCTCTATTCTGGTATTTTTTTTTCTGATAGTTTCCTGCCTGGAATTAAATTGCAATATGGTCTCTTTTCACCCACTTTTCTGAAAAGACTTTTTATCCTTTCCAATATCAGTTGATTGAAGAAGAAAATTGTAAATTTTCTCTCTCAGGCATATTGTTGATATTTTAACTCATAGTGATTTTTTTTTTCCTCACTACAAAATGGATTTTAGAAATAAATCAAGATCCCAGAAACTTTTGATTGCTTTGAGTGGTAGCTTTTATCTCTGCCATCCTAAGAGATATGGTCCAATGGCCCAGAACACAAACAGAGAACTTTGAATTTCAGTTCTCCCACAGCTGTATAATTTGAACCATTTGCTAGGACATTGGGGTGTGGGTTCCCACACTTGACTGTAAAGACTGTGGTAGGGCCCACATCTATCTATTAACAATGGTATTTTCAGTGCCTAGTGCCTCCTTGTTCACAGTAGAAACTGAAATACTTATTGAATAAATAAATTTATATAGAAGCAATCATACATATTGATCAATTAGGGATAATTTTTAAGCGATTAGCTTTAAAAATCATTTCTCTTAAACCAACTTAGGTCCTATTAACATCAAACAGGAGAGCTTTCAATATTAAAGTGGGGGGGCTGGTTAGTTATAATTTTTGGATGCTACTTTAGAGAAGAATTTAGGTGTATCGAAATTATTCAATTGCTTTTTCAGGTGGCACCTCCCATTTATTTTCCATTCTTAAGTTCTCTGAAGGGATGTTTTACTTGTTTATTAGACTGCATTGGGAAAGCTCATCAGACCTGAAGTCAGTCTTAAATGCCTGGGTTTCCCCTCTATTAGCTGTGGGGTCACTTTTGGAACTAAAATAATAAACGTATCTGCTCTACTTCACAAAGCTGCCACAAGCATGAAATAATATTCAGCGTAAGAAGGAACTAGAAAACCCTATACAGATACTGTTGTCGCCTTGGATAAAACACTTCCTAGGCAGTGGAACCTGGCTTAAGAGAATCATTTTACTGAGAATATTAAGAGAATAATTTTGCTCTTGGTACAGCTGAGAGGAACCCTGAGATCCTCAACCCTCTAACAGTCCCAGTCAAATAGAGAGGCAAAGAAACTGTATGCGAAAGGTGAGGGGAGGGAGGGAGGGAAGGAGAGAGAGAGAGAGAGAGAGAGAGAGAGAGAGAGAGAGAGAGAGAGAGAGAGAGAGAGAGACGCCCAGAGGGCTTAGCAAAGACTTTAGTGCAAAAGGGTTTAAAAACTCAGGCTCCCGGAGCAAACTTCCCAAGGCACCCCTCCCCCACGCTAAACCCCGTCCCAAAAATGGCTCAGCAGGAGCTTGTTGGGCGGAGGCCGCTCGGACCAATAGAAACCAACTGTGCTCATACAGGTTACGGAGCAGGTGGAGAAACTGAGCATAAAGAATCACATGCGCTCAGGCTCAGCCTTTCACCGCGGTGCCAGGTGTCCTCTTGGTCCCCTTGGGCTAACAGGAATGAAGAAGAATATCGAGGCCCAATCCCACCCCCTTCCCCAATCCAATCTGATCCCCGCACCACCTTCGCCGCCAGCAGCAAACAACCTGGAGCACGCTCGAGGGCCTGGCGGCCGACCTTTATTGTCTGGGGAGCACCTGCCAGGTGGCGGGCCGTGTCCTAATGTGAGCTGGGTGCCCAGCTTCACAAAGCGAGCCGGCAGCACCCCCTCGCCCGGGAACCGCCTCTGGCGGCCGGAGCGCAGCGCAGGGGAGAGAGGTGGAGAGAAGGGCTGGGGGTCGGGAGCGGGAAGCACATGCCGGCGTGCCCTCCTCCTCCCCGCGGCCTCAGCCCCCGGGGATTAAACGGGTCAAGGGAACCGGGGCCAGAAGCGGACGGAGGGAGCGAGATCTGGGCGCGAGGGAGGGCCGCGGGCAGGGCAGGCGAGGAGGGGCGCCGAGAAGGGGCGTGGCCGGCGCGCAGGGGGAGGGCGCTGGGAGGAGGGGCTGCTCTTCACGCTCGCGGCTCTGGGGGCTCGGCTTTGCCGCGCGCGGTGCACTCGGGCGAGAGCTGGAACCTGGGACGGAGCTCAGGTCCCAGCGCAGCCACCGCGATGAGAGGCGCTCGCGGCGCCTGGGATTTTCTCGGCGTCCTGCTCCTTCTGTTCGGCCTCCAGACAGGTGGGCGAGCGCGGCGGCCACGGGGCCGCGCCCCCTCCGCTGCCTGTGCCCCGGAGAGCTCCAACTCGCTGGGGTGTTTCGGGAGAGGTGGCTCCCGGCTCCCAGTGCCCGTGCGTTACAGCCGCCGGAAAGATTCGAGGCGACCCTGGAACTCTCCTGCGTCCAGCCTCGCTCACCTGCGCGAGGAACCGCCAGCCAGTGGTGGTGGGGGTGCTCAGCTGGGGTCTCCCGGGAGTGGGGGCAGCGAGCGGGGGGCTTAGGCGTCAGCGAGGTGCAGGCTGAGGGCGCAGGTTGCGTACTAGTTTGGGGTTTGCTTTTGTGCCGTGGGCGCGCGGGCGGGTCGGGGGTTCGCACCCAGCGTTATCTCCGCCGTGCGAGGCGCGGCCGTCGCTTCCTTTTGTTAAAAGTTGAGCGTGTGTGACCAGCCCACGGGAGCATCGGCCCGCAGGTTCTCAGCCGCGCCGAGGGGAAAGTTGGAGAGCCTTTTCTCTGCTCCGTGGCTGCTGCTTTCTGACCGCGGCCGTTCTTTGTGCCCCAGAGCTGGGGACCGACCCGCTGCCGTCTCTTGCTGGCTGCGTCGTCCGCGGACACGAGTCGGAGGCTGCGGTGTCCTGCTTATGCTTTTGCGCGGGGCGCGCGCGCGGCGGGTAGCTCTGGGGCCGGACCCCGCGAACCTGGAGGTGGCGGCTACAAGGACAACTTGGGCAGGGTGTATAGCAAGCAGCCGCTAGGTTGCAGACTTGGTGCTTTTGGAAATCCCATGCCGGAGGCTCGCCCCTTTCTACGGAGGTGCCGTTTCTTTCTTGCCGCGCGCCTCGGAGCGCGGGCCGCCTGCTCTCGGGGCGGGCAGGGCCATAGCGCTGGGACTCTTCGGTCCCTGACCCCGGCTGTCTCCGGCGCCCGGCCACAGTCTCCGGCCAGGCAGGCGGGGCTCTGCGAGCCCCTCGAATTGGTGTCTGCGACCTGTAATTGTAGGTCCGTTTTGTTTGGGGATTTTGAGATTTGCTACACCTCCCCCCCCCCCCCACGTGATACCTGTACTACTTAAGAGCCGCTTGAGGTCGGGGGTGGGGGTGGGAGGTGGAATGGAACTTTCAGTAAATCTTGGATGTTAAAGCTGTTGTGAAAATCCGGTTATATGCGCTTGGGAACTTGGGTGTTAAGGTGGAGGAGAAGGATTGGCAGGCTCCTGGGAGCCCTCGAGCAGATTCCTGCCCCCTCTAACCCTTTTCCTGGGTGTCGCTGGTGCGTGAGTCAGTGCAGGTCGCCCTGCCAACCCCAGGAAGACCCGCTCTCTCCCAGGTCACTTTTTTTTGTTTGTCTGTTTAACGTGAAGGCTACTCTGATGATGTAAGGTTAGAAAGTGAGTCTGAGCTGGAATTCCAAGGGCTCCAAAGGAAGCATCGCTATGAACTATTGTGGGGCTCCCTGGACTGCTGCTCAGTTTTCCCATAAAGTCTCAAGATGCAGCCTCCTGCTTCCCGATCTTGCAAGAAGGCATTGTGAGGGCTTTCCTGTGGGGGAAGAGGCCGTGCGTCTGGACCCTGGTGAGGTCGGAGGGATCCGGAGCCAGGGCTCAGATTCCGGAGGTATTTGACCGCCTAAGCTTCAAATGACACGTTTGGTCCTGACATCTTTGTGTCTTGGCATTTTAAATTTCAGTTAAGATACGTGAATTGAACCACCAGGAGGGCACTAGAAAGACAAACCACACAGAATAGTTCCCTTTTTAAAAAAACGAAATGAATTAATTGCTTCCTTCTTCCTCATAATTAGCCTGCGCCATCCAATAGATTTTGGCAAAGGGAATTTTAAGGTCTGCCTTGGGGAAGGAGGCGGGGGCAGTGTGGTGTAGTGACAAAGCCTTCTGCTGCCCTCTGGTTTTTCTTTTCTCGGCGAGGTATTGGCTGTGTGCCCTTGGCAGGTTGCTTCAATTCTGGGGAGCCCTCAGAGGACAGTGAGGCAGCCACATCCCAAAGGATTTTTTGGGTCTGGAATTCTCTTCCCGGGTTCTCGGGGTAGACTCTACACCTCCTCTGACCCCTTTCCCCGATTCCTTTGTGCCTCCTTGAAATTCCTCTGCTTCTCCTGGCCACAGGGACCATTTGGTGGTGTCCTCCCAGTCTACCTCTGGCTAAAGCAGGGACATGTGGCTTGTGTGCTGCCCTCTCCTCAGTCCACATGTGCCCATCTACAGTCAAACTCCACAGGATCCTTCATCCTCTCCCCTCCCTCAAGTATTTACAACTCTTGTGCCCAGCAGGATGAACCTGCAAGGAGTAGTGAATCATGCCTTCCCCTCCCTCCGCTCCTGCAGGTGTAAGACTATAGATCATCCCCAGCAGCTGCACACATTCTGGATGATTATCCTGTTGGGAATAATATGATGGCCTTATAAAGGGAACCAAATAAGTCATCTATCCCCACTCCGGCCTTTCCCAGTCACCCACACATTTGTTGTTATGGTTTTATAAATCATGTATGCCCTGTCATTAGTACACTTTTTCTGTGGCGTCTGAAATTCACTTTAGGCGTATGGTACATCGTTGTTGATCTACGATTGGGAACGGTGTGCCCAGCTCTGTGCTGGGGCCTTTCCTGACATCTCCAGTCCTCTCAACAACAAGCCCTTGGGGCATCATCCCTACCATTTTACAGCTGGAGGAACTGGCTGGGGATCAGTCAGTTCCCCAGATAATCAGCACTGAGGCCTGCGGTTAGTCCCTCAGAAAGGAAGATAAGCTGTCACTAAAATGATGGCATCGGTTTGAACCATTTTCCATCCCCCATTCCAAAAAACAAAAATGGTCTTAGTGTTCTAAACTTGCGGCATACTTGTGAAAAGTAAAACCCTAGTCAGGGGTAACGGTGTTGTGCCATTTACCCTGAATGAGCAAGATGAGCTGTGAGGGCAGGCTACCACTCATAGCTTTTATTCTCTAACAAATTCTGTGGGGGAAGCTGCCAAGTGTTTTGTGGCTTCCCTCGGAGCACGTTCATGTACAGATGTTGTTGTGGTGATGGATTTTGCTGCTGTTGTTGACAGCCACTAGAAGTTGCTCGTAGGATTTTGACTCATTTCCTCAAGTCTTCCCCCAGCTGATTAAGGAAGGACAGCAGGAAATGAGCTGCAGTGTTCCTAAATGGAGTTCTTGAAGCTGGCCTGCAGTGTGGGGACCCCTCAAAGGCAGTGAATTTTCTCCAGGATGAATTTAGTTTTAACAATCGACAGGTTAGGACATGGAAGTGCTTTATTTTGTTGTATTCATGTGTGGTAACTTTTACAAAAAGGAATTGAAAGACATTTGAAGGAATCTTAAGCAAAATTTCATATGCAATCTCTGTAACTTGGATTTTTTTTTTTCATGGCTGCAAATCCAGAGTGGGGAGGGGCCTACAAGGGAGTTACCGCAGGTAAAGGTTTGTAGGATAAATCATTGTTGAAAGGAGAGGGCACTTGTAAGCCTGGCTTAGCCCCTCTGATTTCTGATACTTTGGACATGAGACGGCTCATCTTTGGACTTTAGACTCTTAATAAATAAAGAGAAGTTGTAAGCTGATAGCCCATGGACATGTTTTGTTTGGCCTACATGATGCTTTTTAAGAAAACATTTAAAAGGCGATATTTAAAAAATATGGAGAATTTATATCCAAACTGCCCCTTTAGATAAGACCTGTGCTCTTCAGGTTGCTCAAGTATGTCAAACTTGCCGCCGGCTGCTGCTAAACGAGGCATGTAGGCCCCCCCCCTCCGCCCCCCTAGTTTGACATGCTTGCTCTAGGCCAGTGGTCTGCAAACTGCGGCTCTCGAGCCACATGCGGCTCTTGGGCCCCTTGAGTGTGGCTCTTCCACAAAATACCACGTGCGGGCGCGCGTACAGTGCGATTGAAACATCGTGGCCCATGCTCAGAAGTCGGTTTTCAGCCTGGGCGAGTCTATTTTGAAGAAGTACTGTTGATATTTGGCTCTGTTGACTAATGAGTTTGCCGACCACTGCTCTAGGCAGTACCACTCTTTACTGCCAGTCCTTGGGCGTTAAGGCATTTAGCTTGGGCCCTGGTAAGCCCAGGGGTACCACACAGCTCCCTAGTAGAAGGAGCACAGGCCCGAGGAGTGGAACAACTTTGAATTAGTCTGCTGGCTCTGCAGCTGCCAGTTTTGTAGCTATAGAACAAGTTGCTTAACCTGCTGAACTTCACTTTTTCATCCTAGTTTTTTAGCTGTGTGACTTTGGGAAAGTTACTTAACCTCTCTGTGCCAGAAATGTGTTGCTACATATAAAGTTTTTAGAATGGTGTTGCCCGGCAGGCTCATAGTACAACCTTAATATGTGTCAGCCATAATTATCTGCAAAATAGGAATTATTATTATCCCTAAGATGGGAATAATGTCTTCACTAATATGATTGCCCTGCAGAGTAGAAAGAGATTGTTGTAAAGATGCTTGGCACAGGATCTGGGATAGGACAGGCACCTAACACATGCGTAAACTCCTCTAGTATGTAGAATTTGACTGCTTCTCTTTATAATCCTCGTACGCAGGTACCAATAAGTACTAACTTGACAGCTTATAAAACGGAACAAACTTTAATTTTTGCCTTGAGTTTTATACAGCTTTTGACATAACAGTTGGGAAGCACTAGTTTTAGAGATTGAACAGATCTCGGGGTGGGGGAACCAGAAGATTTCTCCAATGAAAACATTTATACCTGGTGATTTTTTTCCATTCATCTTATGCTTACATTTTGGTTATGACACACTTGTGTTAGATCTCTTCCATTGCCTACCTTTCTGTCAGCTAGATTTTCAACAGTTTTGCAAATTTTAAAGTTTAAGTTGAATTGATATTTAGGGCCAGTGGCATTAGAGTTAGTTAACAGCTTGGCCTCTGAAATCGACAACCTGGGATTTTATGCGGTTCCACCACTTGCCGGGTGTGTGATCTGTAAAATGGGCATGGTGGCACAGGGCTACTGAAAGGAGTAGACAGTTACCCACATACGGGCATAGCACAGTGCCCCTCGCAGGGACGGCAGGGTACTGCACCGTGAGGCTGATTTTATGTTCCTCTCTCAGCTTTATCTCTTATAAAAAAATGGAAATGGCTTAAAACCAGATTATCTAGAAGTATGTTTTGGTATTAAAATGAAGCATATACATTTAATGTCTAGTTTTTTGTTTGGTTGTTTGTTTTTTTTTAAGCCGATAGTTTGTAGTAATGCATACTTCTCTCCCTCGCTTTTTATTTAACCTTATTTGACCTGCTTTCCATGAAAGGGGATACAGATTACTAGATAAGACTTTAGGAGGGGAAAGGTCTGTACATGGCCATTTTCTCAAGGTGAATAAGTAAGTGTAGCTTTCCTGGGTTCCAGGAGCCCTATTAACCTTGAAAGCTCCTTGAGGTCGGCTTTTTGGTGACTGCCTTCCCTAGGAGTGAGGGGCCACCCTGAACTTGTCCATTGCTCCAGGCTGGACACTGAGTGGTGCTCAGTAAATATTGGTTTAACATCTCTCCGCTTCTCCAGCTCTTGCAAAGCACTTTGAATGCAATAAATGCTCAGTAAACATTTCGGATTCAGTTTAACAAAGATTTATCAGTCTCTATGCCTTGGTCCTTGCAGGGACTCCAGGAACTGGCTAGGGACGGGAGAGGGACAGGTAAGAACACAGCCAAGGATTCAAAGTAGAACTGGTGTCTTAAGAAGTGAAAGGAAGGGGGGGGGGGAGGCAGGGGAAGGTGGAGGTGAGCCAAGGCAGGGAGGAGGCCTCCTGCAATAATGTCAACATTAAAACCATTTTAATGAAAAAAATAATAAAATAAAATACAAACAAGTGCAAAGTGCTCGGGCAAGATTTAAGAGGGGAGGTGTTTCTGTCTTGGTGGGTGGGTGCTAGAGATCAGGGATCAGTAAAAGTGTCCATGTGGGAGATAACATTTGAGATTAATTTCTAAACCTTAAAAGAGAGAGGGCAGAGTGTCTGTAGTTGAGGCTTCAATTGGAAAAAGCTACAGAAAGAGAGAGCGAGACATTAAGATCTTATTTGCGGCTTGTCCAGTCTTTCTCTCGGTGTGAAGGTTGGGGTAGGAGTTGGAGGGGAAGACTCTGGTTTAGCTTCGGGGAACATTTAGTGTTGAGTTCGGTCCAGATTCTAAAACAAGGTTTGAGGTCCAGGCCAGGGTGAGGTGACTCAGTAGTGGTCCTCGGCCTGTGTTATTGGTACCGGGCTGCTCGCTCCCTCATTCCGTCCAGGTAAGCCCTCTCCGCAAATGTGCCGGAAATTTGGACACCCCCAGTGGGCAGCTGAGACTAAGGAAGGGATGTGTGCTTAAATTTTAGTAAAATACACATAATATAAAGCTTACCATCTTAATCATTTCTAGGTGTCCTGCTCAGTAGTGTTAAGTACATTCACATAGTTGTGCAGCCAGTCTCTGGAACGCTTCAGCTTGCAAAACTGAAACTCTGTACCCATTACTCCCTGTTCTCTCCCTCCCCCAGCCCCTGGCAACCATCATTCTACTTTCTGCCTGTGAATTTGGATACTCTAGGAACCTCATACAAGTGGAGTCATTCAGTATTTGTCTTGGGGACTGGCTTATTGCACTTAGCACAGTGATTTTCGATTGGTATGCCGCAAGAGGCACGCTGGTGTGCCGCAAGAATTTTTAAGATATGCAATACCTGACTAGTCAGGGACACTGACCTTTTTTTCCTTAGGTTGTCAAATAAAAAAAGTGACAACATCTAACACAACAAAAGTCATCTGGTGTGAATAAATCAAAATTATACCCCCCCCTTTTTTTATCAGATTGGCAAAAAATGTTTTTTTTGGTGTGCCGCAGAATTTTAATAGTTTGTTTATGTACCATGAGATGAAAAAGCTTGAAAATCGCCGACTTAGTGTAATATCCTCATGGTTCATCCATGTTGTAGCCTGCTGTATGTAGATGTATGTGTATGTACATATCCCATTTTATCCATTCATCCACCAAGGGACACTTGGTTGCCTCCCCCTTTTGGCTATAATGAATAATGCTGCTGTGAACTGGAACATACAGATACCTAAGGGAGAGTTTCTCTTCTGAGGGGCCTCTTTTAGGGTGGTGGAGCTCATGGCCAAGGCAATGAGTTGGTGGGGAACTGGGCCCAGGGATGACCAGACTCTTTAGATCAGTGGTTCTCAACCGTCCTAATGCCGTGACCCTTTAATACAGTTCCTCATGTTGTGGTGACCCCCAATTTCATTGTTACAAGTTGAACATAATTAAAGCATAGTGATTAATCACAAAAACAATATGTAATTATATATGTGTTTTCCGATGGTCTTAGGCGACCCCTGTGAAAGGGTTGTTCGACCCCCTCCAAAGGAGTCTCGACCCACAGCTTGAGAACCGCTGCTTTAGATGAAGGAGTGAGGGCCTGGGTGTGAGGGTGTGGGCCCTGGAAAGGAGAGAGCACATAAGGGATGGGAGAAAGATAAAGGTGGCAGACTTAATTCAGTTGGCATATTACAGGCACCTTGGATGTGTCAGGCACTAAACTTTAGTGACTAAAGAGATCAAGGGAAGGGGAACGGGAGTTATTGCAGGGTGGATAACTGGGAGAACTGGTGGTGAGGTGGAATTAATGGAAACAAACAAACAAACAAAAAACAGGAGGAGGGAGCAGCCCTGTGGTGGTGGAAGGGTTTGATGTTGGACTCTGCTGTTTTTTCATTGGTTATTTACAGGCTGCATGGACTTGAAACGCAGTTCTGCAGGTGGTAGACACGCGTGAAATTCTTCCTAGGGTCAGGTCCATGAAAAAATAAAAGCTAAACCCCAGAGGTATGGAACATGGCTCTCTGGTAGGATTTAGGGATTATAAAGAATTGCATGTTAAAAAATAAAAGAAAAGGAACAAAAGAATTGTGTGTTGTGCAGCAGTGATATAATAAAAAGTAAATTTTCATGAAAAGAATACATATCAGGAAGACACAACCCTGCCTGTATTCTCTGCGTTAGGCCATTTAAAAAGTATGTTTATAGGTTTCCTTAGATAATAAAATGGACATTCTGGATATAGAACAGGACATAGAGTTAATTAAAGCTTTGGGAAATAGTTGCCTTTGAAGGCAACTTAAAGAAATTGGATTTATTAAGCCTGGAGTAGATAAGGTGAAGGAAGGTTTAGTGAATGACAGTCTTCAAATATTTGTAGTATGTGAGTGAAGAATGGGACAAAATGCGAGTAGTTTAAACTGCCCCAGAAGACAAGATTTTTTAAAGGAAAATTCTTTGATTAGAAGGGTTGCCATCTGTGATGCAATTTGTCGTAGTTGTAATGTGGTTGATTGGTAGCTTACTCAGAAACACTTTAAAAGATCATACTTTTGTATGTTTTACCTAGATTATATGCTCAATTCAAATCCAGAGCAGGTTCCAGAATATGTACTTTGTGTTACTTTTAAGTTTAGGGCGAATTACAGTGCCCACCCTGCCTACCCCTTCACTCCCAGCTGAAATAACAGGTTTTGTAGATTCAACATCTGATAGTGGCAATAGATCAGTGGTTCTCAACCTTGGCTGCACATTAGAATCACCTGGGAAACTTTTTAAAATCCTGATTTCTGGGCCTCATCCTCCGGAAATTCTGTTTCTTTATTACTAATGTTGTGGCCTCACCCCATAACAAGGTTGAGAACCACTGCAATAGATGAACTTTGACTCTACTTATTAACAGATTTTAAATATTTAGATAAATGATAAGCGGGGTATGTACCAGTCTGCATAAATTCATTTGCTAAATACACACACACACACCCACACACACACACCCACACACCCACCCACCCTCCCCCCCACCCCTCCACCCACCCTCCATCCCCCCTACCCCCCCACCCCCCCCACCCCCCCCCACCCCCCCCACCCAAACTAAGCCAGCAACAAGCAAAACCCCCAACCCTTGATAAAGGCCGTGTGGTTTAGGACATCTTAAGACTCTATCCTGGGTTCACAAAGGCTTGCATTAGGAAGTAATTAGGGACACGGGTTACTGCTCGCAGCTAAGAGGCTAGGGGAGGCACAAGCCTATCATTTCAGGAAAAGGTGTGAGTGATGACACTTGCCAAGGAAAACCTTGCTCACAATCAAGGGGGAAAAATAATAAGGAAAATGAACTGAGAAGAAACCCTTACTCCTTTTCTAAGTTTTTAGTGAGGTGAGCCATCCAGCTAGCTGCCTTTGGGTTTACCCCAGGTGAGTCAGGTTATGTCAGAGGGTGTTAAAACTTCAAACAACCCAGGGCTGCCAGTAATTTACATATAATGGCCTTTGTAGAGCCTTAAGCAGAGGAATTACTTAGCAGAGGTAGAACAATGGAGGTGTTATCACAAAGAACTTTGGAAATGATTTGGTGTCTCTTTATTGGAGGGAAGTATTTATAGATAAGGATCTAACATAGATTTGGCTTCTGGGGAAAACTGGTGGATTTTAAAATTGTGATAGGTGGATGGTGGCATTATTTATTTGTTATTTGGCTAGTGAGTGTTTTTTTAAAAAATATATTTTTATTGGTTTCAGAGAGAAAGGGAAAAGGAGAGATAGAAACATCAATGATGAGAGAGAATCATTGATGGACTGCCTCCTGCAGGCCCCCTACTGGGGACCGACTCCACAACCCAGGAATGTGCCCTTGCCCGGAATCGAACCCAGGACCCGTCAGTCTGCAGGCCGACACTCTGTCCACTGAGCCAAACCGGCTAGGGCTAGTGAGTGTTTTTAAGAAAACAAGGCTTAATGTTTTAAAAAAGTTGAGGAGTAGTCCATTTTGAAAGACTATGGGCACTTGTAGAGTGATAATAATTTTCAGCTTGTAAAATGTTTTAGATGTGTTTCCAGTGTAATTTTCGCAATGTAGATTTCTCTCTCTCTTTTTTTAATAGCTGATGTTGAATATGTACCTGGGGAAGATTTTCACTTTAAGAAATGGCCTGGTAAAGCCACACAGGTCTGCCTTTAGGCTTTTTTGTTGTTAAATTAAAGCAGGCTTCTTAATCCAAAATATGTCTTTAGAATAGCCACTTGAAAATGGTTAATTGGGATGTTTAAATGTTTTTCTACTTATTTTAGTGTAGTTGGTGTATTTACTGCAGGGAAATAGACACATTTTTAGCTTGACTAAAATGCACGAGTTTCATAAAAAAGGACCACCCCCCCCCTCCTGCTTTTTAAAATAAACTAGCATATGTAGAAGGGCTTATGCATTTTTTTAGTAGTTCGGAATGTGTAGCCTAATTTACATGCCAACATTTTGAAGGGACATTATTTAGAACGATCACCTCAGTTTCAGAATGACTGCCTTCTACAGAGAGGCTGGCCCAGGAGTGGACGTATGGATGGGGAAGTGTGCCTGCCATCAGGTAAGGCAAGCCCAAGGCAGGGCCCCCAGCTTCTCTTTGTCCTTACCAGAGACCTGGACCAGCGCTGGCCATGCATCTGTAGTGATTTACAGCTTCACTCTGTGGTCCCTTCTTGTCTCTTTGAAACTGACCCAATACCAGGAATTCATCGGTGGGTTCACAAATACTTACTGAAGCATCAGGGGGGCTATAGCAGCGAGCAACCAGGCAAACATCCTTGTCCTCTTGGGGCTTATGGTTTAGTGAATTCCCTTCCTTTCATGAGCCCAGGCCCACAAAGAGCCCAGAAAGGGGGGAAATAGAAGGTCTAGGGCAGTGGTTCTCAACCTTCTGGCCCTTTAAATACAGTTCCTCATGTTGTGACCCAACCATAAAATTATTTTCGTGGCTACTTCATAACTGTAATGTCGCTACTGTTATCAATTGTAATGTAAATATCTGATATGCAGGATGGTCTTAGGTGACCCCTGTGAAAGGGTCGTTCGACCGCCAAAGGGGTCGCGGCCCACAGGTTGAGAACCGCTGGCCTAGGGTCTCATAGAAAGCAGCTTAATTTAGCTTTATTTCAGTTCTGTATTGTGGTTAATGAAGGAAGGGAGCTGAGAAAGGCTGGGTTTCTCAGCTCAGGAGGGACTGGGTTCAAGATGGGAAAGAAGGGCCGGAGAAGGCAACAGGGACAGGAGAGAGACGGGCAGGGACTCAGCAGGAGCTTTTTGAGGTTTGAATCTTTCTGCCACGGGTCCTGCCCTGGGAAAGGCTGGGCATTCTCCCTCTGCTCAGCTGTCCTGCTCCAGCCTTTGCAGCTCCTTGGGCAGGTGTTCTGATGGAGGGACCCCAGAGGGGGTTGTGCAGTGTGTGCAGTCAGGAGCACGGACAGGCGTCTTCACGTTCAGGACGTCAGGGAGCCTGGAATGTCACGTGCCCGAGTGGTGTGTTTGGAACCATTTTCCTCAGAAAATACCAGAACGCCTTTCCCAGCTGAGAGAGATGCTTCAGGGGTCCAGGCTTCATACTCTTCAGTATGTCTCCAAGGGCAGGAGGGTCTGCACCTCCCTTTTAAATGGTTTCATCTTCGTCTTGTTAATATCTGACCATCTTTGGTTTTCATAATGGGTTCGACCCATGGCACTTTGTGTCTGACAAAGTGACATTCAGCCACCGCCAGTCATAGTCTGCATCATGCGTCATCTCTCCTCTGTCACCAGCTGGCCCAGGTTGAGTCACTAGCTGGCCCAGGTTGACGTCATCTGACTTTTTCCATTTTAGCTTCAGGGTAGCCTTTGTGGGGCCCATGAATGATAAGCTCTTCAGTTTCAAATCAAGGACTGACTCCCCAAATAACAGTTGACACTTGAATTACTCAGGACTGGAAAGGTCCTTGTCTGTCAATTGTTGGGCATGCAGTTAGGACTCCTGCTGCCTTTAGTACTGTTAGGAAGGAACTGAGATGAAGAACATTCAGGATAGCTTGAGAGATGGCAGTAAGGCGGATTCCTCAGCTGCAAGGGATGATGTCAATTAAGGATTTTGATGAAGCTACCAGCTTTAGTTATACAAGTAAGGGGTGCGTAAGAAATAACATCAGTTGCTTGAAAGTACTTGCTCTAGGGTTGAGGAAAGGCTCTAGTGCAGCGGTTCTCAACCTGTGGGTCGCGACCCCTTTGGCGATCGAACGACCCTTTCACAGGGGTCGCCTAAGACCATCCTGCATATCAGATATTTACATTATGATTCATAATAGTAACAACATTACAGTTATGAAGTAGCAACGAAAATAATTTTATGGTTGGGTCCCAACATGAGGAACTGTATTTAAAGGGCCAGAAGGTTGAGAACCACTGATCTAGTGTTTCTAAGTCAGAGTTTTGTTTTTTTTGTGTGTGTGTGTGTGTGTGTTTACTCTAGTGTAATCATCATTGATAGTCATTGGTTAGCACCTATTGTTTGGGGTGAGACGTTTGGGGGCCTAAATTTAAATAGGCTTTGTTTAAGTTTGCTATCAGTTGAGACTAGGGAATAGTAAAAAAAAAAAAAAAAAAAAAAAAGTAGGGGACCTATAACTTCTCTAGGCTATCCCCTTGGTTGTTTGAAAACCTATTACCAGGCATTATTTTTCAAGATGGAGGAATTGAACTTCTCATTAACTTAAAAATATATATATATTTATGATGGGAACATTTCACACATAGAGAATACTGCAACAAACCCTTATATACTCATCATTCAGCTTCACCAGTTGGATCAACAAGTCTTTGTGCTTTACCTCTGTCTACTTCATCCTCTCATTTTTTTTCATCCTCTCATTATTTTGAAGCATATCTCAAGCATCATCAAATTTTATCTGTAAATATTTTCAGCATGTAGCTCTAAAATATAGACTCGCACCCCTAAAATAATGATAATGCTAATGTCACACCCTCCCAAATCAATATAACTCCACAGTGTCACTGAGTATTCAACATTCACATTTTCCCTATTAAAGTAAATATAAAATATATACAAATATAAATATTTGATATATCCAAAAAAGATCCACGTATTGCAATTGCTTGATATGGCCTTTAAGTCATTTTGTCTTTACAGGTTCTATTTCCCTATTTTTATTGAAGAAACTTCTTATTTGTCCTGTACAGTTTTTTAGTCTGAATTCTGCTGATTCCATTTCCCTGTTCTCTTTATTTCCTTTAAATTGGTGATTTAGTTTTGATCACAAATTTTTTTATTCACACAGCATACAGTTAACCTTTTTTTAAATTATTATTATTATTTTTTTAAAATACATTTTATTGATTTTTTTACAGAGAGGAAGGGAGAGAGATAGAGAGTCAGAAACATCGATGAGAGAGAAACATCGACCAGCCGCCTCCTGCACATCCCCCACCGGGGATGTGCCCGCAACCCAGGTACATGCCCTTGATCGGAATTGAACCTGGGACCTTTCAGTCCGCAGGCCGACGCTCTATCCACTGAGCCAAACCGGTTTCCGCA